>NC_056747.1:1072220600-1072550600 GCF_019279795.1 Protopterus annectens | reverse complement strand
CTGATATCTCAGATGCTCAGGTAAGAGCCACCCTCTCCAAAGCAAAAAACACAGCATCAGTGAGACCAGATGGTGTCCCGGGCTGCATCCTACATGAACTCCAAGAAGAGCTAAACCCAAACATAAAACTACTGTTCAATCTCAGCCTTACTACAGGATATGTACCCAAAGAGTGGCGTACAGCAACAGTGGTCCCTCTCCACAAAGGTGGTGCCTCAACGGATCCTGGAAACTATCGCCCCATAAGCCTGACTAGCTTGGTCTGCAAACCTATGGAAAGGATCATCATGGACCTTATAAATAAAGATATTGGGGACCTACAGACACTGGATCCTACCCAGTTCGCCTTTGTTAAGGGCAGATCCTGCCTCTTAAACCTGGTTGATTTCTTTGAAACAGTCACCAAGGCCATTGACGAGGGGAAGGTGGTCCACACAGCCTACCTGGACCTCGCAAAAGCCTTTGATACAATACTGCACTCGGGCATTATAGATAAGCTCACCAGTTTAAATATAAACCCCTATGTCACTAGATGGATTGCAAACTGGCTCAAGGACAGAACCCACATGGTTAGAATTGCTGGAGCCATGTCAGACTCCAAACCAGTTACAAGTGGCATCCTACAAGGCTCAGTCCTGGGACCTCTCTTGTTTGGTATATATTTCTCAAAGGTACAGGCCAACATGGAAGGACTGTGGCTGACCAAGTTCGCAGATGACTGCAAACTGGGTGTCATAATCGACTCTCCAGCCGACACAAGCATCCTCCAAAAGGGCCTCATAGAAACAGAGAACTGGTGCCAGAGCCATGGCCTCAAGCTAAACGCCAAAAAGTGTATAGTCATCCCCTTTGGCAAAAACAAAGTGCCCACAAATTACTACATAGGTGGTAATCCATTAAGGAAGAAGTAATTAGGGACCTGGGGACCCAAGTTGATAGCAATCTCTCATTTGATAACCACGTGGCCAAAGTGGTTAGAAAAACATTTTATATAGCCCACCTAATCATGAAGGGATTCACATCTAGATCAGGGAAGGTCATCGTGCCTCTTTACTCATCCCTCATCAGGCCCATAATTGAGTACAATGCCCCTTTTGGGATGTACCTTACCTGACACCTGCAGCAACTGAAAATACCCCAAAAGTACCTCACCAAGAGGATCAAAGGGCTCAAACAGATGCTATATGCTGCCCGGTTAAAGAAACTCCAGCTCTACTCAGTGGCATACCGCCTGCTCAGAGGTGATCTGTGCCTGATGTATAAAGCCATGTCCAACCCGGAATTAATGGACATGCTGCACCTCAGAAAATCCAAATCCCATCGAGCTACGCGCTCGAGAGACTTGAGCCTCAGCATTGAAATAAATAGGACATGCTGGAGGGACAGATTCATAACCCAGAGGCTCCCTTCACTCTGGAATAAAATCCCAGCCCAGGTTAGGCAGAGTCCCTCATTGACTCTCTTCAAGAGGAATCTTGATGAGTGGATGGGAGATCATAGGTTTACCCCGGGTATCACTTCTGTGTCACTGTTAGACAGAGGCACAGTATACTAACCTCGAAAAAGGGCATAGCAAAATTAATTTAAAATGGGTGGCGAAAGCCAAACACATTCTGGCTAGGCTTATAAATTCCCTAGGGCAGATAGCCTAGTATGAACCTATGAACCTATGAACCTATGATATATAGGTTTACCATTAAATAGTCGCATGATGTATGTGCCAGCATCATATGTTCGAAAACAAATAATGTAACAATGAAATTTTTGCCTTATGAATCAGTGAACTCATACTATTGAACCGACCTTAATAACACAACCATTACTGATGCAGACCGAAAGTCCCTACCACTCTGAAATAAATAAATAAATATATATATATATATATATATATATATATATATATATATATATATATATATATATGTATAACATATGTCCATAAGATGTAGTGGAGTCATACCTCAGCACCAATAGTCATAACCTCTTAGTGCAAGAGGATGTCATGTAAGTATTGCAGGTGTAAATGTAGAATGTTGCTACAGTAACTGGGGTTGTCTTAACAGAAATGTTGTGTCACATCTGATACTGACATGTATGCCATCAGTTACTGACAGACATCATAAGATCATCATAGTGCAGTACCACACAAATCACAGTAATGATCCTATGGAATACAGTAGATATATGACCAATAAATGTGGACACACTTTGGTCATTCCAGAGGTATACACAGAACTCCTTAATGCAAGACGTGTGGACCAAGCCTAACATAGTGGATGTTTACAGCCATGTAAATGGGGATATCACAAAAATACTAGAATATATAACTCACACAGTTTATGCATTCACAGACTCCTGTCTGTCCTGACACATATTAACTGGAGGAGCTGAGGTCACAAGCCTACATACTACCCACTAGTTAATGACATACATCTGTACAGCATCCCATTGCTTTGTCAGAAATACACAACAGTTATGATGGCCCGGCAACAGTACATCTGATAAATATCTGGACATAACATCAGACTAGGTAAATACATTGAGTTGCTAGGCATGTCACAAAGCACTGCGCAAACTACAGGCAGACTGCTACTACACTGGCCTATGATTCCTATGAGGGAAAACACATGTACTTGCAAATATAGCAGGCACTACAGGCATGTAACAGCATGGAGTAACAGACACCAGTGTGAAATTGCATACCACAACCAATCTGAACACAGCCACAGTCACATATGGTAAACCTAATTAATATTATAGTATATGAACTGTGTAAACAACACCATCCTCATATGTGCCATTCACACACACTAAACCTACATATACTGGGCCAATACAGAGTGTAGCCTGATGCCTGACTGTGGTATGGGACATGTGTCAGTCTGGCCCTACAAACATGTATGCTGATAAGATACCATACACTGCAGCAGCATGCAACATCATATAGCCCAGGACCAAGAACAATGACATCTACCACAGTCTGTACACAGGCCAAGGTACATATTCACATTACACAATGTGTCGACAATTAACATAAGTACACATACCTCACTGCTGTACATACTACAACAGAATGTCCAGGTTTTGTCTTCAAATATAAGGCCTACTATACATAACCTGTCTAGCAGTCTGATATCTCACTGGCCTGTTATCAGGTATGATGTCAATAAAACATGCACTGAACATATGGACCTCTTACTACATGACATATGTACAAAGACTGACAGACTTGGGGTTGGAGGCACAAACACAGGGCCAATATTTACATGTTGCTGCGATAAACTCATACATGCACTGGTGTAACAGGGTCTGTTGTGACATATGTCTTCTAAGGGATGTGAAGTCAGTAACTCACACGGATGTCACCATGTATTGACTGCCGTCATCACAGTATGCTACTGCATTTCTAAAAATAGGACATGTGTGAGTAACACAACACATGTAAGACTCCAAACACTGGCCAGTCTGCAGATAGCCCTACAGGTGAGAGTTTCCTCAACTACATTACACTGTCATGCCAGATTTTAAATCATGTAGAACAGCCATACCCACACAAACCCTGCTAAACCAACATTACTTCAAATGTAACGGAGCAATACTTACATTCTGTTCCCATGTCTGGAATATCTCCCTCCTGTTTGTTGGTCTGTGTCCACAGTGTATGTTGTAAGACGTATTTCCAACTACCCTCTGTGTTGCTATTTGTCAAACACCCACATGAAGTCCTGCTCACAATAAAAGAAAAGGGCCAACAACCACATTAAGTGCTTAGTTATAGGAGTTTGCTTCCATGCAATTGGCTATAGGAATGATACCACTGCTGTTCCACATGTAATTAGCAAGTGGGGGACTGCAATTCATGCACAGGCCATCAGCTGATCATGAGCATCACTTACAAAGCTCAAGCTGCTGCCTAAGCAAAGCAGAGGCACTTGTCCACATCCACCAAAAGGGGAGTGAGAGAGAGAGAGAGACAAGACAAAGTAAGAAAGGAAGGGAGAAGGAGAGTAAGAGCCAAGCGTGTTTGTGTATGATGCATGGGTGGAGAGTGGTATCTGGGCATTATGATGGTTGCCTATATTGTGTACTAATCCACACTGTCACATGGTAATTGCACATCGCTATACACATTTATGGTTGAGGATTGTGTACAACAATCTCTACAGTGTTTGGAAAATGTTGGCCTTGTAATGTGAACAATGGGACATGTAGCTCCTTAATATAATGATGTAGCAAAACCCACATTGCAATGGATCCTGTCATTACACAATCACCCCCAACAGGACACTGATGACACAAACACACACACTTACAAGTGCTGGGTTTCAAACTTCTACCTGACTATGTACTGCTATTACATTGTTATGTTGTTATTGCACGCGCCATGGAGCTTATATGTTAGAGAGGTGTCCAAAGGTATCTTTGAAGGTGAGTGACATCAGCAACAGTGATAAAGGAGGGCTAAGGGAAGTGTAGTACATGTGACTGTCCACAAAAGCAAGTGTCAAGGAAGACACACCTACACTCTTTCAGGGAATTACACACATTATCACAGTTCACAAGGTCAGGATTAGAACTCCTACCTTACTAGTTTGTTATACTACAGTATTATGCAGTTATCACATGTGCCACAGAACTTACCTGGCTGATACATGGCCAAAGGGTTATTTCAAGGTGACTGACCTCAGCAGACGTGCTACAGTAGGGCAATGGGAGGTGTAGTGAATGTGAATGGCTTCAAAATCATTAATCTACACACACACGCGCACACACACACACACACACACACACACACACATACACACACACAGACACACACACGCACATACACACACACATGCACACGCACACATCTGCCAGTGCTGACATGCATGGGTTCATTTCTTCACATGTGTGTAGTAGTTGACTGTGCCTGAAGGCTCTATGATGCTAGGCAAAGGGAATAACTTGGCATCATGCCACATGACAATGGTCTCCAGTATGGCTCAGGGGTATAGTCCCTGGATTCACCCACACAGTTGGGTATTGTATTCACCATCCACTCATCTGGGTTACTATTGTGGGTGCCCAGTGCTGTGCAATGCTTGCCATGTATGTGATCTATATTCCATAAGATGGATAGTGTCTGGGTTGTGCACATGTCCCACATACATGTTCTCTGACATGTACAAGTGTATTTGAGGTCTCTGGGCATGTCATGTGGACAAATTGTTATCGTTTGATGTGGCATTCCTGACCTCATTTGGTGAGACCTGGCTATGGAACTCAGGTCATGCTTGCACCTACATTGACAGCATGATACAGGTATTCAGTGGAGTTAGTGGCTTCTGTCCATACAGGCCATGTGTATAAGGCATGGTATTCCCTTTGTGGGTTACATTTGCAGACTCTACAGTTGTTGCAGGTATCCAGTGGGGAACATAGCAAAAGGACTACTGTAAGCATTTATCTGCCTATTGTAGGGATGGAACAGGGTGCCATGTCTTTTTGCTTGCTGGATAACACACACTCAGTCAGGAGATGTTACACATCATAGTATATTCTGATATCAGTGGCAGTGTTCTGGTCAACAGGCAAGTAGTCCACTGCAATCACACCGTGGTTACTATCTGTGGGCAATATGCAGGGAACTACCAATATAGTGGTTGTTGCCTAGCCAAGTGTGTTTGTGTATGAGACATAGGAGGACAGCGATCTCTGAGTAATACAAGGGTTGCCTATATTGCTCACGGTCCATAATGTCACATGTAGGGCTATGGAATGTCCACACCAGCCTCTCTGCTGTTTGACATCTGTTGCCCTTGTAAGGTGGACATTGTGACCTATTGTAGGTCCTCAATATAATAATTTAGCAAAACCCATCCCGCAATGTATCTTGTCATTACACAATCACATGAACCTCCATGCAGGATACTGACAACAAATGCACACACACACTTGCCAGTACTGAGATTCAAACCCCTACCTAGCTATGTATTCATACTACAGTGTACCACATTTACAGCATGCGCCATGGAGCTTATTGGATGGATGTTGTCCCAAGGTACTTCTAAGGTGAGGAACATCACCAGCCCTTGTAAATACTGGCATTGGGTGATGTAGTGAGTAAGAGATCCCAAAAATAATTTTACCCTAATCACACATTTACATTTGACAGGGGTGAGGTTCAAACCTCTGTCTAACAATCTTTGTGGACCATTCTGTTACACATTCACCACATCCACCACTGACCTGATGTGGTTTAGGTTTCACAGCATGTACTTGTACAGTGGATGATATCTGCAGGACTGCTAAAGGTAGGCCATGAGATGTGTACTGGCTGTAAATGGGGCCAAAATCTTTGCTGTACACACATAAACACTTGCCACAGATGAGATTCAAACCCGTAGCTGTGTAGTTACTGCTATTACATTATTCTTCATTTATGCCATGCACCATGAAGCTTATAGGGCTATCCCTTATCCAAAGGCGTATTTCAAGGTAGATGACATCAGCTGGCTTGCTAACATAAGGCAATGGGAGGTGTAGTGACTGTGAATGGCCTCAAAATCATTAATCTTTACACACACACACACACACACACACACACACACACACACACACACACACACACACACACACACACACACACACACACACACACACACACACACACACACACACACACACACACACACACAGGGTTTCACAGTTGTCATGTCTGGGATGAAAACTCTGATCTATTATGTCACATTATAGCATTGCGTAGTTATCACCTGCACCACAGAGCTTACAGGGTTTAACCTTGTCCAAAGAGGTATTTCAAGGTGACTGACATCAGCAGGCTTGCTAAAGTAGGGCGATGTGAGATGTAGTGACTGTGAATGTCCTCAAAACTCACTGATCCTTACACACAAACACACATGCACAGTTGCCATGTCTGAGATTAGAACTCCTACCTAAAGAGTACATCACATTATGCAGTTATTGCATGCACAACGGATCTTACAGGGCTGAACCTTGTCCAAAGAGGTATTTCAAGGTGAGTGACATCAGCAGGCTTGCTAAAGAAGAGCAATGGGAGGTGTAGTTACTGTGAATGGCCTCAAAATCATTGATCCCTGCATATGAAAATACACACACACTCACAGATTCACAGTCTGGGATTAAAACCCCTACCTAATTAATATGTTACACTACAGCATTACGCAGTTATCGCACATGCCACAGAGCTTACAAGGCTGAACCTTGTCCAAAGAGTTATTTCAAGGTGACTGACATCAAAAAAGCTTGCTAAAGTAGGGCAATGGGAGGTGTAGTTACTGTGAATGGCATCAAAATCATTCATCCCTACACACGCAAACACACACACACAGTTTCACAGTTGCCACATCTGGGATTAGAACTCCTAAACTAACTAGTACATCAAACTGTAGCATTATGCAGTTACTGCATGCATCACAGTACTTAAAGGGGTGAACTTTCTCCAAAGAGGTATTTCAAGGTGACTGACATCAGCAGGCTTGCCAAAGTATGGCAATGGCAGGTGTAGTGACTGTGAATGGCCTCAAAACCATTGATCCCTACACACGCAAAAACACACAGTTTCCATGTCAGGGATTAGAACTTCTACCTAAGTAGTGCTTCATACTATAGCATTGCACAGTTATTGCATGTGCCACGGAGCTTACAGGGCTGAACCTTCTCCAAAGTGGTATTTCAAGGTGACCGACATCAGCAGGCTTGCTAAAGTAGGGCAATGGAAGGTGTAGTTACTGTGAATGGCCTCAAAAATCATTGATCCCTACACACAGTTGCCATGTTTGGGATTAGAACTCCTACCTAACTAGTATGTCATGCTATAACATTACGCAGTTATTGCACACACCACATAGTTTACAGGACTGAACCTTCCCCAAAGGGGAATTTCAAGTTGACTGACATCAGCAGACTTGCTAAAGTAGGGCAATGGGGAGTGCAGTTTGTGTGAATAGGCCTAAACCATCCCTCTGGAAGCACACACACAACACTCAATCACACACAACTTTACATTTGACAGGACTGGGTATACGACTGCTAAATTAATATTGATTTGTACTGTCATTTTACACAGTTATCACAAGCACCACAGATGCTATAGTGCTGAGGGCTACCGGAAGCAAATGTCTACAGTGATAGACATTGGCACATCATGTGATACTGACCATTTGGATGTGTGGTGGGTAGGACAGGCCTCATGATGGGAAGCTCTTTGTCACAGTCTGTCTCTCTCTTCGCCACATCTTTGTTTGTGTATGTTTGACCTATTATAGTGTGTAGTCTTTGGATATATGTGTGTTTTCCTATCCGATGTGTGTGCAAAGCATGAATGGTGTGCAATGTGGTGTGTGTGCACAGAAATCTGCAACTGACAGATATGTCCACTGTTGTTGTCAGACATGAGCTTCATTTCTCTAAGTGTAGAAGCATGCCCAGTATGGCCTTCTGTATTTTGTTGTCAAAGTATGACCTTCTGTATTTTGTTGTCAGACATGGTCTTCATTTCTCTAAGTGTGGGAGCATGCCCAGTATGACCTTCTGTATTGAATGTGTGAATCCATTACAGGTATGTTGTACTCCAGTACAGGAATTTCTGTTCTACAGCTACATCTAGCAACCTGTTTCTGCAGGATATCTGTAGATAGGTTGACAATATGCAGTCACAATGGGCAAAGGATAGTGGTATACTGTAACTATTGTGGCTGTGCTACATCCTTTTGGTGTTAGCAGAGATATTCAGATACATGTACTGTTTTACACTGTGATGCATTATGTCATCAATTACTGACAGATATACTTAGTTGCTCACAGTAATTTCCTGGGGAATACAAGATGAATGAAGCTGTGTCCAGTATTGTGATCTGCAGCCTACATATTCTTGCACACTCATGCCATTCTGGAGGGGGAGCTGCAGACACTTGCTGATGAGTCTGTGTAAATGGTCCAGCACCTTGGTACTGTGGTGGCAGAGGATCCCCTGCTTGTACATCTATCGATGTGACAGAATGGTCATATCCAGCTGTGGCCATGCCTCTCAGCTGTAAAGATTCACACAGGTTACCCAGAGTCAGGACTCATATATCTGGTCAGTTCCCCTTCACATTGTGGTTTACAAGCAGGTTTGTAGCCACCCATTACTGGGTTTGCAGGCAGGGGTAGTATAGGTACACATGAGAGTTTTAGTCTTCACACATTTCATGGCGTCCATGCTTCTACCCCCCCCACCCCGCTGTTATTGTATCCTCTTCCTAACATTATGCGAGTGATATCGGATAAGTACCCCTATAGTTGTCCCTTCATCCCAGCGGTATTTAGGGTTGGTCCACAGTTCATGCGGTAGGACATGGTGGGCATGCTGTGGGGATTTGTCAACATGGCCTTACATGTGTGTTCTGTGGACTGTGTTATGTTGTTATTTGGGACCCCATGAGATAACATACATTGGCAGTATAGGGGAGGCACAGGCCTTTGACAGAGGATTGTAGGGCATTTGGTAGTGATGCAGGCCATCTGTAGCAGGCCAGTGCATTCTGTCCCAGTCCCTACAGTCCCAGGCTGCAAGCCACTAGATTCCCCTTGGGGTGACAGAGTAGATGTGCAAGGTGTTAATGACAATAGTTCCTATCCTTATTAATCCATTGGTGTGGATGCTGCCAGGGTGCTGCTTACAACTAGGGACACACCTGCATGGGACACCTCTTTACCATGCAGCATTCTGTGGGTATTTCCATACAGAAGTGATGGTCATACTGTGCTCATTCCCAACAGCAGGGCAATGACCTGTGATGAACCTGTGGCTGATGGTGGGGTGAGCTGAGTGCATGCGTGATATGAAAGGTTCTTGCAGCTGACTCAAAAGTAAACCCGGGACATTCCCCTTATGCTGGCTTGTGTGGGGACATCGGCAGTTTCTCATTACTTCATAACTGTGCCTTTTGTGGTCTGCCAGTGATTGGCCAGACTACATCAGTAGTCCATACTACACAGACAACTAATGTGCTGCTAACCTGTATTTACAATTCCAAAGGTGTGTGTGTTTGACAGTTACATTTTATATACTCTGTCTAGGGTACTTCCACCTGTGTACAGTGTGTATGTCTGGGTCCACATTCATGGCATGTCCATCTTTCAGATGGTGGCAGATATTACATCTGAACAATGAGTATGGATGGCTGCTGGATTAGGTCTTGCTGGGATGCATTGTGGTTGGCACTGCAGCTGTCGGAACATGCCCCTGTCATCAACAGTACTGGCCATAGCCACCAGGATACAATCCTCCATGCCTACATGCTGACCACTTCCACACAATATACAACACACAATAACCTAATGCACAGAGCCCTGCATATTGTACATGTGCAACAATCTATCCTGGTAATCTGTGCTCCACTGTTATTAAACCCACACGTACATGTTACTACATTCCTACATAGGATTGTGGGGGGGCGGGGCGCACCTGACAACTGTAAATAGTTGCTATGACTGTACTGGTATTTCAGGTACTCTGTTGGCTTCCATTCCATTTTGTATTCTGACCTATCATGCAGACTAGAGGTATATCAGTGGAGTGCAGATCTTAGATTTCATTGACCTACATTTCAGTTTCAGACTTCTTACCCTTCAGAACTAACAACCAACTATCCAACTACCTGACCTGTTGTAGTCTGTCTGTGTAGGTCTGGAGGGGGGCTGTTCTTCACTGCCATCAATTGGAGGCCTTAGCACAACCTTTCTTTCTAGTCATTGACACCTGCTGGCTGAGAATGTTGTTGGGTATGCAAGCCTCACTAAAATGTATGTGTGTGCCCTATGGACACACATGTGGCCCACCACATGTCCTGCAGTGGGATTTGTGACCTTGTCCAGTACTGCTTACTTTGTTATGGATGTCATGATTCCCATACAGGTGTCTACTATCTGCTGCCATCCCATTCAGCCACCTGATTCCCTTGCATGCTCACATCCATACCATAGATACAAGTAGCAGAACATACTACTCCATTCAGCAATTGATAGGGAGAATGACTGACCTTGTGGCTGTGCCAGCATTGAGGATGGTGCTGGAGGGCTGATTATGTTGGATGCACATAGTGCACTCCCTATACATGGTAAAGCACAGGTAGTGTCCTGTTTGCCATCCCTTTTACTGTATGTGTGAGTCAGACAGAGGTGTCATTCCCTGGGTTCCTCCCATGTCAGTGTATGTGCTATGCATTGCCTGGGCATACTGGGCATGCCTCCTTCTGCCTACAGGGGCAGACTTGGGTTGTTCCTCCTCTGAGTCACTCTGTGCCTGTGCTGACCTTGGCAATGGCTGGTGGCTGTGTGGCCCTGCCCCATGATGTTCCTGCTGCAGCTGTTTCTGCAGGATCATATTGTGTAGCATGGAACATACAATGAAAATTTGTGTACATGTAGCTGGAGAGTACTGCAAGGCTCCACCGGATATGTCCAGGCACCAGAACCGTGACTTGAGCATCCCAAACACATACTCTATTATGATTCTGGTTTGTGTGTGTGCCTTATTATGGAGTTTCTGTTCAGGTGTGTGTGGATTTCTGATGTGTGTCATCAGCCACGGCTCCAGTGTGTAACCAACATCCCCCAATAGGTGGCCATATGGAATGTCCCCACTGGCAAATCTCTGGTGCAGCTGCATCATATGTCAGATGTAGGAGTCATAATAGCTTCCAGGGCTGCCAGCACACACATTCGTTATAATGCCCTGGGCATCACACATGACCTGGCAGTTGATGGAGGGGAAGCCCTTGAGGTGAAAGTAGACCCTACCCCACTCTCCAGGTGGTGCTTTGATGTGTATGTTGCATGCAGTCTATAGTACCCACTACCTCAGGCTATTCTGCTATTTGGTGGAAGAGATGCATATTGCTGGTCAACGCCTCACGGGTGTTGAGGAAATAAATGTGCTCACCAGCATGTGCTGACATGGCATCTAGGAACTGGTGGAGTACCCTGGATCTTGATGCCTGTGAGATCCCCATGATATCTAAATTTGGCCTTTAGAAGGTACCTGTGGTTAGTATTCATAAGCCTACATATACCTTGGTATACACTAGGATGGGTTCCCCTCTGTTGGTTCTGTGAATGAGGCATGGCTGGCACAGCTCAACAATTTGCTGTAGGAGGTCCCTGTCCACCCTATAGTGCTCCACTATCTCCAGCTCATCTAGCCCCTGGTAGGTTACCCTGGGTCTGTACACTCTTCTCCTTCTCCTCACTGTGGGTTGGTTGTCAGCATTCTCATCCTCACCACCCTCAGCCTCTTCCACATATTGATGTATGAGAGCAACAGCAGCCCCTATCATTTTGTTAGTTTTGTTAGATAAAATTTTCTACAGCGGTGGTGTAGAATTTGTGGGAAAAACCAGAGTGAAAGGTGTTTGTATAGTTTATAGTAGTTTGCTGGGCTGGGCTGGGTTGCTGCCTGTGTAATTGGCTGATTCTGATACATTTCACCTGCCAGCTATGCTAGTTCTCCTTGATTACCTTCCTACTCTTACGTGCACACCGGTTTAGGCAATGTAAATACTGCTAAGCAGCTTCAGACACACCCACTTCCTTAGCTGTGCTTAGCTAAGGGCAAACATGGGCCACTGTGCTCCAATAAGCTTACAGCAGTCATGACTCATGATGTCGTCTAGCTCTTAGGCTTAGACCATGGTGTTATTGGACCTACACGGTTGGGTGCAAGCTAGCACTGAGGGGAAATCTGTGATTCAATATCATTCCCCTCATTTGCATAGAACTGACTGCTAATGCATGGTTACAAAACTGACACTCAGCCTTCCCCCTTAGCAACCATTATTCCATGGTATTGTTTTCTTATGCATGCCATTTTGGTTTAAAAGCTTATTTCCAGCTTTTTTCTTATTTTAGGGCCGGTCCTATTTATGCACCACTGCCCTACGGCCAAAATCAGACAAAAAAGTTATTTTTTTATAATTTTGAAACTATTTTTCATGCCTATGGCCATATATTTGGCCATTGGCATGCCTAACCCTTATAATACATGCTTTTTTTCCATAATATTTCTTTATTTATTTTTCATATTATACAGGTTAAAATACAGAGGTGATATTATATCATAACTACAACCAAACAGTTAAAACATATTTACACTATTTACATGAATGCTTTCATAGTTTAACATTAAAATAGAAAAAAAAAAGAAACTGGTTGACTTCATATACTTCTTCTTAATAATAACTCCAGGGTTAGCAACAATAACTCAGTTTATGACTACATAATGTTGCGGTGATTCTTGTGTATGTTGTAATGTATCTTACATTTGGTGGTTTATGTAAGTATAATATTGAAAATCTGTTCCCAGAGTTTAAAAATGTTGGGATTTTTGTTTTGTTTGTTTATTATGTATTTATGGGCTAGTATATGTTTTATCGCCAAAATCCTGAAATTCTCCCAGGAGTTCTTGTACGGGTTAAGCCAATTGGTAGCTATGTAGAGTTTCATTAATAGGAAAATATTAATAATAATGATTATTTGGTTTTTGGATAGACTATTTGGGGGAATATGTAATATAAATTCCCAATTGAGCATTGACGTTTGATAGTCCATTTTTTGCAGTTGTAGTTTCAGGGAATTCCAAAGTTTGAATACACATTTACAGCTCCAGAACATATGGAAAAGGTCAGCAGTTTTATCTTTGCAATGTGGGCAAGTTGGGGAATTTTTAGAGTTAAACTTATGCAAGCTAAGGCATGTGTAATATGTATTGGTATATATCATGAGTTGAGTGAATGCTAACATTTGAAGGGATATGGATTTTACTGTGAGGTTAATTGCTTGTGTTAATTTGCGATTCTCAATAGATGATAATTTTTCTTTCCAATAGTCAGATATAAGTATATGGTCTTGAAATTTCATGTCTTTTATCAATTTGTATGAGGATGCTGTATATTGTTTGTTTAGTAAAAGAGTTTTCCATAATAGGTTACATTTCATTATGTCTTCTTTATTAATATTGATATCATGAAGATAGCATAAACAAATCTATTTAATCTGTCTCATGATCAACAGATATGATTTGGGAAGGTTCATTTGACTTCTTATTTCATGAATAGGACATTTTAAGTATGGGTATATATCTTGTAAGGTTATGTTTATTATATGTGGAAGGCGTTTTAAGTCTAATATCTGGTTATTTATTTTGAAGTTGGGCTTTTATGTATGGGTTGTAATAACATCATGTGTTGAAGCAAGTTTACTGATTTAAAGAGTTTTTGTGTTAGTGCTACAGCATTTTTATGGGGTTCCATTAGATTATATGATTTTGTAATATTGTTATTTAGAAATGGCAATGCTTTGGGATTTATAACCAGACTTTTGGTATGTTTAAAATATATTCTTACTCAGTGTGGCCACCACATTTTAACAAATGTATTGTAGTTTGCAATTCTTAAGATTCTGTTGGTGTTTATAATTAAATAGTAGCTTTCAAAATTTGGTAAATCTAATCCACCTTTGTTTTTAGGGCTCATCAGCTTATCATATGAAATTCTACACTTTTTAGATTCCCATACAAATTTAGCAAATTCAGTGTGAATCTGCTTAAAGAATTTCTTGGGAATGCTTAGCTGGGAGGACATGAAGATGTATAATAGTCTGGGTAGGATATTCATTTTTATAATCGAGACTTTGGCTATTGGAGGTAGTTTCAGATTTTTCCATCTATTTAGGTCAAGTAGGATGTGGTTCCATTTTTGTTTAATATTATTTAGATAGAAATCTTTGTTATTCATGGAGAATGTAATCCCTAAATATTTAATCATTTCTTCAGTTTTTACTTGTCCTATCAAAGGTAAAAGTGAAAAAGGTTTAGGGGTTTTTATAGGAAAGATGTTAGTTTTCTTGAGGTTTATTTTGTAGTTTAATATTATGGCAAAGTCTTCAATAGCAGATATTATTTTCTTTGTATCCATAATTGGCGTTGTACAATAAATGTTGAGGTCATCTGCAAATGCTGAGAAGGAAATTTTGGTGTTGTATATTAGTGGGGCATTGTGATATATATTTTGTTTTATATTCAAAAAGAGGGATTCTAGATATAGGTTCAACAATAATGGAGATAAAAGGACATCCTTGTCGTGTACCATTTCTGATCTGAATTCTATTAGACCATGTTTTATTTATATATAATGATGTGTAGGGGCTATTGTATAATATTTATAGGGTTTGAGTACATTTTTGGGGTATGATAAAGTAGGGTAAGATTTGAAATAAAAATTTTGTGTTTACTCTATCAAAGGCTTTATGGGCGTCGATGACGAGTGCATACATGTTTAGGTTGTTTTGATTAGCGTATGAGATAAGTGTGTGTAGAGTTAATGTATTATCATTCGATTGTCTGGAAGTTAAGAAGCCAGATTGTTCACTAGAGATAATTATATCCATTATTTTTTTCATTCTATTAGCCAGAATAGATGTTAGAATTTTGGTATCGATATTTAATAATGATATGGGTCTGTAACTATCCGGATTTTGAGGGTCTTCCTTTTCTTTGAGTATAAATATAGTTTTGGATGCATTAAAGTGTAAATCATTAATTTTATTGTTTATTATGTAGTTTAATATCTGGGATAGGATTTTTGCAATGGTAATGTAAAATGTTTTATAAAATTCCGCTGTGAGACCATCTGGTCCGGGTGATTTATGGGATTTCAGTTTTTTGATTGTTGATATTATTTCCTCGATGGTTATTGGTTCTAGTAGTACTTTTTGAAGTTTCATATCGATTTTCGGGAAGTTAAGTTTTTGTAAGAAGTCTCTACTTTTTTCATTTATGGGTAAGGACTGTTGGTCTCCATAGATTTGTGAGTATATAACTTCAAATATGTTAATAATATCACCATTTTTGTATAATTCTTATTTTCATAGGTTATTTCAGAGATTTGAGAGGATATTCTAGATTGGTTAATAATCCTTGCTAGTGCTCGCGATGGTGTTTGAGCATAGTTAGCGTAATTGGCAAGTGTTTTGGTTTCTTGAAATGATAAGTTATTATTGTGCAACATATAAAGGTCTTTTTGACATTTCAATAATTCTGTTTCAGTTTGAGTGTTGAAGTTCTTAATTAGATCTTGCTCTAATGATTTAATTTTAACCTCCAGTTATTGTTTCTCTCTGAGTTGGAATTTTTATAGTAGGTTACTTTTTGAAGAAAAATACCCCTGATTTGAGCTTTTGTTGTCGCCCATTTGATATCTGGAAGGTGTTGATGTTTAGATAAGTTCACCAGGGTTGTTTTAAGGATATCCTGTATTTCCCCAACTATCTCCTTTTTATTTAAAAGATTGGGGTTCAGGGACCAATTATATCCTCTGTTTAGTGTGTTATTTTGGTGTTCTTAGTAAGATTTAGGGTAATTTTCGAATGATCAGATAGGTATCGAGTATGTATGTTTACTGTAGGGTCTGGATTAATTAGTGATTCAGAAATTAGAAAGAAGTCGATTCTTGACCACATTTTATGACAGTTGGAGTAAAATGTAAATTTATTTGGGTTATTTGTTTTATTGCCATATTTAAATGGATCATATAAATTAAAGTCATATTTAAGTTTCTTTAATGCTATAGATGCCTGTTTATTGTATGCCATATGTAAACTTGATTGATCCTGTTTTGGGTTTTGATCGGCGTTCCAGTCACCTCCCAGAATCATATAGTGATCATGATATTGGTTTAAGATAGGATACAATGATGTATAGAAGGAGTGTTGATTATTACAAGGTGCATATATATTGAGCAGTAAAATAGGTTTAGAATACTCAGGAGATGAAAGGGTTACATAGCACCATGTTCCTTCTTTATCTATTTTGGTTTCTATAATTTTATCTTGGTATTGCTTCTTAATGATTATAGCTACTCCTGCACTATTGGTTTTACCTTCCGAAGCTATAACTTCTCTTATCCATTTTTTTTTTCTTTGATTACTGACCATTGTTCTATAGTTAAATGTGTTTCTTGAATTAGTATAAAGTTTGCCTTAGCTTGCAAAGTAAGGTGTAGAAATAGTTTCCTTTTTTTCATGTTCTGGAGCCCCTTAACATTCCATGAATCAAATTCCCACATTTACATAGTTTCTTGGTTTATGTATGTAGTCCTGAGATTTGAGTATACATATCAGATCGTGTTTGTTTCTTGTCAACATCATGTTATGAAAGCATTCTCTTATTCCCGTCCCTTCCTTGTGCCTAACCACTAGCCTCCTGGACCAGGAATTAAGCAGGGTCTGAAGAGGTTTAACCCTTGTATATTTTTGTAATATTAGTATAATGTTCACTTGCGTGTTAGAGTTTGTGGAGAAGAAGAGGTTTAATGACCCTGCATGACTTGTCACTAATTGTACAAAGCCTACCCAACTCATTCCCTAGGAAAGACACTGCTTTTATAACCTAAGCCTCTTCTTTTGAGATTTACTATAGAATGTTATAGTTTAGATAACATATTTTCAATCAATTTGGTCTTAGTTAAGTCAAGGATCATCAATTCAAGAGGCTTGTCTCTAACAGTATTTACATGTTTTCTAGCTCTAAATTGGTATTTCAAGCTTTATTTATTAACTATAGTAGTATTAGGTATTAATCCCCAGTCTAAACTTTCGCTATAATTAGTCATTACCTCCCTTGAAGGAAGTTTCTTAGCTCTGTTTATTTCCCTCTTAGATTTAGGAGTATATGGGTCCTTAGTCTGCGTAATGTTATGTTGTTTCCTCATTACAGAATTTAAGTACCTATTTGCGATTACATATGAGTTTGATTTATATCTATCTTCTTTGTAGATATTCTTCTCTTTGTAATTCCTTATAACTTTTTACTGACTCTCTATATTTATTGGTTTTGTGATTTATTTGTTTTTTCTCTTGATTCATTTGCTTGTCATTTTGTATGGTGTAGAGTGATAGTGTTCTCAAGTTGGGTCTTAGGATATCCTCAGTGTAGTTAACCACAAATGTTTTGTTGCCCTTGCCTTGTGTTGTTCAATTCTTGAACGAAGTTATATTATAGGTCTTGACGTGACATCCCTCAACTACAGAATTGTTATTCTTCATATAATTAATTTTTCTCATTCTTATGTACCCCGGAGAAAGCATTGCAGCTATATATATCTATATATATCTATATATATCTATATATATATATATATATATATATATATATATATATATATATGAGTTTTGTATAGTTTTGGTGAAAAAGCGTTTATTTTGTCTTTTCAGATATTATTTATGTGCCTCTGTTAGTAACTGCCTGTTGTAGCATTCTATTTATAGTCTGTATTAAGGTAAGCAGTTTGCTATATTTGAAATACTGTTTGACCATTTTATTGTATTGATAAATATATAGAGACTACAGTAGCTTTTTGTTTACAACCTGTGTTAAGATACGTCAGTTCCTGTATCAGAGGCTTTTAGTTAACTGTAAGTATATTCCACATAACTATGTGATTTAATTAATGGCTAAACTCATCAAACTGTAAGGCCAGAAAGTAAGAGTATGACAGGTATTTTCACTGACTCACACACACACACACACACACACACACACACACACACACACATATACACTCACAGATATACATATGCATCCATACATACACAGTGAAACTGTAATGAGACTATAGGATAACAATTGTTGATAAATCTAAATAGGGTAATGCATACACACGAACTAGAATTGCTGGTGACATGAAATGCACTTTTTTATCTCTGTAGCGATGGGGAGGTAGTGATGTATGCCTAATGAATCTGTCAGGTTTATTCAAAATTGATACCTCCATTGCTGATTCAGTCAATAATCTAACCATGTTAAAACATATGTGCATGTTAGTATTATATCCATACACATATGTAAAAGTATACACATATATATAGATGCATATACACATGCACACACACACACACACACACACACACACACACACACACACACACACACACACACACACACACACACACACACACACATATACATCATGGGTCCCCTTCAAAGGATCAAGATTTATGATATCAAGTCACTGATCCTTAAATTAAGGTCAGCGCATAGTAGCGCTCTTTGCAGATTAGAGTTCCCTGCAATTATAATTGGGTTTTTATTATTAGAGAGATTGCTGACTCTCTCTCTTCAATTTTTCACTTTTTTTTCTTTATTTTTTCAATTTAAATTCCATTTAGATGCCTCACAGATCTTCCGGTCAGCTAAGCCAGCTGCCTAGCTTCTTGTAGGGGGACTCTGAATGTACACGAACTTCCGGAAGTGCTTCCTCTTTAATTCGACCTCCTGGAAATGTCAAAAGTCTTAACATGGCGGACATGAAATATGATTCCCAGTGAGCTCCTCATGGCCTGTAAAGAGAAAATCAGGGTTGTGCCACTCACAAAATAAGGCCTAGGACAAAACAAGAGCAAAATGATGAGGAAAGAAGTCTCCGGCTGTCCGGATAGCTTACAGCCGATCTCGAGAGCTCTAAGAGCTGATCCGGTGAGTATAACTAATTATCCATGGTGGGAATTTTTTTAAAACTGTCAGAAAAGTGCTTTTTGCTTCTCTGTGGTTAGCGACAGAGTATTTAACACCATCCACATAAAATATCAGTGTATTTGGATATTTCATTTGAATCTTTAACTTTCTGTCAATTAAGAACTTACAGTAAGGTGAGAGGAGTTGTCTAGCCTGCCTAATTTGTAGGGGCAGGTCTTGTGCAAGTGATATTTTGTTACTGTTTCACATTATGAACCCACCATCTTTATTTGTAGATAATAAGATTGTGTTAACATCCTGAAAGTTTAGGAGTTTGGCATATGCAGGTCTTGGATTGTTTGATGCTTGAGATTCTCTCAGGGCTCTGTGTGCTCTCTCTATTATTATTTGGTGGGCTGCTTTTTGGTCTTTGAGTAATGTAGCAATTATTTATATAATAGAAGGGATCAGTTCATTGTGCTGTATATTTTATGGCATGCCTCTGATGATTATGTTATTCCTTCTGGATCTTGCCTCAAGATCAATAATTTTTGCTTGCATGTTTTGGATGTCTACTTCATGTGCATCTGATTTTTTTGGAAATTAGAACTATTTTTTCTTCATTTTCTGTTATTTTGGCTTCTGATTTGTCCATTCTTTCTATTATTTGGTTAAAAGAATTTCCAAATGATTGTAGTTGGGTGGACAGTTCTTTTATTGCCTCTTGAATAGGTAGTAAAGCTGCCTTAATGTCATCCAGATTTGCAGGTTGATCTGCTTTATTTTTGTTCCCTGATTTTGCAGAATCTTGTTGCTTTGTTATTTTCTGTCTTTTAGAATTTACATTTTTCTCAGTTGAAAGTAATTCTGAGAGTTTAGTTTTTGTTGTTGTAATGTCCATGTTTTTACCTTCTTTTGACATTTTGTGTAAGTAAGGCGTCTTGGTTTGCAGATAATGTTCAGTATATAAAGTTTCCTGAGCACATGGCTTTCTTTCCTTGTCTCCTTCCTTTGCTTCAGGTAATCTGTTAGAATCCTAGTAGTCTGACTGTTTATTCAGGTTTATTTTTTCCTTCCAGAATTTTTGAGTGTCGATTAGAGTTATCAGCTCAAATTATTATATTAAAATAGTATAATCAATCGAGCGGTTTTACCATGAGTTGAGGTAGGGAGGATGTTTGTAGTAGGGTATTATACTGTACACCTACCTGACTATACAACGCTCGACCGAGTGACGAAATAACGCGCATGAATATATCCTGGTTTTTCCTCTGGGTTGGTTTTATTCCATAGAGATTGAAGAGCTGTAGGTTAGCAGTGCCTACAGAACAGTGGCCATCTTTGATCTCCAATACATGCTTTTTTATGAGCTGGCATGCCTCCTTTTTGTAGTTTGCAAAAATGTATTCACCTATTGGCTGAATACATTTCTACAGTCTGCACTATTCCTGCACGGATGCCTGCCTGCTTCCTGGATCACTAATTCAACTCATTTGCATGTTTTTTTACCAGCAAATGAGGTAATTAGCATACAGGGGCTGTGTCCATGGAGGAATAGTGCAGGTGCACTCGTGCACGTCCCGGGAGCTCGTTCCTGGATCGCATGTCAGCCATATTGCCTGCAGCAGCTCTTGCACTATTCCTCCACACCGTGCAGAGCTTGCTGAATCCTGGGGCAACTGATGGTTAAAGAGAGGCAGTGAAAATGGGCAGAAGAGGGAAAAAGGGAAGAATGACAACTGGTTGTAGAATTTCAACAAAACAGATGAAGAAAGAATGAAAGAATGGTGCGCCATGATCATTGGTGAGGAAAGAAGAGATTTATGGGTAGGAAAACAAAAGAGGAATAGGATAAGAGCAGAACATACAGAAATTTGAGAAAGAAAGGATAAATTGACTGAACAAGAACTACCAAAGCAAGGAAGAGGTTAAAATCTAGTATTCCAGACCTAGGAAGCACTGGCTCACTATTGAAATGTCATCATTCAAAATGCAGAGGGCTGACACACTGAAAAAAAGACCAAAAATCCAGGAGAACAGCGAATCTCAAACATCACTATTCTCCTTTAAAGCTCTTTTTTCAGGAGATGCTAGTCCCCTGGACTCCAAGTGTGTATGGGGACAATCCCCTCGCCTTCACCACCCCAAACTTGTATATACCAACTCTGAGATCACCATACCTCACAGAAAAGGAAATATTCTGCGGCAAGGTCATCTTGGATTCAGTATGTATATATATATATATATATATATATATATATATATATATATATATATATATATATATATATATATATATAGTTCTAGTGTATATAAAGCCCACATTTTCAGCCATTTAGTCTCCATGTATCAGCACTTGCTCTTGCAGGTCCTGGCATTTCAAACTGTTAGTAGTGCCATTACTACAGGAATGTGGACTGTAAAAGAAAGAAGAATTTCAGAAGTATATTAGGCTGATAGAAACATAGATGAACTAAATGAAGAAAAATAAAGGAGCAGAAGAAGAAATTCAGGACAAGAAGACACACGCCATGTTGGAAATAAGAATGAAAAAGAAATTAAAAATCAAATGATATATGAAGACCTCAAGAGAAATAAGAAAACGCTACACGTGTTGAGGCAAGAAATAGATGGATTAAAGAGGAAATATGAAAAATGATCACAGGGAACTAGTAAAAGCTATTCAGGGTAAATGACTAATCCAGGAAATGCAGCACTTATACAAAATATACAGTCAACCCTCAGGATGCTACATAGATTCTATCTTACTCCTAAGTGATGACAGTAGAAGGCAGGACAGAAATTATCAGTTCTAGAGATGCTGGGGGAAGAGGTGTGGATGATGTTCATATACAAAGGGTGCAAGTGAGCAATGACAATTTGGATTAGTGTATTAGAAATTCAGGTGGGAGATTTTCCTGAGAAATGGAGAAGCTATATTGGAATTTTTCATATACTGAACAGCTAAAAGGGGCATGGATTGGAATAAAGTGATTTAAAAATATAAATAAAACGATCTACAAAAATCAAAATCATCACAACCAGAAACTGGAAAAGCAAAAATGGTGTTTTTTTTCTCATAAAAATGGAGGTTCCCAAAACTGAACTGTACAGATTTCTAGATATTACCAGAAGGAGTATAACACAAATAACATAATGGTTGGTGGGGAAATAATAAGGATGAAGTTGAAATAACTTTTAGCATATTATAAGATCCCTGTGGGAAAGGAAAACAAAAAGGAATGTGTGTGTGCGTGTGTGTGTGTGTGTGTGTGTGGGGGGGGGGGAGGGTGTATTTCAAAAAAAGCAGGATACCATGGGTAACCAATGTGTAAACAGAGGTGCATCATTTATGTTAATTCTACTAAAACATGGAATTTTCTTGAATAGCAAAAAAAAAAAAGAAAAAATATACAGGCTACCATTATATACAGTGAAGTTTTACTTAGGAAGGATACTTTTCTCCGTCTTGTAGAGCTAGAAAACAGTGTTTTATCCATCTTATCTGTAAAATCCACTCAGCCTAACTAAGAGAAAAAAACATGTAGTTCAACATATTTAACCATTAAATTGAATAAAAATAAATAAATGGAAAACAAATAAGACAGCAATCTGCACATCACAAATCTAAGCACAGTTACTATGGAATACTGAGTGGATCACTCTTTTTTTTTCCCAAAATCTCTTTATTTCAATTTTCTTTTTTCAAATAAGTGAGTGTATCACTCTACCCAAAAAAGACTATGATGGCACTGCAGTATGTCACAAACACATCATCAAAGTTTACCAAAGTGGCATAGAAATTCAAAGGCTTAAGGCAGGTTACTCTGGGATACTGTAGTAAGTGACAGTGCTCAGCAATGATTACCATGGTGTCAAAGTATATCACAGGACTTAAGAAAGGTTACCAAGTTATTGCATAATACGTCAAAGCTCTCAAAGACAGTTATCATGGCATGGCATAGTACTTGGCAAGGTTACCATGATATGTGATAATCCTTTATAGCACTCACCATAGTTTACACATGTAATGCCAAAAGGGTCTATATTATAAGGTCGATGTTTGAAAACATTAAACAACATATGGTCGACACCATATGGTTGATGTCTTCAAACATCGAACTTATAAAAAGACAAAAAAAAGAAAAAAGTACCCTAATGGGTTTAAGAAGGGGGGCAAGCCCCTCTGCACCCCCCACAACCCCTGCTACTTAAATATACCAATTCCGAGACCGCACTACATTGCAGTAAATGGAAATCTCCCCTTATGGAGATTTCCGTTTACATGCTCGAGATTCTGCGCATTTGATATTCTCGTGTTGACAATATCAGATTCGACATTGTCAGCTTTCGAGAATATAATATAGACCCTGCCAAAACACATAACAGTGCTTTGTATCAGTTACTACACTATGCCATAGTAATTAGCAAGGGTCAGCAGTGGATATCAAAGCTTGACACATTACATTATACAGCAGTGGTATAGCAGTGGAAAGAGGAAAAAGCACCAAATTCCTAGGGGTGCACATCTCAGATGACCTAAGCTAGTCAACAAACACCTCCAGCCTTGTAAAGAGAGCCCAACAACATCTCCACTTCCCCTGGAGACTACACAGATCAAACCTCCTCTCCCACATCCTCATGACCTTCTACAGAGTCACGATTGAAAGCATACTGACTAATTACATCACAGTCTGGTATGGAAACTGCTCATACACAGATTACAAAGCGAGGTTGTAAAAGAGGCCAGTAAAATCACAGGATCAAACCCCCATTCCTTACAGGACTTTTATTCTTGCAGATGCTATGGCAGGGTCGTGAATCTGAAAAGGGACAAGTATCATCCTGAACATTCACTGTTCCACCTCCTGTCTTCAGGGAAATGATACAGAAGCATCAGGTGTAGAACATCAAGATTCAGGAATAGTTTCTTTCCAGAAGTTATCAAACTGTTGAACAACTAACCTTAACAATGTCAACACTCCCACAGTTCATAAGAACACTATAAGTGCAATACGATTTACTCACAGAATTAAATTATTCTATTTAAGTTAAGCAATCTGAACTAAATTATTACTTGCACAAGTGCAGGAACTGTGAATTATGCTATGTTGGTATCCTATCTTAAAAATGGTGTAGGGTAAGTTATCTATGTGTGTATTTATATGTGTACTGTCTAGAAATTTCTTCCTTTATATGCTTCCTTCACACTCTTGTGAAAACTGTTTTCAATGCACATGAGCCTGAAACAATGAAATTTCATCCAGTGATATATTGCATTTGTTGATCTTTATAGCAATAAAGTTTATTTTGAGTTTAATTTTGACATCTCAGCACAGGTTACATTGCTATTATGATTTGTTTTACTGTTGCCTTATTACACACAGTGAAACCATTGTCTCCTTTTAAAATTATCAACTTACTAATGTACTGACTGCATTTTATCTCATTGCATCATTGAAATTAACATTGTTCTGCTCACTGTATTGTTATTAAATTTAAGCACTATTTCACAATCATACCTACTTATTTTTGCATTGTTGTTCACCACAACCAATATCTAAGATAATATTGCAATGTTGCTGGTACAGTTTCAGGCAATATTGAACTCTTGTCAGTTACTGATCCTAGGTAACTAGAAATCAAACTAACTTTGTTATCTGAGTTATTGGCAGGGCTTTTGTGATCACTGATGCTGTGGCATTTCTGTTTGTTACTATTGTTGTACTGTTATGCCATTTAAAGCTTTTGCTCTGCATTAGAGAGCACTGCTTGTACTAACTGATGAACTAACTGCTTTGTAACTAGTTGCTTTACAATTACTGCCCACAGAATTAACCACGTAGACTATCTGTACCTATTGCTCCACAGTTAGTGAGCCTTGATACATTGGGTTAGACTATTTGTTGTTCATTGCTGGTACTATTTAGGTACAGACCAAATTAATCTTTGATCATTGCTGTTGTTGCATCGCTGTTTGAACTGACTTTTCTGTTGTTATGTAAATTGAAGCTATTCTTAGTTACTGCACTTAAACTATTTAGTAACACTGTTTTAACATTGCTTCTTGTTATTGATTACTTTTTCTGCATTTTGATGTCACTTTTAATCTTTTTTACACGTGTGAATGCAGTCACTGTTATTTATTATCCAATATCATAAACACATCTCATATTGTTGTATCCCTTAACCACATTTCACCTTTTATGTATACGCTCAATAATTCAAGGTGTAATTTAAGTATTTAATGATCTCGGAGGCTACTTTTTTACCTCAAAACATATTCATTAATCACAAAATACATTTACACACACACACACACACACACACACACACACACACACACACACACACACACACACACACACACACACACACACACACACACACACACACACACACACACACACACACACACACACACACACACACACACACACACACACACAGACACACACACACACACACACTCACAACTCTACAGAAGAGAGTAGTTCCACAAAATCAGCTTATGTTGAGGTTAGCAAGAGGACACGATCTAAGCCTCCCAGACTAAGGACTAAAAAAGTCCAGTAATTAATTTGGGCAACACACTCATCTTTACTGTAAATACCCATGGCCAATACATATACATCTAAGAGTCAAGCATAAACCCCTCTGTGGCTGCCACAGTATTATTTTAGTAATATGTGACTCTAATGGCAGGCATATGGACACCCCATGCACCAGTTTGCATAAAACAGGGTGGAAGATTTATTTTCAAAGCCAGGATCCAGAATGTAACAAAGGTAACGTTGTGATGGATTATGAGTATGACATGAGAGTGGCCCATGTGTGTGTGTATGAATGACCTTAGGTACCTTGCTCACAGGAATATGCAAAAGGATATGAATAATCTTACTATGTATGTCTCTGAGGCAGGAAAGACAGTGACCCTGAGGTCCCTGAATGGTAATTTAGCATCCATCAGAATATTATGAGATTCAAAGACAAGATAAGTGGCTTTAATAACTGGCTATGTAATTGGTACCATTCCTGAGGATACAGTATTTGTCTTTCATGACATTCATATTATGGCTAAAGTCTTTACTGCATGTATAATGCCTTTTTTAGGTAGAGACTCTCTGCTAGACATTCCAGCCTAGTTTAATCTAATTTAAAACTCATTAAAATGGCTCTACTTAATATCAAGAGTCTTAATTCACACACAAAAATATGTTTGAACTTGAGACACTCCTGCAATTTCAATGCATTGATCCATTTGTAGTTCCAGAGTCATGGTTGCAAACCAATGAAAGTACCTCATCTGTTCCTGGTTTTAGTGCCTATCATGTTTTCACGGCTACTGGGAACTGCTGGGGGCCATAAGTATTTAGTAAGTATATTACTACCTTTCAAATGAGGTGATGATATCATTACCAAACAAAAGATTGCTCAGCGCTCCAATTGATAGATCATGTATCCAACAAAAAGTGTAAGAACCGGACCACCAGGAAGCAAAGCACAGCAGAGTTCAGCAAAGTTTGCAGTTGCAAGTTGGATAAATCCAGGCACAAATGTGATATATGTAATAAATCCAGGCACAGGAACCATAAAGTTTAATAAAACAGTAAAAAACACAATTAATTTAAGTGCTTTTGTCCAAGACAGCCTTGAACTTCATCAGAATAGTACAAGTCTTAAAACGCACTGCTTAAATCCTAGTTTTAAAAGCTCTGATATCATCCACGCTAAATTAAGTGAAGTTAAAGCCAAAGTACTTTGCATGCACATCTAAACTTTAATATTTGACATTAAAAAATGTGTAGCCTAAAAAATATTGAAAATGTTATTTTACATCTTGATTTTGAAATTGGATTGATAGCAGCAACATAACATATAAACAAACTAACTAAACTGGGTGACTACTGCACATAGATACATGCTTACACCTCTGCAGCTCTCTACAAACTGGCAGTCTTGCTTGCAAGTGCTCAGTATTCATACACACATGCTAGCTTACTGGAAAGCTTCTTAAAGGTATATACACACTCTGAGCTACACTTACGAAACTGGATAACCAAAAATTCTATTTAAAAAAATTAAATAAAACACCTGGAATCTGCTGCTAGTATTTACATGGCCTTTCAAGTTGAGAGTCTAAACATGTTACCACAGTATATATATATATATATATATATATATATATATATATATATATATATATATATATATATATATATATATATATATATATATATATATATATATATCTTAATTTTTCTCAAGGCATACATGATTAGATGTTTGTCATTGATATACAATCCTGATGCTGACTAATTAAGCTGCAGGAAATATTAGTACAGTACATGTTGACTGAAACATTTGTGAAATACTCATTAAATATATTGGCTTGTCCAAAGGTCTAAGAAATGTAATATTGTTATGTGTAGGTTCTCCAACAAAATCAGCACACAGTTGAGAATTATTATAGCTGTAGTAATGCCTTTTATTAGAATGAGTAATAAGAGATTCTCAGACATAAAAAGTATGCACTTGATAAGTTTGTTTAGCTGACTATTTCATTTAGTCTATACCTGTTGATAGCTATTTGAAATGTCTTAGATTCTTTGAATCTATATTTCATCTTATTAACTAATAGGTCACACTTCATATTCTACAAGGTAGGTGATCTAAGCCCTAATTGTAGACTTATTTTACTTCAGAAAATGCATGTTAATTCTCTTTCTCTTATTCTATCAACTTCTCGGTTTAATGTTGTTGTATTTTTTCCCGGTTAGGGGTCGCCACAGCGGAACTCCGGTCCGCCAATGATTGGCAGTAGATATTTACGTACCGAGTTGCCAGCCCTGGCGCACAACCTTCAACGAAGGCACACCCATTCATGCATGTCTTCCCACAGAAGACACTTTAGCTGAGAATCAAACAGGGCAACGTCTTACTGTGAGGCAACAAAGCTACCGCAGCACCACCACCACAGTCTTTACTATTTTATACGTTGTCTCTGATTGTCCCTGATGATTCCTATACTAATTACTGTGAACCGGTCTGGCTTGGTGTCTTTCAGGATTATTTCTGCACTAATCCCTGATTCTGGAGTTAAGAAGTTGAGAGCTATGAATTAAGAACCTGCTCCTTTAAAGTAGTATTTTGCTTTCACTCACCCATAATGCCTTTCATTTTAATATAAAGCAGTGCCAGTGACCAATATCTACCAAAACATATTTTTGTAGGTATAGTTCCAAAGAAAAAATGAGCAAACAATGAAATGAAAAAAAAAAATCAAACAATACACTGTAATCTTAATTTTATACATAATCACTTGCAACCTTAACATGAGGACTATAATGGAAAGTTAAATTAAATGTAAAATAAAGATGGTGACCAATGCACTTTAAGCTTGCAATCAGAAAAAAAAAATCATGTTTTTTCTGCTTGCAAAAGTCTGTGAATCTTTCTCTGTCTGTATCTTTTACTTTGTCTTTTTCACAGAGAGTATCTCCCAAACATAATAACCCAATCAATGTGGTTGCTTTTTCTACTTTCCCAAGGCCATTTCCTCGAACATTAGTTAGAATTTTCTGGACTCATAGTCATACTCAAAGTCTGTCCCAGTTGCTTTAATTTATGTATTGAACATGTCAGAAAAGTGCATGAAGCTTTTGTACAGCACCAGGCTGATTCAATAATCAAAAAGTAGGTTCTAACAATGTATTGCACTTAAATATATAAGTCTTATCTTTTGTTGCAAGCTCTTCTGACCAAAAATCATTGATGACATTCATTACCTGAGCTGCCTGTATTCTGTCTGTATTCTGTACTATTTTCAAATTATGCATGTCAACTGTGCTCATAATTATTTCCATTTTGTTCTACTCTTTTGCTACTGTAAAATATAAACTTGGATGTACAGATGTATTTCTGTTTTTGTACATTTTTTTGCAAAATATTGTTAACCTCCACACAACCCAATAATAGAATCACTGTCTTTGCAGTATGCCTGTGGATGCACTGCTTGCATGAGTTACTTGATCTTCATGAAGCTACATATGTGCATGACCTGCCACAGCCTGGCTTAATATCACCTGCCAGACCATCCCAATATATGCAATTAAATGCAGTCTTGTACCATATTTATTTTTGCAGGTAGGCTAGAGCTGCTCTGGGGTTGTGCTGATGTGAAGAAAAGGGGAATAAATGTATCTCTCACTCTTCATCAGCTTTATGCAAAAGAGGTAGTATGTAAAGATGTCATGAGTGGGGTGAAGAGCTTTGCATTAGGGGATTTATGGTGGATAGCCACATCAAAATGCTGTAAAATTATTTTTCAATTTAACTTGAAGTGGTCAGATTGGGAGGTGAGAATCTGTAGTCACTAGGCAGGACTGGCTTTAGGCAAAATGACGCCCTAGGTGAAGAGGTCCATTGCACCCCCCCACTATCCATTGTTCCACTGTACAGATCACCAAAGTGCCCCCATCCCCCATACCATCTGTGTTATTTTGTTTTCCTTTTTTCACATTCTTTATTACTCAATTTTCTCCTGCATCCTTTCAATATAACCTAACTGGTAAAGACTGCACTGTAATAACTTTGTGTGAATCTCTAGGCCCAGAAGTTAAGGTATTCTGTATTATTTTTGATGGTCTGAGATGCATTTTGCATCTTTTTAACAACCGTTTCATCCATTAATGGTCTGAACAAAAAAAACTTTGCTAAGGAAAGAAATTATATCTTATTGTCTGACTTTTTTTTCATGCATCCTTTCTTAACTAGCCAAGACTGCACTGTAATAACTTTGGTTGAAATAAACAAATTAACCCAGGAGTCTGCTGGTATATAGTCTCTCCCCGAAAGCCATGTATTTCTAGATGCTCTGCAGTGCACTGTAGAGCTTATGTCCAACCATTTGATCTAGTGATTGGCTATACAGAAATCTTGAATAAAGAAAGAAATATGTTCTCATTTTTTTACCTTTTTCGTTTCAAGGAAAAAATAAGTTCTGTATAAAGCTTACTGTTCCAAGCAGACAAAGTAGCAGCTCACAATAAAATGAGAGGCCAGTGCTTGTGAGGATACACTAATCATATCTAGAAATATTGCCTGCCTCCCTCCCAGTAAAAGTGTAGGCACAAATAGTCACAGTCATGTATTTCAAGTGGATGATGTCTCATATATGTATATGTATATACAGTATTTATTTATTAGTTTTTATTTATTAGTTTTGCTTACAAGGAAAGTCTAACTATTAGGTTAAGGGACCGTATTATTGAGCATCACTCTGATAGTAGAAGGAAAGTATTAACCAATCCTCTTGCTAAACATGTTATAGATAGTGGCCCAGAGCATACATATAGGTTTAGAGTGATGCAAATCATGGTTAAAAAATGTGAGAGGAGGTGACCATAATAGCAAGTTAGAACTGATGGAGTATGAATGGATCTTGCACTTGAACACTGATTCTTCTCCTGGTTTAAACACAATGGTTACATTAAAACCAGTTCTGAGGTTAAAGCCAATGTCTCTTAAGTAAGCCGTTACTAAATGCACTTTAACTTTGTACTAATTGCCTTTCGATGTGTTGATTGTTTGTAACTATGTCTGTATTCTCATTGGGGGGCTTATACCATGTGATTTTGCTTGTTTTTGTATTTATTACACTGATGAAGGGATTTGTGTTCCCGAAAGCTGTTTCATTAAAATAGCATTTCTACAAGTCCAGAGTGTTATTTTGTATCTGACTGCTTGCTGTGCTTAGATTTATTGGTTGCAGATCCTTTGTGCAGAATATATCTCTGGTGGATACAATACTTTACTGACAATCATCTACACCCATCCTATAACCCAAGTATAACTGTAAAACAGAATGTATTCTGAGGTATGTATGATGTCATGCAAGTCTATCCACTTCCAGTATATTCATAGGTTCATAGGTTCATAGGTGTGTACTAGGCTAATGGCCCTGGACCTTTACAAGCCTAGCCCATAGGATTACCCTGGCATCATGCCACCCGACCTTAGTTCCCCATTGTCAGACATTAGTCCTGTATCACACTTGAGAATACATAAGTCAGGACTTTTTAATGTCACACACATGCAGGCCTAATTGAAGTATAGCACCAGTCACTATTTAAGCTGTATATCTGTAATGACCATGGCTGACAAACATGTTTTCTGTAGCAATGAGGAATAATCCAACATTATACAAATTACTTTTAACAATGTATAATCCCTCATTATACAAGTTACTTTTAACAATGTATAAGTCCCCAAAAAGTATATGCCAAATCAACCCATTGATCTTTCCAAAGATGTGGTTTAAAGCCAAGTCATTTAGCATTTCAGTATTGACCACTGGACAAAGTGTGACTAGGTATAACAGCACACATCATAAATCAATGACAAATGTCATATCATCATTGCTGTTACATAACCTCCCTTCCTCTTTGTTTGGCAATGTTTTTCTTTACTTAACATCATGCAAATGTGGTTGGCATGGCTGCACATGTTTATGCACTGGATGAAAAACACAATATCAGAAACTGGCAGGAAAACATTACAACTGTTGTTTGAGGGCCTTTGCAGACATGGCAGTAGATGAGAAGGATGGTGCTCAATCCAAGGCACAGAGGTGGGGTGTTGAGGAGTCAAAAATGTTTACTGCACTCCTCATTGCAGTGCTACAGCCATAGACTGCTGCAGGGGAACTATACCGGGTCTCAGTACCAGACTGAGACTTGGAACAACCTAGCCAAGGTTATCTCCAGTGCGACTGGCATACTAAATATTGGGGAGAACTGCAGGCACCACTACAGAGACCTAAAGAGATGTAAGTAGGCATGAGTTTAGAACTGCTGACACCCCCAGTTGTGTAAGTATACAGATCAAGCAAATTTAAATGACATGGAATGCTGTAGGTAGCAAATATTGATAAGAATAATGCTTTCATGTCTCTTCTTACATTTTCTGATTTACAGCTGCAGAGGAAATCTTGGAAAAACCAGGAGGCACATGCAGAGAGGTTAGTGACTCAGACATGCAAGGGGTATATCTGCAGCACAACTGACCCTGACTGTAAGAAATATATGGTGATTCCATAGATCAGTATTAAGTTCAGCATGCATGTGTTAACTATAACAGCAAGCATGCATGCTTTCTTTTGTAGCTCTTGGTAATTGTATTAGGCAAGAGTACTAGTATATTCAGATTATATGGCTTCAATTCCCACAAGTAAGCTATAGATTCACATTCAACAATGCAGCAATACAGTACTGTCTTTAATGCCATGTTATGTTAATTTATAGTGTCTTTAAAAGCATATGTGGAATTTGTGCTTATTTCAAGGATCACTTGTAACAATTTACAATAATTTTTGGGATTGTCAAGGTTCTATAGCTACAATAATAAGAAAACATATTTATATAGTTATTGTAGTAAAACATGAATGTGACATTTTCTTTTTTGTCTCACCCCACCCCTTATCCACTATTTTTTTTGTGGGTTACCTGGATCACACTGTACCTCTCAATTGTCCAGCTTTTTGCCTCATATTATTGGTCTGTTCCTCATAACATTTGTTGTCTTATGGATTCTTGTGGCAAATCAGTAAGGACTGAATTCACTTAATAATGACAGGCATTTGAGTTTTAGACTTCATATCCTTCAGAAAATGCATGGTAACACAAGACCAGTTATTCTAACAACTTTCTAAGTTTATAAGAACAATATTTAAAATGTGGCCCTATTTTTGAGGCTTTGTCCTCCATTATTTTTGGCTTTATCCAGATTTCTGTTGTTAAATGGTTGAGAGGTATGGATCACACTGTTCCTGATGTCATACCTTTCTCACAACAAACTTTTCAGCACCATGAGGTAGGCCAATCATTGAGGCTTGGCCTGCCAACTCTCCACCAGCTGCTGCACCAACACACAGCACATCTGGGATGCAACTAGGTAGTACTGCATTCACACCCTATGCACAACCTGGCCCATTCACATCAGGCAACTTTGTCCCAGCTGCTGATGCAGTGGTACCCTCTGTGAGTATTGGTGGAGGTGGTAATTATGTCACCCACCAGGAGCTGCCAGAGATGGTGCATAATCTAACACTGACTGGCCTTGGTGCTTGCATTAGCCACCTGAAGACATTGCTCCTTAAAACAGAAAAGAACTCCCACATCAAGCAGTTACACAGGGAACCAAGGACAGGGACAGTGATGACAGTTCTGAGGATGAGGACTAGATTATCACTATTCATATGCTTGACGAACATGTGCCTCTGATGTCCTCTATCTATCCCCAATCATAGTATCCCTCAATCTTTTCTGTTGATCACCATCCCTGTGTCTGTCTTGTTTGTCCTGTTTGTCTGCACCTGTTTCTCTACTACCTGATCCTCACATTCCTAGGTCCCTTCCCCAACATTCCTTCCTTTCTTTTTGAACCCCCCCCCCATAAAAATGGGCACCTGAAAAAAAAATTTGTCCAATACATACCTCTGCACTTTGCATATGTCTCTTCTTGATACAGTTGATTTGGTCCAGTTGCCTATATAACATTATTGCATTGTTGTCATCCATCTGTGTTGTGGTGACAGTCCAACTTCATCAAATTGTCTCTACATGTGCACAGTATTGTTTGGAAGAAGTGGATATCTATGGTTCTTTCTTAATTACATCCTGCAAATTCCTTTATTGGTTCCTCTTTGTTCTTCCTTCTGTTTGCCCCCCCCCATTTCACCACTTTCCTATCTACCCTATTTTCATACCTTTAATCTGGTCAAACAATAGAATCATATGCCATACACATGGTCAGAAATGGCCCATAAAAAGGCTTCACCTTTTGTCCTCTCCATTTGCATGGAGTTTGGCATCATACACGAATGCCTAGTGGTAGTGTGGATGGTTCTTCATGTCATATGGCAAAACTTGGTGAGTTTCTGCATTGGCTGTACTAGTCTAGTTATTTCCATGCAATGGTGCTTGTATGTGTTGCACAACAGGAAAACAGAGTTAAAGCACAGCAAAACCACTACATTGAAACAGTTACTCTGACAGTTCTGTACACTACTGGATTCAATAAAGTGCCACTTCATATCTGGAGTGTTGATATAAATTACTTGACTGAATTTTTTCCTCATAGCATCAAGGGTTCAATTCCAAATGCCTCTCACATCATTTCTTAGTGTGATGTTATATGTCTGTGATATATTTAATCATCCACATCTTAACATTTGCTATATTTATGAGTTCTTTGAATTTTATGGAGATATATTGGATACTGACCAAAATAATTATTTGCATTGACATCCATCCCCCCCAACTATGACATATTTATCCAGCCTTATTCTGGCTGTCATAAGCCTGTTTGCACCTATGTCAGTCACTTCATGCTGCAGAGCATGGCAGCTTAATAGTAATAACAGACCAAAAACATGTCCACGGATGTTACATTACACCAGACATTGTTATGTGTATGTCCATCTATCCTTGTATGCACCCCTTCACTCCCACCCCTTTTTACAGGTATGTATCTATCAGGCTGATGGATGTACAGGTCAACTCATGGTTTCTGCATGCTGACATGACTCTGCTGATGGATAATACAAACTTGTTACCTTGATTCAATAGGTGATCAGTGCTCCTGTAGTGTGCAAGGTTTCAAAATTTGCTGTAGGGTTCCCTTTTTGTCATATTCAGTGATGATGGATGAAATGTTCATCTAATATGATGTGGAGACCATCCTTCCTGTGAAAAAGCATACTGCACTCACTTTTAGGGCATATCTAGCCCTACGTAAATAGTTAGCATATCTGCTCAGACATAGTAATCATTTCAAAAGATGTACCACACTTTGTCATTTGTAGCAAGCTGTACACACAACTAACTTGTGATTTGCAATGAGGCCTGCAAAACAGCTACTAGTTGTAGAAATGTATTGAGGTAGGGATTACTGATACAATTTGGGGAAGCCACATACTTTACTGCAACCATTGATAGTCACAGAAATATACTTTAGTGTAGTCACTGATAGTCAAAATTGCAATTCTGATTGCATTTACTTAGGTAAATACATTGTGACACTATTTGTAAAAAAAATTCTGGATTTGAACCCTGCCTCTCTTACAGTCCAACCAGGAATTCATTGCTCTTATACCCTGTACCACAGAGAAAGCAAGGCACCATGTCTATTTTCCACACTCAGAACTCAGCAGAGTGATGACAGCCATGCATCGCCACTAAGCTTGTTTGTCCAAAGGAAGGTGAACCAAATAAAAGTTAAGCAGATACCTGTGCTTGCTTAGCACTTAATGTTCATTCAACAATCAGTCTGGAGACAATTTTACACAAGGATGTGAGTCCACAGCTATGTCAGACACTCCTGTCAACATGTTTTTCTCTGATGAGGGCATGCTCTGTAAAGTGCACTCTGACAGTGTTAAAGGGTGACATGTGGTGGTGCTAACATTAAGTACTACATCTTGTAGCTTGTGTAGCTAGATAGGTAGGTGTTCTAATCTCTCAACAGCCAACTTGTGGATGTGTTCATTCAACTATTAGTCTAGATACAGTTTTATACCAGGATGTGAGTCCGCATCTATGTCAGACACTCCTAACAACATCTTCTCAGCATCCAATGATGATGTCATCTGCTATAAGGTGCATGCTGACACTCTTAAAAAAAAGACTTTTGCAGTGGCAGTAACATTACTGTGTTCTGCAGCTTGTGTAACTAGATAGATTGGGGTTATAATCTTACAGCAGTCAACTTGCGAGTGTGTGGCTCTTCATTCAACTATCACTCTGGAGAAAACTTTACAGCAGGATGTGATCCACAGCTATATCAGACACTCCTTTCAACATCTTCTCCATGACCCTTTGCAAGCCATCTCCATGCTACTGGATGTGTGATTGCTAATTCTGTCATTGGGTCATGCGCATGTCACATATGGACAAAGGCAGTCTCTATTAAAGCAAACACATGCACACATATGTACATACATCTGCTATCTTCCATCACATAGCTATCGTGATTTGTTTTTCAATTGTATAATAATAATGGCTAGGATTTTATGTGCTCTTGGACAGTAGCCTAGTAATGTCCAATGATCCTCTGAACATTATACATATCAGTGCTGTTGTCATCCACATGTGCTACGTTAAGGTGTGGATGTACTGTACCCCTACAACAATGTATTCCAATCTGTGATTTGAGCTACTGTATTGATGGCTAGTGCTGCCATTTGGTCACAGTTTCCTTCCTTAATAGCTGTAGTAATATGCCTCCTGAGGAATGTTGACATCAGATGATGCTATGTATATTGTTGCTTAACTAAGCATGTGTTATTGTACTTCAGCAGTGACAGATACAGTATGGCACAGGTGTGCATGTGTGTATTTATCATCTGGAAGTGTTATCTGACATAAATCAATATTATGTTATACTGATTACACGGGCACATACTCCTGGGCTCATCCACATGTTGTAATGCTGTTATATAGACAAACATATGACATGTTGAAAATGACTTGCGACCTTGGTGAATTCATTGTATGCACTATTATGCTGCTATTCCCAAGGAATATTCAGGTGTTCCCCAGCAATGTTGTGTAACTGTCAGTATTTGTGTCATTAGCTGCTCTGTATGAGCTGCATCCACTTTGGTTGTAATATATCCACATGTGGTGTCACTGCCTCACCCACACATTTCCGCTGACAAACATATAGGCAAATGATGTACAATTGACGTAATGATGTGAAATAGGTATAGTTGCATGACTGTGTTAACAGTCCCATTGTGTTGTATGTGATTCAGGCCAAATGTTTTATTTGGATGTTATATACATCCTGAAGTCCAATTGTAGCATAGGTGCAACTGTAGTGTGTCTGTACTGCATCACAGATGTACCACTATATCACATCAGTATTACCACTTAATAATTTGCATGAACATATATGAATGTATATCAGGATTTCATTGCAGTATAACACATTGACTAGCAATGTCAGGGGAACAGTGATCATGTGGCACATGTGCTGAGTTTTGATATGTACTTATAAATGGTGCTCCATGTATTCTTTGATATGTGTACAATATCACAGTGACTGCCTCCTCACTCATTGACACAAGACTTTACACCTCTGTACTTGCTATGCATATGGACATAGTTGATACATTGCCATCAGTCTCACATGTTGCTGTACTATTCATTATAATGGATCACTTCTTAATTCACACATCAATTACAGTTGCTTCATGCAATATCCATTGCTGTTACATGTGACAGCATGCAAGACACAGCTGTGTGTATGGAATCCACTCATAGTAGTGTGTTGTTTGCATATGTTGCATCAATACCTATGCCAGCCAGGGATACTTTATTCAAATATATCACATTTGGCACAGTGAGCTCCCACACATCTTGTCGACTATAGTGAACTATTCTTTGGGATGCATACCCTATAGGATTTGATAGTGCAGACTTCCCTTCAAAGTGTTGTACTAGATGCTTATGTGATTTGACTTTGTGTATGCTACCCAGTAAATACACAGCTCAGTAACAACAATGATGTCATGGGTTTGATTATTGCAGGTGTGTATTATGGTGTATGTGTCATGTAATCCTCTGAACTGGACAGGATTACCCCCAATTTCAACTCCAAGATTAACACTGTCCCTCTTAACCCCTCCAAAATGTGGTCATTTTTCAGGAAGATGTGGTGAATTCCACTTATAAAATATTGACATCCATCACAGTTATACTCATCTCTTCCTGCAGAACATGTGTAATAAGTTACATTCACATACTCCAACAATGATGCAGATTAATGGTCATAATATTTTAAAAATGTCCCTGATTCTGTCTGTTTTTGTGTACATTTGTCCAGGAGTCTGTTGCTGTATGTCCATGATTGGTTAAGAGGTATGCTAAAGTATTCTAAGTTGTTCCAAACAGATGTAAACCACTTATAAAATAAACTAATTAATAAAATAAGGGACACACAGTAATGAGATCAAGTATCTGTCAAAGTGTTGGTGCAAGAATTAGGGACAAAGCCCCAAAATTAGTGACAAATTTTAAATACTTCTCTTATATATTTGCACAGTTGTTAAACTAACATATTCTGTGTTTTCTGAAATAACTGAAGTTTAAAACTCAAATGACTGCCATCATTTTGTGACCACAATCCTTAATGATTTGATTGTATGAAGGACTGACTAAAACTTAGGAAAGGTCAGGGAAACAGTTTCCAGCTTACTTTACACAAATATGTGTCAGCTGAGCTACCTTGCGGCATAGATCAACCGTTAACCTGCTTGTTCAAGAAACAGTGACAAAGCCAAAAATAGTGGCAAGAAGAAAGGCCCAAAATCAGGTTCAGTGTTTAAATATTACTCTTAATTTAGAAGATTAATAGAGCAACAAGTTTTGCATCAACACATATTCTGCAGAATAAGAAGTAGGAAAGACTAATGTTTGCCATTACTGACTGACTGTGATCCTCAGTCATTTACTAGAAAAATAAACCATTTTACATGGGAAAGGTAAAAAAAGATAAGGAAAGATCAGGGACAACTGAGCCTTATGCAAAGCTATCCACTGCCTTATACAACTGGCTATTAACCAATTAAAAAATGAAGGAAAGAAAAGAAAAAAAATTCAATGTGCCTGCTGCTTTCCTATCTTCTCCTTGCTTTTTTTTGGTCCTCACCATAGTTATGCTATTCTCTCCAATACTCATGATTTCTGGGTTTTTTGATCAATTCCAGCCATGATCTCCACAAGGAATTGTGATTTGGTGTGTAGATCATGGATGACTCTGACTTGAATCACAGGAATCACCAGAGAGTATTTTGGGGCACTCTCCATTTGTCAAGGCTATGTTTAAAGGTGGACATGACTTCACACTGCTTGACTTGGAATGGAGGTGTGTACCAGAATGAGTGGAGGACCTAAGTAATGAACCCATCTTACCATTTAGTTTTGTTTAATTACTTGATTTAAATCAAGATTTTTTGTTCAAATGCTGGCTTCACTATTGGATATAGCGACAAAAAGGAGGGGGCAGATAACAGGATATAGAAGACAAGGTACAAGTCTCCACTCACATGCTCATATAACATGGAGTACAGGAATTGTGTGTACAGCCTTTCCTAATAAGTAAGATTTTTCAGATGCAAGACCATTTTGTTAGGAAACTGTGGAAATCAGAGGATCTTGATGAGGGGAGCTTCAGGAGTATTACCCCCTTCACCATCAAGAAATAAATAATTATTATGTCTGTTAAACCCATAATATTTATTGGTATGTCTGAATGGCACCCTTAGAACCTACCTGCTCTGTCTTTGCTTAACTAGGATGGATGCTGGTCAGTCTAGTTTTGATTCTTTACTGTGTGTACTGGGTCTGGTGTCTGACAGCTCATTTATTACCAGACACCATTTTGAACAACATCTGATCACCAGCATTACCATTGATTTATTTGCTTATTTACTTACTTATTCATTCATTCATTCATTCATTCTATTCATATTGCACTTTGTTTTGCCCATATTTCCCACTCAGTTGTTATTTTACTCACTTCCAGTTTCTCTGCCATGCTTCTATGCTGAATACTTGAGCATTCACTTCGTCTACAAAGATTTAATTTTTAGCAAGGGATGGGTCTGTTTTTCTCAACATCCTACCTCTGACATAATAATTTTTTGATACCACATGCAATTCCATCATTTATCAGTAAATTATTAGCGTCTTCTGTGTGGAGATATGCGTGAATGGGCGTACCTTCGTTGAAGGTTGTGCATCAGAGCCGGCAACTCGGCACGTAAAAATCTACTTACTGCCAATCATTAGCGGACCAGAGTTCCGCTGTGGTGACCCCTAACCGGGAAAAGCCGAAAGACACAACATCAGTAAATTATTTAGGTCACCAAAATCACATTCTTTCACTCTGTATTTCGTTTAGTTTGTATAAACATCCATTGACTGTAGAATTCCTTAATTTCTAGTAGAGAATAAATGCCTTTCATTTGGAAGAGTCATCTGTGACTCACAGTATACTTGAAATCTGTCTCCATGGACTGCTAACTTACCTTATTCCTGCTCTTTGAAGCCAATATTGCTACAAAATGAAAAGATAGAAGGAGGAATTCAGTAAACACTACACAATTTTATTCATGTACGCGCAAACATTTTTAGATTCAGTAAACCTCACTTAGAGTCACGCGAATGTGCGCCAATAGGGTAAGTTCTATGTAATGCAAATATCCACTTAAATAGGTCAGTTCTATGCAAATTAGCCTGGTAGAGCAATCGAACAAGCTGAAAAGCATCCGTGTAGACTCTGTTTCTGTGTTTCTAGTGTACACGGAAATTTCCGCATACAAGAGTCTACATGGAAAGAAAGGGATGTAAAAGTCCACAAATATGGACATACCTCCCCTGAAATGGTTAGATCATATACATTAATGTGTAAAAAAATGTATTGTGGATGTCTGAAAATGCAAGGGAATATGTATAATGAATATTTGTTTATTAATCTCCGCTTGCTTGTACAATGAGCTGCATTGCGCAGACATGCTTAATTAAAAAAAAATTAATAAATGTATTTTGCAGAAATGTACAGTAGAACCTTGCATCAGGTCTGTACAACGGTGCATTTGTGCTGTTGCCTAGCCCACATGGGTATGAACCATGTAGTTTCCAGGCTGTCTGTATGTATATGTATGCAAATGAGGTGAAGTTTGTGAATCGCTAAAAGAAGCGACCAGGTCCACAAATCCCTTTCGTGTAGGCTCCTACATGGTGTTGATACTCCCAATGGATGTGGATGACATCGGGGATGTGTCATGTTACTTTTAGGAGATTTCCTTCTCAGTGCGTGTGTTTGTGTGGTGAGCTGTTTAGCTTAGCATGTTCGCATGAACCAACCTTCCCCAAGGCACAGTAGTGATGTAGGAAGCTATCATTTAAAACCCAAAATGTTGAATTAATAACATTTACTTCTGTATACTAAGCTATGCTGCAACAATGCTGCACTTAGTGCCACATTGTGCAAATAAGTAGGGTCTTTAAATCCTTTTAATTACATCCTAAGAAGTTGAAATGCATCAGAATTAGCCAGTCCCACATGGAGGACCTACACCACAACTGTATAAAGTATGCATGCACCCTACATTCAGGTTTCCCTTCAATATTCTGAAGCATTGGAGTAGAGACTTGGGTATTTTTTAACTTGAAATAATGCTAGGGGTTGCTGCAGCAATTCTACATCTGTACATGCTTGAGGCTGAAGTCAAAGCTGCTGGTACTGATGACAATAGGCAAAGGACGAGATGGACAAGAGTGTTCAGGTCCCGGGTAACCTACCAGGAGCTACATATGCTGGAGATTGTAGAGTGCTTCAGGGTGGAGAGGGACATATTACAAGAGCTCACTGAGCTCTGCCTCCCTCAACTCAGAGCAAATAGAGGGGATCCCATCCCAGTGGAAACTAAGGTATGTGTAGCCCTTAGGATACTAGTTACAGGTACATTTCACAGACCAACTGGGGACACGATGGGGGTGCCACAGGCATCTGCATCCAGGATACTCCACCAATTTTTAGATGTGATGCTCCCACATAACAGTGATCACTTATCTTTTCCCCTTGACCCTGAGTTGAAGGTCAACACTATGCAACACTTCTACCATGTAGCACACTACCCTGAAGTACAGGGTGCCACAGATTGCACTCATGTACACATCAAGGCACCACCTGGTGAGCAGGGTAGAATCTACATTAAACACAAGGGATACCATTCCATCAACTGCCAAGTCTTGTGCAATGCTCAAGGGATTATCATGAATGTGTGTGCTGGCAACCCTGGCAGTTATCATGGCTCCCATATCTGACACACTTCTCTGCTGTATCGGATGTTTGCTAGGGGGAACATCTCACACACCCATTTACTGGTGGATGCTGGCTATGCCCTGGAACCATAGATGATGACACCCATCAAACATGCATACACACCCACAGAAGAACACCATAATAAGACACACGAGCAAATTAGGAACATCATAGAGCATATGTTTGGGCTTCTGAGGACATGGTTCTGGTGCCTCAATGCATCTGCTGGAGCCTTGCAGCATACCCCAGCCACATGTGCACAGATATTCACAGTATGTGCTATGAAACACAATCTGATACTGCAGAAACAACTGCAGCAGGATCATCCAAGGGAAGGGACACACAGCCTCCCGCCAGTGCCTATGTCACTACAGCTACAGTCACAGGGGGACTTTTAGGAGAAACCCCCTGCTGATTTCCCTGTAGACAGACATAGGCATGCTCAGTACACCCTGGCTTTGGCTAAGAGACAATGCATAGCACATTCACTGACAACCTAGGGACCTAAAGACTAACACCTCACTCCTACTCACATACAGATATTAACATTGATGCCAGCCAATGCACACATCCTGTACCTATCCATGTATTGGCTGTGTACTGCTTTCTTCACACAGACTGCTGCACTTGCAAGGTAAGTCCATAACCTACACAGCATCATAGTGGTCTGTTATGTTAGGTCATTGTAGCTATGGACTGAGTACATTATGCAGGCAACTATACTGGACTATTTGGACAGACATTACATCCACATGGGACTATCAATGCCCATTCTACTAACATGTTACCATTTGTATTTGGTAGGCCTCATGCATGGAATATTCATGCAGTCTTAGCGCAACAGCTTACTGGTACATCATTCAAGGGACATGTTAGAAAGGGAGGTTAAATGATAGACTAGTGTGCATCCTAGCAGAAATGGGCTTTTGTTCCCCACCCATCAAAACAACAGTGTCCCCATGTAACTCCCATAACACTAAATATATGCTGTACAAGCATTTCATACAGTTACTATGCCACACAGCATCAGTAAAGTAATGTATAATTTGAACTTACATTTTATGTGTTATTTAGCTGAGAATAGCAAAGTACATTTTTATGCAGGTGATGGTGTGATGAATGATCCCTTGTTCATCTAGTAGCTTTTGTGGCTCAAAGGACTAAGACAGGTAGCTTGTGTGATGGTGTCCATGGCTCTAATCCTGAGATAGCCACATATTTTGCATGTGAAGTAACAATAACTATACCATTGTACAGGCTGTGACTCTGTGTGTGCTATATTAGTATTTATCTATTTTATATGCCACATAGATCATAGGTTCATAGGATTGTACTAGGCTAATGGCCCTAGAGCCTTTACAAGCCTAGCCCATAGGATTACCTTGACAACATGCCACCCAACCTTAGTTTCCAGTGCCTCTGTCGAATAGAGCCACTGGAGTGATCCCTGGGGTGAATTTTCTATTTCCAATCTACTCATCAAGATTTCTCTTGAAGAGGGCCAGTGAGGTGCTCTGTTTGACATGTATGGGAAGTCTATTCCATAACATGGGCAGTCTCTGGGTTATGAACATGCCCCTCCAGCACATTCTGTTGACTGTGGTAATGAGGTTGAGGTCTCTGGAGCGTATGGTGCGGAGGGACTGGGACTTCTTTAGATGTAGCATTTCTAACAGAGCTGGGTCAGACATAGCTTTATAAGTCAAGCAGAGATCATCTCTAACTAGGCAATATGAGACAGAGAATAGTTGGAGTTTTTTTAGTCTGTCTATATAGGACAAGTGTTTAAGGCCTAGGATCCTCTTTGTGAGGTACTTTTGTGGCCTCTCCAGTTGTTGCAGGTGTCTAGTGAGGTAAATGCCAGATGGGGCATTGTACTCGATGATTGGCCTAATGAGGGAAAAGTAGAGGGAGACAATGACCTCTTTCTTCCTGGATGCAAAACCCTTAGTAATGAGATGTGCACATAGAAAGACTTCCTGACCACGGTGGCAGTGTGATGGTCAAAAGAGAGGTTGCTGTCAACCTGTCTTCCCAGATCTCTTATAACGCCTTCTGTGTTCAGTGGACTACCATCGATGTGGTAGTTCATGGGAACTGGGTTTTTTCCAAAGGGGATGACAACACATTTTTTGGCACTGAGCTTAAGGCCATGGTTCCGACACCAGTCAATGGTCTCAGTGAAGCCTTTCTGTAGGATGTCAACATCACTTGAGGAGTTCATAATGGCTCCCAACTTGCAATTGTTTGCAAACTTTGTCAGCCAGAGTCCCTTCATGTTGGACTAGACTTCTGAGAAGTAGATACCAAACAGGAGAGGACCTAGGACCAATCCCTGTGGAACTCCATTCGTGACTGGTCGGCAGTCTGACTTGGTGTCAGCTACTTTTACACTGTGGGTTCTATCTGTCAGCCAGTTTGCAACCCACCTAGTGATATAGGGGTTGATGCCTAGCTTAGTGAGTTTTTCTATGATTCCTGAGTGGGTAATTGTATCAAAGGCCTTGGGCAGATCAAGGTAGGCTGTATGAACCATCTTGCCTTCATCCACAGCTCTGGTGACTGACTCAAAGAAGTTGACCAAGTTGAGCAGGCATGATCTACCCTTCACAAAACCAAACTGTGTGGGATCCAGAGTTTGGAAATTCCCTATATCCTTGTTTATTAGGTCCATGATGATGCGTTCCATAGCTTTGCATATCAGACTTGTCAGGCTAATGGGATGATAATTCCCAGGGTCTGTAGTCACTCCTCCTTTGTGGAGAGGGATGACTATAGCAGTGCACCATTTGGTAGGGACAAAGCCTGAAGGTGAGGCTGTGAATGAACAGAGCACACAGGTGAGGTGCCAGTTTACTCTGTAGTTCATGTAGAACACAGCCAGGGATATTTTCAGGTCCCATAGAAGCTGTATTCTTGGCCTTGGACAGTGCTGTTTTAACCTGTGCAGCAATAATACTGGATGCCTGGCAATCTACTGGTACTGTGATTTGTCCTTTGCAGGGAGAGAGAGTGGAAAAGTTGGCACTGAATCTGTCGGCCAGTATATTGGCAATATCTGTTGGATCGATATAGGAGGTACTATTTTGCAGTAGCTCACACCAAATCTGGGTATTGATGTGAAGGTTCTTTACATAACTATAGAAGGTCTTGTGGTTGTCTTTACTATCTGTTGTAATTCTGTTTTCATAGCTAGCTTTAAAGGATTTGATGAGGGATCTCAACTTTTTGTTGAGGCTAATAAGGGAGTTTTTCCAGTCTTGAGACTTCACCTTATTCTGCATCAGTTTCCTCCTTCTCTTGTAGAGTTTGTTTATGGCAGCAGACTGCGAGATTGGCTTCCTTTTTTTTGGAGGAGAGCATCTTGGTTCTATTGGGTATGGCAAGAGCCATCAATTTGTGCACGTGTTCATACAGTGCATTGGTGTATGATTTGGCGGTCATGCAACTATTCTCTATTTGCATGGGTGCTGTGAAGTTAGCAACCTCTGCTCTTAGGAGCCCAAAGTTAGCTTTGGAGAAGTTTTTCATTGTGGTTACCTTTGCGGGGGGGGGGGGGTGTTCCAAGGTGATTAGTTTGTGGTTGGATTTAACCAGGGAGGAGTTGACTATTTGTGTAGAGCAACAGTCACCCATGTTAGTAATGGCCAAGTCAAGGATGTTGTTACCTCGAGTGGAGGTAAGAATGAGCTGGTCCAGGGCATTGGAATTAATGAATTCCAGGAAACGTTGGGCAAGTGTATTGGTACATGAGTAGTTTTCCCAGTTAATGGTGGGGTAGTTGAAGTCATCCAGTATGAGTGTGTTAAGTTGGACCCTAATATTCTCCAGGGTGCTTAGGAATGTGGAGTGAGTGTCTTGGGACATGGTTGGGGACCTGTAACAGGATATGACCGTTAATCACTGTCTTACCCAATCTTAGCTGCACCTGAAATATTTCTGATGCATTATGTTGGGCTACCAGTCTGGAGGTGTGTGCATCCTTTATGAATATGGAACACCACCACCATCAGAGCTTCTGTTCTGAGGCTGAAAGGTGTGGAATTAATTATAGCCTGGTAGTGCAGTGGTGCTTTCTGCTGCCTTGAACCAGGTCTCTGTTACAACACAAATGTTGATGTTCTCCATTATAAAGAGTGCTTCGAGTGAGTGCATTTTGAGATTTAGACTTCTAGCATTGAGCAGCATGACCCTCAGATTGCATTTGTTTGTAACTGTTATGGTGGTAATTTAGTCTTTGAAACACTGCCTAAAAAAGGCACTATAGGGGTGGCAAGAGCCTCGGCCAGTATCTGGAAGCCCACGGGTGACAGATGCAGGGCATCTCTGGCAAAGCATCAAGGTCTATCAATCATGTCATCCCAGGCAGATACTGGCTCTCCTTAGAATGACACCAGAAATGTATCCAACTGTTGAAATCAATCATTTTCTGCTTGTACTGTGGTATCATTCTGGGTCATGGTAGGATGCTGTTCAGGGCTAGGGTAGTACCCGCCTGGGCTACATAATCCCAAAGTTCTTCCATGTTTCTTTTCAAGTAGTCCAGGGAGGTACATCTCAGGTCATTTCTAAGACCTATTTAAAAAAGTCCTTCACTAATATTGGATAAGTTATTATCAGAATTGTAAAGGCTGTGACTTGAAACTATAATATCAGCATGCATATGTAGAAAATACATCTAGTACCTCCTGTAACATTATGTACTATAACAATATAGTAACAGTTGTGAAAGAGAAATTGTGTTGTGATGTGATTTATATGGAATTGACAGGCCAAGTGCAACACAATGATCAATAAACAGAACAACTAGGTATTGATGCACTCTTGATAAGATGGATAGCTGCATAGCTTACACAGAGGACATGGAAAGTATCATACAGCGATTGGACAAGGGATATTTTTGTTTACAGTCAGGGTGTCCCACAGGGTTCTGTCCTAGGCCCAAACTTGTTTAGATTTGTCTGTAGACCTATCTTTGCCATTGGAGTTGTTCTATAGTCTGTATGCAAATGACTTGAAATTGGGTATACTGATTAAATGTATTACAGATGAGGCATGTCATCACAATAGCTAGGCCACAGGAGCATAATAGACAGTTAAATACATCAAAAAGTAGCATATAGCATTTGGAAGACAGAAATATAAAGTTAAATATTAAATACAGCACAGAGTGCTTGAAACTGCAGACACATGTGAAAGTGTGATAAGAGACCTTGGGACACAGGTGGACAGTAGTCTCTCCTTTGATAATCACATTGCAACAGTAGTCAGGAAATCCTTCTATGTGGCACACCTCATCACAAAAGGTTTCTGATCCAAAAAAAAAGAGGTCATTGTTCCCCTCTACTCATCACTCATTAGACCCATTATAGAGTACAATGCCCCTTTTGGTATGTACCTCACAAGACATCTACAACAACTGGAAAGGCTGCAGAAATACCTCACAAAGAGGATTACCAGCCTTAAACAGATGCCTTATGCAGACCGTCTCAAAAAACTCCAGCTTTACTCCGTCGCATATCATCTACTCAGAGGTGATCTCTGCCTAACATGCAAAGCTATGTCAAACCCAGGGCTGTTGGACATGCTCCACTTAAAGAAATCCCTATCCCTCTGAGCTACACGCTCTAGGGACTTAAACCTTGCCACCACAATAAACAGAACATGCTGGAGGGATAGATTCCTGTCCCAGAGACTTCCCATACTCTGGAATAAACTACCTATCTATATCAAACAAAGCTCTTCATTAGCACTCTTCAAGAAAAATCTTGATGATTGGATGGGAAATAAGAAATTCAACCCGGGGATCACCTCTTTGGCTCTGCTCGACAGTGGCACAGGAAAATAATTTTCTTGGGTGGCAAAAGACAGGGTACATTTTTGGCTGGGCTTGTATAGGCCCCAGGGCCAATAGCCTAGTACCTACCTATGAGCATATGAACATGTAAGGAATTGAGTATATAGTTAGATCCAGCTTGGAGTTTTCCTAATCGTATCATAATCCCAGCCTGGAATGCAGCTAGGTGTGTGCTGGAGTCAGTTTATGCAACAGTAAGTCTCTTGATGTAAGCAGTGCACCTCCCATTTGCACATTGCTTAGCAATGCGCAAACAAGCCAAAATGCCACTGCTTGTGCTCACAGACTTAGTTAAGCAGAGGGCAAATCTGTTTCAACTCACACAATTTTGTTTAGAATATATATATATATATATATATATATATATATATATATATATATATATATATATATATATATTTTTTTTTTTTTGTAGTTATATACAGATATATATATATATATATATATATATATATATATATATATATATATATTATGTACATGTGTGTGTGTCTATATTTCCCTGCATACCCAGAGCATGGGGAGGAAAGCTGCACTATGACACTTCAAATGTTGTACAAAGGACCAAAAGGAAGGGCTAGCATTAGATAATGCACTTGCAGAAATGTGAAAGTGCATAGACTAAACATGTGTTGCAATCGTAGGACAACTGGGATATCTGACGTTCACGGTTCTGGCAGTCTTCTCCCATGTCATGCATAAATAATACCACATTTCACAGCAGACCACAATTTACTGTGAAACACACATCACCATGAATCACACCTGTGTTGTTGCAAACATCTTGATAGTGGTGAGTCATACCATGTCTCCCTAACAGAGCATGTGGAACCCTTGAAATGTATGGCATGGTATATGAATATGTACATATAGTGTGAAGTCATATGTGTGTAACTATGCCAGCACCAACACCCACATTCTCTACAGCCCTCTGTGTCTGCTTGATTTCACCAAACACACATCAACACCTGAACAATTGGTGTACTGTATTATGATGTGTGCTCAGTTGCTGACAGGGTAAATTTAGTTTTGACACAGGCTTTCCCATCCAAATGCAAGCAGACACATATACCCAATATGGGCACTGTTGTTACATAACTAGGTTACAATACAGTTTTCTGACTGTTAGGCTACTAGCTGCAGATGACAGTAGGAAGCAATGAAATTTTGCATCCCACCCAACCTGTTAAACACAGGCCTTGTCTATGTTCCCTAGGATAACTTCACCTGCAGTCACTTGCAAAGCAGACTTAACATGTGGTGTTTGTCATAAGTACTGTGATCTGTAGTGTGTAAGACTAGCTAGGCAGGGGTTCTGATCTCACTCCAGCCCACTTGGTGTGTTTGTGTGTGTGTATGCATTTCCCAACAAAACAAGTGTAAATCACACAATCATTACCAAATTGCAATGGTTCTGCATGTTTTGGTCTTTGCACTTGATGCAGCCCTCCTAACTCTTGTCCTACTCAAGGCCTGCTGATGTCATCTACCATAAGATCACCTAAAACCATGTCAATGTCAGACTTAAACTGTGGTGCATGTAATAAGTACTGTGACCTGTAAGGTGTAAGACTAGGTAGGTAGGGGTACTAATCTCACTGTAGCCCACCTGCTGTGCATGTGTGTGTACATCTTTATAAAAAAACAAATATGATGAGTTAAAAACAGGTGGGATTTTACATGATTTTAGCCTACCAGGTGATGCAGGCTTCAGAACACTTGTCCTCCACAAGGCTGCCATTGTCATCTACCATAAGAATATATAAAGCCATAGTGATGTCAGACATAAGCTAAGGCACATGCAATAAGTGCTGTAGTTTGTAGTGTGTAAGTCTAGATAGGTAGGGGTTATAATCTCACTCCAGCCTACTTGGTGTGTATGTGCATCTCCCCACAAAGCAAGTGTAAATTCCACACTTACTACTGAATTACAATAGCTTTGCACTTGATGCAGGCCACCAAACTCTTGTTCTCTGCAAGGTTTGCTGATGTCATCTACCATAAGAATACCTAAAGGCATACTGTTAGACTTAAGCTGTGGCATGTCTGGTAAGTACTGTCATCTGTAGTGTGTAAGCCTAAATAGGTAGGGGTTTCAATCTTCCTCTAGTCAACTTGGTATGGATATGCTGTCCAGTGTTTTATACACGTAATGAGGTAGTGGTAATGTTCTCATTGCAGCTAAGTTAGTGTGTATTGATGTTAGTCAGTGTTTTTATATCAGCCTATCATTGGAAATTACTAGGATAATGGCCCTAAGGCCCTTATAATCCTAGCCAACTTTTTGCACTATTACCCCATTTTACACTATTATCATGATCCACACATTTGCCCCTCTCCAAGAGGTACACAGGTGGAACCCCCATGGCGCAATTAGGGTCAACCATCCAATCATACAGATTGCATCTGAAAAGGGCCAATGAGGTGTCCTGTTTTACATGAAGTGGAAATCTGTTCCAAAGGTGTGCTAAACTCTGCTACACAATTCTTTCCCTCCAGCAGGTTTTACTAATGTTACATACCAGGTTAAGTTCTTAACTGTGAGTAACATGTGTACCATTTGTCTTATGGATGTGCAGCATTGCCAATAATGCAGGGTCAGAGATTGCCTTGTATGCAAGGCAGAGATCACCTCTGAGTAGTTGGTATGACACACCCACTAAATTGATGGTGATTTCAGACAATCCCCATAGGACAGACCCAGAAGACTTAAATTATCCTTGTGAGGAACCTTTGAGGTCTCTCCAGTTTCCACAGGTGTTTGGAGTGGTACATACCAAAAGGGACATTGCAGTCAAATATTGGCCTGATGAGGGAAGAGTACATGGAGGTTATAATTTCTTTTTTGGGAGATAATACTCTCACCTATGACATGAGCAAGCTAGAATGCTCTTCTCACCACTGTGTAAACATTATGATCTAAGTTAAGGTAGCTGTCAACATGTGTGACCAGGTCTCTCGCCCCTGAGTATGTACCTAAGGTGTTGGTATTGCTGTGGTACATAGCAGGAACCTCGGTATTACAGAAATGAATGATAATTCATATACTTGCAGTTTAAGGCCACGAGTTTGGCAACAGTCATCTGTTCATGTAAGACCCTCATGTAGGATATTGATGTAATATGGAGATTCTATGACCGTTTCCAGTTCTCAGGCATCAGCAAACATTGTTAGCCACAGACATTTACTTTGTGTGTGTACTTTGGAGAAATGAATTCCAAACAGTATAGAATCCAGGACCAAACCCTGTGGGACACCACTGGTTACAGCTCTGCTACTGGAGGTGGATTCCCCTAATTTGCTTATATGACTTATATCAGTGAGCCAGTTAACAACCACTCTAATGATATAAGGGTTGAAGCCTAGTTGGGTGAGTTTGTTAATGATGTCTTAGTGGGGCATACTGTTGAATGCCTTGTCTCACTGCAGGTAGGCTGTATGCACAGATTTCCCAGTAGCCAAGTCCTTGGCAACTGTCTCAAATAAGTCCACCAGGTTTAAGAGGCATAATCTCACTTTGACAAATCCAAACTGTGTAGTGTCAACTGATTGGAGATTACCTATATCTTTGTTGATAATGTACATGATGATCTGCCCAATGGTCTTGCAGATATGGCTACTCAGGCTAATAGTATATAGTTTCCAGGGTCAGTGGCACACCACCTCTCTGCAATGGAATAACGGTGGCTGTTTTTAGCCAACTGGGATGAAGTCTGTGGTTAAACTATGAGTATGAAAAATTCCCAAGGGTGTTACTAATCCATGCTGGAGGCCATGTACGGCACATCCTAGGATGTTATCATGTCCTATAGATGTTGTGTTTTTGTCCTTATAGAGGACAGTTATGACTTGCTCTTTTGAGATACAAGGTAGCGGATAGGTGGTAGAGACATCATGGTGTATGTGTGATGGAGACAGGGCAGTGAAGTTTTCACAGAACTTCTTGGCCAAAATGCTAGCTATGTCTACAGCCCCAGTATATGTGGTATCATTAAATACAAGTTTGGCACAAATTTAGGCCTTTTCTGTTAGGTTACAGATGTAACTGTAGAGTACCTTGTGGTTGTCCTTTGTAGAGAAGGCTAATTTGGACTCATACTTTGATTTGGAGGACTTCACAACAACATTTATTTGCTTGCTTATGCTGAGAAGGGAGTGTTTCCTTTTTAGGGGGCTCTTATTGTAAAACCTGTGAATGGCAGTCATCCACCAGGCAGGTTTGCTTTTCCACGAGGAGCTTTTTTTGCATCTATCAGGTACAGCCAACTCAATGCAGTTATGCAGGTGTTTGTATAAAGTATTGGTGTAGAGCTCAGCATAGTTGCCAGTTCCATGTCAGGGAGGAGGTGCACTGAAGTTATTTATACCCTCCATTAAGAGGTTATAATCTGCTTTGGTGATGTTTATTACCTTGTTTTCTGCAAGGGGGTGTCAGGTGTGATACTTTCTTTGAATGAGACCGATACTTACTTTGAATGAGACAAGATGCAGGAGGCGAAATGGCGAATATCACTTCAACTTGTTACTTGGAATGCTTGCAGTGCCTGCTTATCACCTCTTTTATTTTGAATGATTAATTTAGTCTACTTCTACAATATAAAAGGTGATTGTGTAATGTATCTGTGAATATAAACCTGAATACTTTTCCAGTCTCATTACTTAGTACTCAGACTAGCTATTTTGCGAGTTCTGCACTGTCGCTCTGTACTACTGTTATTTATCTATGTTCTAGATTGCAAATGTTTAATTTTTTCTAAAGCTGCATTTCTGTTACATATGACCTGGTTTGTTTTTCCTTTGTTGTTGTCCACACTTTGAATCAGTCCTCCAATATATTGTTATTTTTTATATCCCCTCTAGCCTCAACCTATTGCCTTATATGCTTAGTGACTCTGCCATGCTGGACTTCTAATATTACTTGAGCCACATTTCCATATAGGAATTGCACCAAAGTATTCCCAAATTTTTTTCACCAAAAAACAACATTAAAGAGACTTGGAAAGTATGTGCTTTTGATCGTTAACTGTTAATTGAAATACTACTGCCTTATCCCTACCAGGTGGGTAGTGTGCGCTCCTTACCAGGATTGCCATCAGCCAAACACCTTCTAATCTTTGTATCTCCCATAGTCAACCTTACTCTAGCTGCACTAGTAACAAAGTATTCCCACTTTGCTCTTCCCAGCCCTGGGATCTCCCATCAAGGCCCATTGCTGCAATTAGCGCATTGTCCACCAGTTGGCAGCCTCTACTTGCTAACTACATCTTTCCTCCTTGTCCAAATTATACTTTAATTTCTCTTAGTCATAGAACTGTCCTACTCTTCAACTATAACTCCCCTGATAACATCTCTGCTTCTCCCTCTACTCCCCCTTTACTATAATTTACCCTCACCCTGTGTATACTTACCACTGAACCTGCAATCCACTTCACTGACTGTTCCTCACTGTCTTGCCTTCTCCTTGGCTCTACCCACTCCATTCACCCTGTGAGCTCACTCCCCTCCCCTCTCCTGCCCCCAAATACACCTGCCCCCAGTGCTCCTACTCTTATACCTAGCAAACCACACTCACTGCCTCCAACAACCAATTGAAGTAAACACACGCTATTTCATTTACTCTCCCCCTACATCCCACCCTATTAATTAACCCCACCCCTCTTACTACAAACTCCCATTCAAATACCATTGTCAGTCATAGTATCTCTACAAGATATCCCCATCTCTTATCTATAAATTACATAAATTATCTACCCAACCCCAAATTCATCCCCTATTAGTATTTAAAACAACACCATGTTTATCAAACTCCTCTCTTTCCTAACTCATACACCACAACTAACTATGCTATCTCATTTATACTATGTCACCCAAACTCTCAGAATAAATCACCCCCCATTTCATATACCTAACCCAACTACCATCATGCTCACATATTCCTCAACCTACATATCCTCCAGCCTCTACCCCTTCAACAATAACATGCTCGTCACATACAAGCTATTACCTAACCCTACAAATACTACTATTATCTTCAGCAACCACATACACATAACATTTATAGCCCACAAAAATATATACAAAATAATTCAAATATCTCTTTTGCCACCTTATCTCTATCCTGCTCTCTGGAGATATTCGCCCAAACCCAACCCCCCACACACACAAGCCAACCTCTGAACCCCATCCACCCTCACACAACTGGTAAACTCCTCCATTTCTCACCCCTAAATGCTCAAAGCATTTGTAACAAACCTCCCAACCTCCATGCCTGGCTTCTCCACAATCAACCTGACATTCTCTCCATCTCAGAAATCTGGCTTTAGCCCCATATAAAAGACTCTGAAGTAACACCACCCAACTACTCTATAATTAGGAAAGATAGAACACACAAAAAGAGGGAGGTGTTGCTCTCCTGTATTCATCCTCCCTCTTAGTTATCCCTTTGACCAAATCAATTCCTAAATTCAGTGATGCAGAACTACTCCCAGCGCTACTCCATATAAATAAATATAAACTCATATGCTTAGTCTCCCTCTATATTCCACCTGGGGATAATATCACAACCCTTGAAGATATACTCTCCTGGTTCTCTATCAACATCACTAATGAAACCATAATCATAGGCAATGTTAATATTAACTGGACCACAATTCAATCTCCCAATAACTCGCTAAATTTAAACTTGCATAACTTCATCCAGCTGATAAATTCAACAACTAGGCCTTCTAAGAACTTCCAGAATGGAAACACCCTTGACTGGATCCTAGTTTCCCATCCTAAATATATCTCCAACAGTGGTACTCTTCCCAATCCACTAGGGAACCACTTCCCTACTTTTGCCCACCACCTTCCTTCATCTATACAACTAACTCATACCTACACCTCCACTCGGTTCCAAAAAAACTTTAATCTTACTTCACTCTCATGTGCACTAAAAAGAGGAAACTGAACCCACTAAAGACCCTTCCCTTAGAAAGCGCAGTTAACTATTTTAACTCAGCTTTCCTAAATTTGCTTAACTCCTTTGTCCCTCTTAAAACAAATTGCACAAAAAACAACCCTGTATCTCGGTTAACCAAAAATACCTTAGTTACTATGCATCTCCAGGATAAAGCCTGGAAACGTTACCATTAAAACAAAACAGACATCACCCTCAACAAATACAAAACTCTCCATAATAAGGTAAAAAAATGTATTACCTCAGACCGCGAATCCTATTTGTCTTCCCTCCAAACCAACCATAACAACAACCCCCAAAATTTTGGGAACGGAATCATCTATCTCCTTAATCCTGGTAAAAAAGAAAATCCCTGCCCTGTCTCAAGTGCCTCTGACTTGGATTTAGCCACCCAATTTAACTTGTTCTTCATCAATTCTATAGGAAAACTAACATCATCTTTCACTAACAATCCAACTTCCCCATCCTCACTTTCACCCACCCCTTCCACCACTATCATCTCCAACTCACAACCTTCTCCCTTCTCCTTAAACCCCATCTCTATAACTACCATAAAAAACTTCTTCTAAAATTGAAAACTGGTTCCAATGTCCCTGATGAGATATCCTCCTACTTCCTAAAAGTAACCACTGAAGGCATTGCTCTTCCTATCTGCATTCTAATAAATCTGTCCATTTCTGAATGCCATGTTCCCCAGATCTGGAAAAAGGCCTTCATTATTTCATTCCATAAAGGTGGCAATAATAATGATATTTCAAACTTTCGACCCATAGCTATCTTATCTCCCATTTCTAAACTCCTTAAAAAATATATCTATCTACAACTACTACCCTACCTCACAAACAACCATCTTCTAATTCTTACACAACATGGTTTCAGACCAGGCCACAACACTACAACAGCTCTCTTATCCTTCCTAGAAACTGTTAACAAGGCTCATGACTCTGGCCAAATAGTGTCTACTCTCCTTCTTAACCTCTTTAAGGCATTCAACACTATCTCTCATAACCTTCTTCTTACAAAACTCTCCAAACTAAATCTATCCTAATCCTCTGTCAACTGGTTCACCAGTTATATCACAAATTGGCAACAAGCAGTCAGATGAAAAAAAAACCTCCCCTTTCTCAATACTCCCACAGGTGTCCCCCAGGGTTCAATTTAAGGGTTCCTTTTATTCAATATATTTATAAACAACTTCTAACAAGCCATCCCTAATGCCAACCTTGTCCAATATGCGGATGACTCAACAATAATCTGCTCACCATCCTTTATCTCCACCTTAGCCAAATTAACCCAAGATGCCTTCTCTTCTACTGAAAAATGGATGCTGGTAACCATCTAGCACTCAATGCAACTAAAACTAAACTTATGCTATTTACCACTTCCAAAACCAACACCCTAGACAAAATTAGTTCTCCATAACCAGTCATAACAATACACCTCTAGAAATAGAATCCAATGCTAAATTACTAGGGGTCCTAATAGATGATCACCTAAAATTTGATCATCATATACAAGTAAATATTATTTATTTTAGTGTTATTTATTGACATTTGTTGACCAGAAAAGTCCACTGGCATGCTCTACCACCACTTTTGCTACATCTCTTTCTCCACCAGTCTCATCCTTGCAAATGCATACCTTATCTCATTCCTTCTCTTTGGTGCCTCTATCATTACAAATCTGCAAACCACCCTCATGACGAAACTTTCCTCCTGCTACAATAAAATATCTAAATTTGCAACAGGCCACAGATCTACTACACACCATGGCACTGTCCTACACCAATTGAACTGGCTCAAACTGCTCAATCACCTTAAGTGCTTACAACTAGTCCAAGCACATAAACTAATTTTCAGCCCCCTCACTCTGTCCCTCCCTTGCCACCACCTTTAAAATGCATCAACCTGATAGACTCCTCAGATATAACTCCCAAAATTTCATCAAACTACATAAACCTGCTCATCTACCAGGGAAATACCTGATGTCCTTCTCCTTAGCACACCATTGGAATTCCCTGCCACCAAACATTCATACTATTAGTAATCTCCTCGCATTCAAAACATCACTTCCTTTACATCTTTCTTCACTATGGGAATGCTCCTGCTCCTATCCCACATAATCATCCTACACTATAGTTACTCACTAAACATTAAAATATCTGTGTATAGCCTCCTACAGTTTAACACCCCTAACTAACTGTAGGCTTAGCTTAACTTAAGAACTGTCATAATCATTACTATAGAAATCAACTGTTTAGATTCAGAAGAACCTCCAAAAACTAAGATTGTCTTTAAATATTCTTCCTGCATTTTTTCTTTATTATTAAAATATGTGCTTTATATTGTTGTAATCTATAATTGTGTTGTATTCTGTTATTTGTATTTTTCTGGAGCTTTTCTCCCCAGGACTCCATTGAAAATGGGCTCCTTGTGGCCCAATGGGCTATCCTGGCAAACAAACTGCAAATAAATAATAAATAAATAAATTACTTATTTGTCAGATCTCACCAGGTAGGACCACACAGTGGGGGATGCTGCAATGGTCCCCTTATTGGTACACATCGCGTCCAGTATGTAGGCTTCTCTTGTGGGGGCATCAACCAGCTGCTCCACGGCATTATAGTTAATGAAGTTGAGAAACCATTGTGCAAGTGAGTTTTAGCATGAGTAATATACCCAGTCAGTAGGTAGTTAAAGTCACCCACAACCATGGTGTCTGGATATATTTTGATAGACTCAAGTAGATACAAATAAGCAGAGTAAGTATCCTGATTTATGGAGGGGCTCCTGTAGCTGGCAATTACTTGAATAGGTAACCTAGAAACAATCAATATGACCTGAATTGTCTCCAGGGAATCATACTGTGTAAACAATCTGGATGTGTATATATTCTTAATGAATATTTATACACCAACTCTATTAGTTTGCATTCCTTCAGTTTGAGGTCTGCACATGTGGAAGGAGTTGTAGCCCGGTATGGCTGTGTTGCTCTCCACAGACTTGAACCAGGTGTCTTTGACTGCACAAACATCTGCCCCTTCCAAGGTGAGGATAGCTTCCAGTGAGTGAAGTTTTGTGTTGACACTCCTACCATTTAGCAGCATAACCTTGAGGTTGTTTGCAGATGGGCTTTTTACGTTCATAGGTTCATAGGTTCATACTAGGCTATCTGCCCTAGGGCATTTATAAGACTAGCCAGAGTATGTTTGGCTTTCGCCACCCATTTTATATTAATTTTGCTATGCCCTTTTTCGAGGTTAGTATACTGTGCCTCTGTCTAACAGTGACACAGAAGTGATACCCGGGGTAAACCTATGATCTCCCATCCACTCATCAAGATTCCTCTTGAAGAGAGTTAATGAGGGACTCTGCCTAACCTGGACTGGGATTTTATTCCAGAGTGAAGGGAGCCTCTGTGTTATGAATCTGTCCCTCCAGCATGTCCTATTTATTTCAGTGCTGAGGTTCAAGTCTCTCGAGCATGTAGCTCGATGGGATTTGGATTTTTTGAGGTGCAGCATGTCCATTAATTCCGGGTTGGACATGGCTTTATACGTCAGGCACAGGTTACCTCTGAGCAGGCGGTATGCCACTGAGTAGAGCTGGAGTTTCTTTAACTGGGCAGCATATGGCATCTGTTTGAGCCCTTTGATCCTCTTGGTGAGGTACTTTTGGGGTCTTTCCAGTTGCTGCAGGTGTTTGGTAAGGTACATCCCAAAAGGGGCATTGTACTCGATTATGGGCCTGATGAGGGATGAGTAAAGAGGCACGATGACCTCCCCTAATCTAGATGTGAATCTCTTCATGATTAGGTGAGCTATATAAAATGTTTTTCTAACCACTTTGGCCACGTGGTTGTCAAATGAGAGATTGCTATCAACTTGGGTCCCCAGGTCCCTAATTACTTCTTCTGTACTTAATGGATTACCACCTATGTGGTAATTTGTGGGCACTTTGTTTTTGCCAAAGAGGATGACTATACACTTTTTGGCATTTAGCTTGAGGCCATGGCTCTGGCACCAGTTGTCTGTTTCTATGAGGCCCTTTTGGAGGATGCTTGTGTCGGATGGAGAGTCGATTATGGCACCCAGTTTGCAGTCATCTGTGAACTTGGTCAGCCACAGTCCTTCTGTGTTGGCCTGTACCTCCGAGAAATATATACCGAACAAGAGAGGTCCCAGGACTGAGCCTTGCGGGATGCCACTTGTAACTGGTTTGGAGTCTGACATGGCTCCAGCAATTCTAACCATGTGGGTTCTGTCCTTGAGCCAGTTTGCAACCCATCTAGTGACATAGGAGTTTATATTTAAGCTGGTGAGCTTATCTATAATGCCCGAGTGGGGTACTGTATCGAAGGCTTTTGCGAGGTCCAGGTAGGCTATGTGGACCACCTTCCCTTCGTCAATGGCCTTGATGACTGTTTCAAAGAAGTCGACCAGGTTTAAGAGGCAGGATCTGCCCTTAACAAAGCTGAACTGGGTAGGATCCAGTGTCTGTAGGTCCCCAATATCTTTATTTATGAGGTCCATGATGATCCTTTCCATAGCTTTAAAGACCAAGCTAGTCAGGCTTATTGGGTGATAGTTTCCAGGGTCCGTTGAGGCACCACCGTTGTGGAGAGGGACCACTGTTGCTGTACACCACTCTTTGGGTACATATCCTGTAGTAAGGCTGAGACTGAACAGTAGTTTTATGTTTGGGTTTAGCTCTTCTTGGAGTTCATGTAGGACGCAGCCCGGGACACCGTCTGGTCCCATTGATGCTGTGTTTTTGCTTTGGAGAGGCGCTCTTACCTGAGCATCTGAGATGCCAGGGGGGGCAGCACCCTGTTGGGATAGATATTTGCCCTTTTGGTGGGGGGGGGAGTTTGCGCTGAACCTGTCAGCTAGGATGTTGGCAATGTCTGTGGGTTCGGTGTATTTTTTGTCATTTTGGACTAATTCTGAGCATATCTGGTTATTCCCACCCAGGTTCCTAACATAACTAAAGAAAGCCTTGTGATTATCCTTAGTGTCCTGTGCAATTTTTCTCTCGAAGCTGGCCTTAGATGATTTTATGAGTGCCCTTAATTTTTTTGCTAATACTGATCAGAGATGCCTTCCCTTTTTGGGATTTTGTTCTATCATGTAGTAGCTTCCTCCTTCTATTGTATAGTTTGTTTATGGCTGGGGTGCACCAGAGAAGACGTCTGCCTTTGGAGGATTGGGTCTTGGTTTTATTTGGGATTGCATGATCCATGCATTCCTGAAGGTGTTCATAGAATGCATTTATAAAGGATTCTGTGGTCTGGGCCGTATTTTCCACAGGCCCAGGGGCTTTGAAGGATTCCACCTCGGTTTTGAGGAGTGTGAAATTTGCTTTAGAGAAGTTTTTCACTGTGGTTTTCTGGGCAGGGGGTGGGGTCGGGATGTGAATATCCAGTGAGATCAGTTTATGTTCTGATCTTACTAGTGAGGGATACACTTCTGGTCTGGAGCATAGAGTCCCCATGTTGGTGATGATCAGGTCCAGTATGTTTTCCCCTCTTGTGAGAGTGGTAACAAGTTGTTCCATAGCATTTGAGTTGGAACGTTGGAAATTTTGTCCTTGGGACACCACCTAAAAAGGGCACTATTGGGGTGGAAAGAGCCTTGGCCAATAGCCAAAATCCCAGGGATGACAGATGAAGACCATCTCTGTCAAAGCATCGAGGTCTGTTGAGCATGTCATCCCAGGCTGACAGATAGTGGATCCCCTTAGAATGACACCAGATGCTAAGCCAATTATTGATGTCAATCATATTCTTTTTCTATTGAGGCATAATCCTAGGTGAAAGTAAAATGAAGCTGAAGTCGAAGGGCATACCTGCCTGAGACACATAGTCCAACAGCTCAGTCATGTCCTCTTCATACAGCCCAGAGAGGTATGTAACAAGTCATACACACCAACAGGAACTATGACATAGTCATAATAGTACCTGCTGTTGACAAACTTGAGTGCATGTGAGATATGGTGTATCCTGGCACCACCTCTCGGACAGATAGCCATGATCTTTCCCTTGTGCAGCCTGACGAGAGGGACATCAGTGTGTCTCATGATGTAATAACCTATGACTAATATGTTTGATTTTGCTTTTTGCCTTAGGGGTTTGAGCGGTGAGGCACTGATGCATGAGCTATTATGTTTACTGTTCTGCAGAGGTAGTATTATGTGTAGTATGGTTGCATCTGTGTTTGTGAGGTGTCTGGTGTGTAGGCATGTTTCTGTTAAGGACCTCTGCATATGTAGATATGTATGATGTATTATATGTAGTATGGTTGCATTTATGTTTGTGAGGTGTCTGGTGTGTAGGTATGTTTCTGTAAGGACCTCTGCATATGTATGTATGTATGATGTGGGTTTGGGAGAAGTAGGAGGTGAGGTGTTAATGTTGGCAACCCACTCATTGTCATATGTACTAACTGCTGTGTGAGAGAGCATGGATTCAAGGTTTCTCATATAGTTGCATATCTCACATGTTGTGTTTGTATGGACTAGGAGTAGAGGGTTGGGGATGCTGTCCACATCTCCCCAACAGTCAGTGATAACACCATTATCAATAGATTATTGCTTGTGTATACATCACAATAGACCATGGTTAGGCAGTGGCCTGACAGAGGCTGTTATGTAATGTGTTTTAACCCTCATGGTGTCATTCTAATGTAAAACAGTACCTAACAGTGTGGGATAACATGGTAGATTGAGTGTGCTGCTTTTCCAGGCATGTCACTCTTGCAGGAACTATAATCCTGTTATTAGGCCTTATTACTTCTCTGCAGGCATGGCCACTGTCAGTGGTTTGTGGCTGACTAAATTTGCTGATGATTGCAAATTAGGAGATGTCATTGAATCCCACACTGACACAAATGTTATCCAGGAGGGGCTGACTTAGACATACAGTTGCTGTCAGAGCCATGGACTGACAGAAAATGCCAAGAATGGCACAATACTATCCTTTGGGAAGTCATCCACCCATAGTAACCATGATATTGACAACACACCTCCAACAGTTGACCCAGTAGTCAGGGACTTATGGACACATCCGTAGTGATCTAACCTTTGACTGTAATGTATCTGTAATATTGATGAAATCATTCCATGTTGTGCAACCTATAAACAAAGGTATTTCAGGTAAATCCAAGGAAGCCATTGCTCCACTGTATTCGCATTCATTAGACCTATCATTGAGTGCAATGCCACCTTTGACATATAACCAAACAGGGATATCCGACAACTGTAACTTTCACAGAGATTCCCAGTAAACCACTACGTAGTGTACGTAACATGTCCTATGCAGACTGCATCAAGGCCTTGTCCATGTATTCTGTCTCCTACATGCTTTGTAGAGGCGGTGTATGGTTGCCATAAAGGGCAGTGTCAGACCACACTGTGGACCTCCTGCATAGCCATGGAACAACTAGTAACAGAATTAACTGTTCTCCAGACCTACACCTTGCCTGTTGTATAAATAGGACATGCTGGAGAGGCAGATATATAACCCAGAGACTAAACCTTATGTGGAAATATCTCCCTATCCACATGAAGCAGAATTCCACCCTAATGCAAATCAAATGCAAGTGACACAACCGGATGGGGAACAGGACAATCATACCTGGTTTAGGAGCAATGTCTCTAATGGGCACAGGGAAACTGGAGATGGTTCATCCCCCACACCTTAGCCTGTAGATGTTTGAGTTCCCAAAACCTTGCTTACAATTATCCAGGGTATCAGACCTTGTCAGAGTTTATGGATGCATGGCTAGGCTTCAACAAACCTTTGTGTTAGTTACCCTATTATACACATATGAACCCATGAACCTATGGTGTTTTACCTTTCTGATGACATTTTTCTTGTGTGCTGATATTAAATCATGTGCTGTGCTATTGATGGTTTGATTGTAGATGTGTAGGTATAGGTACGCCTTACAGAATCCAGAAAGTGAATCATAAACATTGCCATGAGACACCTTTCACTGTGTGACTAGACAGCTATTACAACAGCATCCATGCCAACATACACACCTTATCATTTTAAGCTCATTATAAATGGCAATGTCCAATATCTGTAAATGACCAGTGCAAGTAGCATGTGAAAAGCAACAAAGGATGATACAAATTCATATTAATGTAGATAGTCAACCAGTGGATCAGACACATAGCTTTATTTCCCTACATCCATGAGAAAGATAACAGGGATGTGGCACAGGTATCATCACCTGTACAGGGTGTTGTTTGGGGGAGCAGGAGGCCTAGGCTGACCCAATATGTTGGCAAGAGTGTGTGAGTCAGGAAGGGAAGCAGGCAAGATGGACCACGGACATGTGGCATGTGTGTCTGTAGGTGACTTGAATTTGACAGTGGTCTGTGAGTGTGTGCATGAACACAGCCAATCTCAGTGTTAGCCCTATATGCTTGTGTGTTGGACAGCTGTGAGCCATGCATGATAGAGGTGACAGTTCATTGTCTCTGCCCCTGAGCATTTGGACTGTTTTTGCCAGGAGTTGAACTGACACCTCCATGCCCAAGGTCAGATGCTGTGTTTCTACCTGAGGGTGACTGCTGTCTGTAGGGAATGTGTCCTCCATGGAAACACCCAGGACTATAAGACATCATGATGTGGACAGCCCATCCCCCTCTGGAGTGCTGGATGTATTGCCAGTACAGGAGCATGATTGTGCACAGCCACAGTGACTCTCAGCAGATGCAGTTGCTGACGTACATCCATGAGGCCGAAGCTCAACTCCAACCAGATGTTCCATCACAGACAACGTGCATTCCAAGACAGACATTGTGCAATCTGTCTCAGATCAATGTCTTTCCACTTTGTCAGTCAGTCATTCCAGGGTATCAGCAACGCAGTGGTGGCAGTCATGGATGTCAGACTGTGCTGCATACATAACCCTGAGCATTCTTCAGGAGTTCCTTTCGGAACATGCCTGTGCCTCCATGATGGCCCTAAACATATACCGAGTGACACGTGATGAGACATGTGCAACAGGTGCTGGAGGGACAGCAGGCCTCCTATGAGCACCCTATCAATCTGCCTGTGTGGAACCTTACCAACTCTTGGCTATGGCCAGAGTTGACACTCACTGCAGCCACAGTAGCCACACTTCCCTGTTCAATGTCCCCACCCTTCGACTGTCCAATATCTGTGGACACAGGAGACTGGGTGTACATAGGCATACTGCCTGTGTATGGCGATAATGAGAGCAGACAAGGGATGGCAACCTCTGTCTCAGATTCAGCCCTACAACCCCCAGCTGTGCCTCACTTTGGCCACCATCATCATCAGAATCTGAAGAGCACTGACATCAGGTTGTGAATGGGACAGTGACAAGCCCCTGGTTAAGCTGTTTACACTGCTGTCACTATTACAGACTTGTCTCACCCCCAGCCTCATATAGAAGGACATGAGAACATTATTGTCTAACCCAGATTTACAGTTACTTGCAAATAAAAGCTCTTTAAACAAGAATCTCATGATCAAGACCTAAATGATGTACACTGTTGACATTTGGGAAAACTCTGTACAGATGACATGTATGGCAATCTGTAATGTCCTGACAAAACTGTCACATCTATTACTGTGGTCACACCTAAAAGGCATAGATTTAAGTCTAAACTGTGCACAGTCAGAAAATATCTGTACAGTTGGCAATCATTATGCAGGCAGTATATCAATCCAGCCAGCAAGCCTGGGACGACACTTTAGCAAATACATTGGACTAAATATACATCTCTTATAAAACAGTGTTTTGCTTACCAGGAGCAGGAGCATGGCCTCGTCCAATTATTGATGATCCTGAAAATATTTTAGGGAGAGGTAATGTAAGCAGCACCACATGTTACAGTATAACAGGGTAATACATCCAAATGTCTCACATTTACATTAGGTACTATGGTAACTGGTATGTTGTTCACAATCTGAGCATGAGACTCAAACTGCAGCTAGCCTCCTCCTCCTTCAAAAAATAATTTGAAACCCACATAAAACTATGTACACCCTGACACACTGAAGGCTACAGTATTCCAATGATGATTCAATTAAGCATACTTGGATGCACCTCTTTCATGGAAACGATGACACCCACATCCATGACATATTGTATGATGGATGCCTGGGAGCTGTCCTGTGTTCCAAGGTTCTTAAGTAATTCTTCAATGGCTGATAGTGGTTGTTCTGCAGCAAGCCCTTCACAACTGACACCACAATCCTTAGCCACATCTACTGCTTTTCTGCATGCCACGTGGATCATATCCATGACATGGTGACCAGCTCATATATCCTGCTCTGGTGAACCAACAGCATTCACATTATGGACCAGGTTATTCCACACTGCTGCCTGTTCTTGTCTGTTTGGCTTCATCCTGGATAGTACCACTAGATAATGCTGTCTCAAGGCCTCCAGTATGATATAATGTGCACCTCTGTAAAAGGGGCTCAGTGATGGGATGCATATTTCCTGAAATACAACAAAATGAGAACACGTCAGGATCACATACATGAGAATACAGTATGTAGATATACATCAATATGGGAAGGCTATCAGTATTCAATGCTTGATTACACATCTCATATTCAACAGTGTGCCAAACATAGAAAATGAGTGGATGCAACTAAGAAAGTAGCAATAATCACCTCTTCCTGTTTATGTCATGACAGATACTGATGTATGATCAGACACCCAACTCAGGAGACTGCAGCTGATGCTGCTGCAGGCAATAAGCGTAGTGAGAGAAGCTGGAGAATGTGGAGGACAACAACAGTTGTGAATAATGGTGTGACCAGTGTCAGCCCTGGTATACAGCCAGAACCCATCCCACAGGATATTGAGGTATGTGTTTAAGGTAAGTATGTTAGCCAAATGTATCACTGAGTAAAATGCAATATTTTGGGGTGTCCTAGAACAAGGTTGGAGGTACATTAAACATTATGTCAAGCAGTTGGACAACTGCTCAGTCAAGTGCATGTCATGGTAGTCACCTGTAATGTGTGTGCTGGCAGGCCTTGCATCTACCACAACCTCCATATATGCATGTGACTTTGACAGCTGTGGTTGTAATATCACTAGCAAATCATTGTGTGCTGCAGCCTGATATTACTGGGCCTCCTTCATATTGCATAATTTTAAATTCTCTGTGATTGCATATTACTGAATGATCTGACATTCTATGAACTTTCTAGAGTTGTAATAGGAATATGTCAACTGTGTTCCTATCTGCAGGCCTTTGACTTCCATCATAGAACAGCAGACATTCCATCTAAAATGCTTTGAGAGTTTGGATAAATATTTGATGATACAGTCATTCATTACAGAATTCACAATGGTGATGTACACATACATGTATTTTAAATGCTACACACCACTAGATTTGAACCCAGGACCATGTCTACCAAAAATGTATGTTTTAAAAGCATTTAATAGACTGAGCAACTGAGTCACGGTGACAACCGATGTATTTTGCATCATATAAATGCACATGTGCATGCTGTTATACCTCATTTATATCCATTACTATGTGCATGTCTTTATAGGGATACATTTCTCCACCAAAGTCCCAGTTAAACACCTACATTTCCATTAATGCTTTAGCAGGTGTATTTTTAAATGTTGCAGATAGAAGTACAGAGTTACCTGCTGCTAGAGACTTCACTTACATCCACTATTCTGTTTCAGGATTTCTAGTGATGTATTCCTATACAAGACTCAAAGTTACAGTCCCATTTGTTTCATTACTCTTTAAGCAAATGTGCATGACGTGGTGTGATGTGCAGCTCTGCATAAACATGCTTAATGATGGGAACATGGCAAGTACTTTGTTTTGCTTTAAACACTTGCATTTATTAACAGGTATGTGGCTTGGTGGGTTGATGCACTGGTATGCAGGTGTGATGGTCATGGGTTTGAAATAGGGCACAGGTGTACATTTTGAATGTGATTATTATACTTTCACACACATAGCAGCATAGTGCTATTTAGCTTAACAGCATCATTGAAAAAAATCTTTAAAGAAATGAAAAATGGGGAGAAAGGACAGTGATGAAATTGGGTGCAAGCAGGGGGCAAAACATAGTGAAAGGCAGGTAGGCAGGTAGGTAGGTATGTGCAGGAAGGGTGTAGGAAAGACCCATAGCTATCCATGTCTTGTACAGCAACAACTGTGCACTTTAACAGATTTTTTTAGCTGAATTTGAACTGTCACCCCCAGAGAGAGAGGTGAGGACAACAGAAGTGTGTTGTTAAGCCAATTGGACCAAATTAAGTGTGTCCAGTGGACATGTGTGAGAAATGGAGAGCTATGTATGGGACAATATTTGTTTTTTTGGAACAGGTGCCCCTTTTTTAAGGTGAGAGTGGAATGTTGGGGAAGGGATATAGGTACATGTTGGGGAGGTAAGTTGGGAAGGTGAGGAATATTTTACAGACAGACAAGACAGACAAGACAGCAGACAGGGTTGGTGTGTGACACACGAGGGGAGTAAACACCTCAGTTGTGGAGAGTGCTGTGGAATCTCAGTCCCATGGATGTCAGACACAGTAGCAACATGACTCAAGTCCTCACCCATGGGATTGTCAGCACTGTACTTTCACTGCTCCTGTGGAGGCAGTGGTTGACACCAGCACAAGGGGTGAGGCTGCCCCACAAGGATGAACAGCATGCCCTCCATCTAGCGTAGGAGTGCATCGAGATCTTGGTGCAGCAGCCCATGCACCATGCCTGGCATTTCCTCATGGGTAACATAATCACCCCTCCACTTCCACTCCCAGAGGAGGGACGAACACCAGCATCTGGGGCAGAACTACCCAATGACTCATGTAGTGCAGGGGCAACAGAGGGGGCTCTACCAAGCTGCAGCCACATGCTGGGCACTGGTGCCACAGCCAGGAGAGCCAAGGTAGGTGGATTGCCTGGAACCGGCCTACCCTGTTGTGCTGTAGTAAATTAAATATAAATAGAAGTTAAAATAAACATAACCAAACAAATGTTAGTATTACTATAACAGAAGATAATGATTAGTCAAGAAATATAAAGGAATATAATGAGGAGCACAACATTAAATAACATAAGTGAAAGTGTATTAACATCAAAGCAATATGAAATTATACATAAAGCCGAAATAAGATGTAGTTACAAATAATATATTAATATCAAATCATAATAATAAATATAAATTAATAAATTAAAGAAGAGAAGGGGTGGGGTGAGCGGGAAAAAAAACATTAGTAAAACTTTGTAGTTAATATTACTACAGAGACTACTACTGCATATTTCTACATATGCAAGATTGCAGTTGTGAGTACAGTGACTGCAAATGTTGTGTAGATGATGTTGCATGTACATAGCTCTCAATCTGTTAGCAGGGGACATTATGGGACAAGTCCTACCAAATGGTGGTACAAAGGCACAACTACAGGGAACATTGTTACATAATGTGCTCATACATTAGTAGCAAGGTGTTCTTATAATGGATTTGCCAATAAATTGCATTCCAAATAATATCATGCATCTACTAATCATGAACCAGCCATATGTGGCAATAGTGATTACAGTTTGCAAAAATCATGACAGTTGAGACGTATGTTCATGTACACTAATTAAACTAGACAGTTGGTAATTTCTCAGTTGACTGCCATTGGATTAGAACCCACAAGAAGTGTCTACAGGAATAATGTGCACTTTATATGACTATAATGTATTCTCAAAACACTAGCTCCTTTAAGACTTTTATTTCAACATGTTCTGTGAACTTGTACATGTACACATATGCATAGCTATGTATGTTATCAGACTGGAAACCAAATGCAGTGAGCGCAAGAATAATGAGCACTTTATTTGAAAACATTAGTTATCTCCTTTTACACTGTAATGCTTAGTGTCACATGAAATCTGTTAGATACACACATGCATGGCTATGTAGGATGTCTGTGAACCTAACTGTATACCCTGTTCATTTACTGAATGCTATCTATAGCATATTTTGGAGAAAATTATCAGAAATGAAGCTTGGCAATCTGGGTATTGCAGTACATTTATTTGCGAAATTTGTTGCTGCATTCTTTATTAGTTAATTATATAACAGTTGACTGGTGGTGGATTAAAACACACATGCAGTGAATACAGGAATAATGAACACTAATTTGAAAACATTACTTATCAGAGCACAATCTCATTTTAAACTTTATTGATAAGATGTTTCTTAAAATCTTGCATTTAGAAACATGTATAGCTGTCCAGTACTGCAGGTAACTTATCCATACATCATGTTCATTGACTGAATGGAATATACAGCATTATTTCAGACCAAATGAGCAGAACACAGGCTTGAACCTTACTCTGGGGTATTGCACTACATTCATTTCTAACAATTTTTGCTGCATTCCTTATTGAGTTACATGTAACACTTGACTGGTGTAAGATTACAACACACAAATGCAGTGAATACAGGAATAGTGAACACTCATTTGGAAATGTTAGTTATCAAAGCATGATCAAGCTTTAAATGTATTGTTTAATGTTGCTTCAACTCTGGCATGTGGAGCATAGATAGCTGTGTAGGAGTTTTGTTAACTAAAACATATACCCTGTTCATTTATTGAGTGCAGCCTACAGTAAATTCAGACAATGACCACACTAGAACAGTGACTCTTAATCTGAGTAGACCCCAACATTAACTGATCTTTAGAAGCTACACTACACATTACTGCATGCTTACATGCTATAACTTGCTTTACCATTTCAGGTAGGTAATGGCACATTAATAAATATGTATGATGTCCCAGGTATGTCATACCTGACTGTTAAGACTGCAAACTCTGTAAGTAATTTATTGTATAATTACATTATGCATTAGGTTATTACTTTGATATTGTCCTACTACCACATGATTGCCTCATCCTGGCTAGGTGCCCTGCATGGGATTGGACATTGCGAGCTCTGTATTCTGCAGCTGTGGGAAAAGAAACAAGCCATTATGCATTCCAGAATTGCACACATTCAGCTTGTATATTTATAAATAATGGCAAACATGCTCACATAGCCTGTGGGATTTGTCCAGCCCTAGCCTTTTGGGCCCAGGTGTCCCAGGTTCCCCTCTATATACACTTCAGGTCATTGTAGTGGTGACAACACTGCTCACCAGTGTGGGGGATACCAGTAGCACTGGTAAGTTCCCTAGCCAACTGATCCCAGGCCTCAGACTTACACTCTGAGCCCTGGTAATCACCCTGCAGCAGCCAGGGTTCAAAATTCTTGACCAGGAGTCTGATAATAAACACTCTGAACTCCTGTACTCCACATCCTGCATACAATAGTGCACTGCTTCTCCAGCAGCACCAGACATATCCACAGCCAAGTTGGAACTCCAGTGAATGATGTGAAATTCCTGCCTATTGGCCTTTAAATAGGCCACCTTCCCACCCTTACACGTCATGCTGTAACTTTCAAAAAAGTGTTGCGTCACTTAACATTGTGCAACCTCACACGAGCCATGTGTAAATTCCACTTAGCAACATGCAAACAGGAATAGACCATTGATCATGTTTAAGCTCTGCTTAGCATTGCACAGCTTTTCCAAATGTAACACATTTTTAAACTAAACTGAAGTTTCAGTCATCTGACACAATTTCACAGCAGTAAATGTAAAAAGTAAGACTGCTCAGGATTTGAACCCAGGGCCTATTACACTGTAGGTTATAACTTGACCTATCTAGCCACTGGGATAGTGACGGGAACTCGTGTATTTTCATGTATACTACACAGATGCCTGTAAGCATAGCACAGCTTCGCTGTGTGGGTTTAGGCATTGCTAAGCATGGCAGAACTACAACAATTGAATACATATGATTTCTATTTGTAGATGTGTAGTGAATGTCTTCTGTATCTGGAAGCAAAGTGAAGCATAGCAAAGCACCATGCCATGCAAACAAGCAGAATACAAAAAAAAAAAAATAGAAAAAAAAATTAAAATTTATTACATCCAGTTTCTATTTTTAGTTATATACCAGATGTCTGTTCTATGTGTATAAGTGCTGCTTGGCATCACTAAGCACAGCCCCATGCTGCACAAACAAACAGGGAAAAAAATTGATTACATCTGGTTTCTGTTTTTAGATATATACCAAATGTCTGCTGTGTATGTATAAACACAGCTCGGCATCGCTAAGCACCACATCTCACTGTGCAGACAGCACATAAATGTAAAAATAAATAAATAAATAAATAAATTTGAATTTCATGTAGTAAAATCAGTTATTCACCTTTTATTCCAGGCTAACAGGCTGAAAGGTATTGTACTGCTCTTACCAATTGTCCAGAATTTTTCAGGAAGTCCAGAAGTACGGAACAGCCTCTATGCTGCTGCTTGCATGGATTCAATATCAGTGTTACTGTGATCTCCCAAGGCAGCATGCCATAAATAATATGTATGGTGTGCTGCCAAGGAGGAACCAATGCTTTGTACATGGACACATTCCTTATAGGCTCTACACGGAACCTACATGAATTTTATTGAATCTTGGAGAGAGACTGGTGTTTCAGCAGTATTATGGCTGAAAAATAGTGAAACAAACTTATTGCATATAAAATGGGATCTGAGACTTCAAATACATTTCTGTGAAAAGAACAATATATGACTTTTTAATGTTAGAAATACAAAAATGTGAAAATAAAACCTTTTCAATTATTTTTATCAAAACATAAAACATAAATTAGGCTGCCAATACATCTTGCTACAATACTGTAGGGAAATGCATCAAAGGAAGAATATGCAAGAAATCTACTTTAGAAATTTCAGCAAAACACAGAGAAGTTTGAAAGCAACAGCATTTCGTGATGAAAAGTAGCCTTTTTATCTGAACCTTGTAATATATGTATACAGTTAAGTACGTAAATAGTAAAGACAAATGAAGAGGCAAGAGCCATGAACTGCATCTAACAACATCATTACTGAATGACATTGTCTTAGAGAAGTCAAACAATACTCAGACTAAATTACTGGTAACTTTGATTTAAATACAATAGTACATCATCACTGTGAAATATATACAAATGAAAGTACATTACATCATTCAGCAGATACATAGGAATTTTTCCTTCAGGACCTTACAAAGTCTCTCCCCATGATTCAGCAAGCTCTGCACAGCATGCAGGAATAGTGCAAGAGCTGCTGGAGGCGATATGGTCACAAAGAGATCTAGGAACAAGCTCCTGGGATGTGCATGAGTGCTCCTGCACTATTCCTGCATGGACACAGCTCCTGTATGCTAATTACCCCATTTCCAGGTGAAAAACATGCAAATTAGGTGAATTAGTGGTCCAGGAAGCAAGCAGTCATCCGTGTAGGATTAGTACAACCTGCAGAAATGTATTCGGCTAGTAACTGAGAACATTTCTGCAAACTACAAAACGGAGCCATGACAGCTACAAATAAAGGGTTTATATAATGTGGAAGGTATGCCATTGGCCAAATATATGGCCATTGGCATGGAAAATAGTTTCAAAATAACAAAAAAAACCTTTTATTTTTTTTGGCCGATTTCCGCCATATAAGAGAAGGGCATGGGTGCGCAAATGGGATTGGCCCGAAAATAAAAATAAAACCTTGAAAAAAACTTTTTAGGCAAATCACAATTTTGGCATTATAGTCAATGGCAGGCAAAAGACAGCAAGGACACTGAATAGTGGTTGCTAAGGAGGAAGGCTCACTGTTAGACTTGTAACTAGGCTTTAGCAGTCAGTTCTATGTAAATGAGGGGAATGGTACTGAATCACAGATTTCCTCTTATTGCTAACCAGCACCCAACAGTGTAGGTGCAGGAAAACCATGGTGCAAGCCTAAGTGTTAGTTAACATCATAGAGGGCTATGTCAGGCATACTGTAAGCTTATTGGAGCTCTTTAGTTCGGGTTTGCCCTTAGCTTAGCAGAGCTAAGGAAGGGTGTGTGTCTGAAACTGCCTAGAAGTATTTACATTGCCTAAACAAACAAAAAAAATAAACCAGGAAATAGCAGCTCTGTTCACACCTGAGCACTGTGTTTGTGCGGCGTGCCTTGGGGCTTAAACAGGAAGGCAATGGGAAGGGAAAACAGCAGTAGGAAGGTAATCAAGGAGAACTAGAATAGCTGTCAGGTGAAATGGATCAGAATCAGCCAATTACACAGGCAGCAGACCAGCCCAGCCCAGAACACTACTATAAACTATGCAAACACCATTCCCTCTGTTTTTCCCACAATCTCTACACCACCAGTATACACAAATAGGGAAATTTTACCTAAAACAAGAAACAAAATGATAGGGGCTGCTTTTGCTCTCATAAATCAACATGTGGAAGAGGCTGAGGGTGGTGAGGATGACAATCTTGATGGCCAACCCACAGTAAGGAGAAAGAGAAGAGTGTACAGACCCAGGGTAACCTACCAGGGGCTACATGAGATAGAGATAGTGGAGCACTATAGGGTGGACAGGGACCTCCTACAGCAAATTTTTGAGCTGTGCCGGCCACGCCTCACACACAGAACCAACAGAGGGGAACCCATCTCAGTGGATACCAAGGTATGTGTATTCTTATGAATACTAGCCACAGGTACCTACCAAAGGCCAACTGGGGATATCATGGGGATCCCACAGGCATCAGCATCCAAGGTACTCCACCAGTTCCTGTATGTCATGTCAGCACATGCCGGTGAGCACATATATTTCCTCAACACCCATGAGGCATTGACCAGGAATATGCGTCTCTTCCACCAAACAGCAGAATACCCTGAGGTAGTGGGTGCTATAGACTGCATGTGCATACACATCAAAGCACCACCCAGTGAGCGGGGTAGAGTCTACATAAACCACAAGGGCTTTCCCTCCATCAACTGCCAGGTCATGTGCGATATCCAGGGCATTATGAATGTATGTGCTGGCAACCCTGGAAGCTACCACGACTCCCACATCTGGCATATGATGCAGCTGTACCAGAGATTTGCCAATGGGGGCATCCCATATGGCCACCTAGTGGGGGATGTTGGTTATGTACTGGAGCTGTGGCTGATGACACCCATCAGAAATGCACACACACCCAAACAAGAACTCCATAATGAGGCACACTCACAGACCAGACTCATAATAGAGCATGTGTTTGGGATGCTCAAGTCATGATTCCAGTGCCTGGACATATCCAGTGGAGCCTTGCAGTACTCACTAGCAACATGTACCCAAATTGTCATTGTATGTGCCATGCTACACAATATGATCCTACGGAAACAGCTGCAGCAGGAACAGCATGGGGCAGGGACACACAGCCACCCACCATTGCCAAGGCCAGCACAGGCACAAAGTGACTCGGAGGAGGAGGAACATGCCCAGTATGCCCAGGCCTTGGCAAAGAGGCAACGCATAGCACATACACTGACACGGTAGGAACCCAGGAATGAAACCTCTCTCTGACTCACACATACAGTAAAAGGGATGCCAAACATGACACTAGCTGTGCTTAACCATATGTGCATCTGACATAGTCAGCCCTCCAGCACCATCCTCAATACTGGCACAGCCACAAGGTAAGTCACTCCCACTATCAATTGCTGAATGTAGTAGTATGTTCTGCTACCTGTATGTATGGTATGGATGTGAGCATGTAAGAGATTTGGGTGGCTGAATAAGATGGCAGCAGATAGTAGACACCTATATGGGCAGCATGAAATCCATAACAAATACTGGTGTCAACATAGTAGGCAGTACTAGACAAGGTGACAAAACCCACTGCAGGACATGTGGTGGGCCAAATACGTGTTTATAGGATACCTAACAACAGTCTCAGCCAGCAGGACAGGTGCAGACAAAAACAAAGAAAGGCTGTGCTAAGGCCTCTGATTGATGGCTATGGAGAACAGCCCCCCCCCCAGACCTACACAGACAGACTACAACAGGGTAAGAAGTATGAAACTTAAATGTAGGTCAATAAAACCTAAGAACTGTACTACACTGATATGCCTCCAGTCTGCATGATAGATCAGAATACAGAATGAAATGGAAGCCAGTAGAGTACCTGGAATACCAGTACAGTCATAGCAAATGTTTACAATTGTCAGGTGCCCCCCCCCCCCCACAATCCTATGTAGAAATGTAGTAATATGTATGTGTAGGTATAATAACAGTGGAGCATATATTACCTGATCTGGCCAAAGAAGCAGGATAGATTGTTGGACGTGTACAAATGCAGAGCTCTGTGTGTTAGGTCATTGTGTGTTGTATATTATGTGAAAGTGGTCAGTATGTAGGCATGGAGGGTTGTGTCCTGGTGGCCAATGGCCAGTATTGTTGATGACAGGGCCAAAGTCTCACAACTGCAATGCCAAACACAATGCATGCCAGCAAGACACAATCCAGCAGTTAGCCATAGTAATTGTTTGGACTTAATATCTGTCACCATCTGAAAGATGGACATGGCATGAATGTGGGCCCAGACATACAAACAGTGCACAGGTGGAAGTACCCTAGACAGAGAGTGTAAAAATCTTACTGTCAAATCGCCACACCTTTGGATTTGTACATACAGTTTAGCAGCACATTAGCTGGCTGTGTAGTATGGAATACTGATGTAGTCTAGCCAAACACTGGCAGACCGCAAAAGCCACAGGTATGAAGTTCTGAGAAACTGCTGATGTCCCTGCACAAGCCAGCATAAGGGGAATGCCCCACATATATCTGTAAGTCAGCTGCAATAAGCTTCCATAGCACACATGCACTCAGCTCACCCCACCATCAGCCACAGATTCATCACAGGTCATATCCCTGCTGTTGGGAATGAGTACAGTATGACCCCCACTTCTGTATGGGAATACCCACAGAATTCAGCATGATGAAGAGGTGTCAAAATGCAAGGCTATGTTGACAACTCCCAGTAGCATGTTCACCATGTCCTACTGCATGAACTGTGGACCAACCCCTAAATACTGCTGGGATGAAGTGATAACTATAGGGATACTTATCAGATATTGTTTGCATAATGTTCGGAAGAGGATAGAATAACGGGGGGGGGGGGTAGAAGCATGGACGCCATGGAGTGTGTGAAGTCTGAAACTCAGATGTGTGCACATACTATCCCTGCCTACAAATAAAGGAATGGGTGGCTACAAACCTGTTTGTAAACCACAACGTGAAGGGGTAATGTCCAGAAATATGAGCCCTGCCTCTGGGTAACCTGTGTGAATCTGTACAGCTGTGAGGTATGGCCACAGATGGATATGGCCATTCTGTCATGTTGATAAATGTACAAGCATGGGATGCTCAGTCACCACAGTACCAAGGTGCTGAACCATTTACACAGACCCATCAGCAAGTGTCTGCAACTCCCCCTCCAGAATGGCATGATTGTGCAAGAATATGTAGGTTGCAGACCACAATACTGGACACAGCTTCATTCATCTTGTATTCCCCAGGAAATTACTGCAAGCAAATATGTATACCTGTCAATAGCTGATGACATAAAACATCACAGTGTAAAACAGTACATATGTCTGAATATCTCTGCTAACACCAAAAACATGTGACAGAAGCAGTACAGACACAGTTACAGTATCCCAGTATCCTTTGCCCATTGTGACCCCCATATTGTCAACCAATCTACAGATGTCCTGCAGAAACAGGTTGCTAGCTGTGGGTGTAGAACACAAATGCATGCACTGGAGTACAACCTACCTGGAATGGATTCACACATTCAGTACAGAAGGTCATACTGGGCATGCTCCCACACATACAGAAAAGAAGCCCATGTCTGACAACAAAATACTGAAAAGTCATACTGGGCATGCTCCCACACCTAAACCCATGTCTGGCAACAACAGTGGACTATGCACATCTGTCAGTCGCAGATGTCTGTGCAGGCACTCCACATTGCACACCAGTCATGCTTTGCACACACATTGGATAGGACTACACCCATATATCCAAGGACAACACACTATAATAGGTCAAACATACACATACATAGATGTGGGGAAGAGAGTGACAGATAGTGGCAAACAGCTTCCCATTATGAGGCCTGTCCCACCCAGCACCCATCCAATTGGCCAATACCACATGATGTGCATATGTCTATCACTGTAGATAATTGCTTCTGGTAGCCCTCAGCACTGTAGTGTCTGTGGTGCTTGTGATAACTGTGTAACATGACAGTAAAAGTCATTATTCATCTAGCAGTTGTATACACAGTCTTGTCAAATGCAAACCTGTGTGTGATTGAGTGTTGTGTGTGTCCTTCCAGATGAATGGTTTATGGCCCTTTTACTCACACTGCACTCTCCATTGCCCTACTTTAGTTAGCTTGTTGCTGTCATTCACCTTGAAATACACCTTTGGAGAAAGGCTAACCCTATAATCTCCGTAGTGTGTGCTATAACTGTGTATTGGTATAGTGTGATGTACTAGTTAGGTAGGCGTTCTAATCCCAGACATGGCAACTATGAGACTCTATGTGTGTGTGTGTGTGTGTGTGTGTGTGTGTGTAGGGATCCATGCTTTTGTGGCCAGTCACAGTCACTACACTTTCCATTGTCCCACTTTGGTAATACTGTTGATGTCATTGTTATATCTGCATAATGCTATAGTGTGATGTATTAGTTAGGTAGGAGTTCTAATCCCAAACATAGCAACTGTGAGACTGTGTGTGTGTGTGTGTGTGTGTGTGTGTGTGTGTGTGTGTGTGTGTGTGTGTGTGTGTGTGTGTGTGTGTGTGTGTGTGTGTGTGTGTGTGTGTGTGTGTGTGTGTAGGGATCAATGCTTTTGAGGCCAGTCACAGTCACTACACTTTCCATTGCCCTACTTTGGCAAGCCTGTTGAGGTCATTCAGCTTGAAATATACCTTTGGAGAAAGGCTAGCCCTATAAGTTCCATGACACATGCTATAACTGTGCAATGCTATAGTGTGATGTACTAGTTAGGTAGGAGTTCTAATCCTAGACATGGCAACTGTAGGACTCCACATGTATGTGTGTGTGTGTGTGTGTGTGTGTGTGTGTGTGTGTGTGTGTGTGTGTGTGTGTGTGTGTGTCTGTGTGTGTGTGTGTGTGTGTGTGTGTGTGTGTGTGTGTGTGTGTGTGTGTGTGTGTGTGTGTAGGGTTCAATGCTTTTGAGGCCAGTCATAGTCATTACACTTTCCATTTCCCTTCTTTGGAGAGCCTGCTGATGTCATTTACCTTTAAATACACCTTTGGAGAAGGGCTAGCCCTATAAGCTCTGTTGCATGTGCTATAACTGTGTAATTCTATAGTGTGATGTACTAGTTAGGGAGGAGTTCTAATCCCATACATGCCAACTGTGAAACTCTTGTGTGTTTGTCTGTGTGTGTAGGGATCAATGCTTTGGAGGCCAGTCACAGTCATTACACTATCCATTGCCCCACTTTGTCAAGCCTGCTATGTCATTCACCTTGAAAAGAGCTAGCCTTATAAGCTCCATGGCACCTGCTATAACTGAGTAATGATATAGTGTGATATAGTAGTTAGGTAGGAGTTATAATCCTAGACATGGCAAATGTAAGACTCCATGTGTGTGTGTGTGTGTAGGGTTCAATGATTTTGAGGCCAGTCATAGTCATTACACTTTCCATTTCCCTTCTTTGGCAAGCCTGTTGATGTCATTCACCTTTAACTACACCTTTGGAGAAGGGCTAGCCCTATAAGCTCTGTGGCATGTGCTATAACGGTGTAATTCTATAATGTGATGTACTACTTAGGTAGGAGTTCTAATTCCTGACATGCCAACTGTGAAACTCTTATGTGTGTGTGTAGGGATCAATGCTTTTGAGGCCAGTCACAGTCACTACACTTTCCATTGCCCTACTTTGGCAAGCCTGCTGAGGTCATTCAGCTTGAAATACACCTTTGGAGAAAGGCTAGCCCTATAAGTTCCATGACACATGCTATAACTGTGCAATGCTATAGTCTGATGTACTAGTTAGGTAGGAGTTCTAATCCTAGACATGGCAACTGTAGGACTCCACGTGTATGTGTGTGTGTGTGTGTGTGTGTGTGTGTGTGTGTGTGTGTGTGTGTGTGTGTGTGTGTGTGTGTGTGTGTGTGTGTGTGTGTGTGTGTGTGTGTGTGTGTGTGTGTGTGTGTGTGTGTGTGTGTATGTGTGCGTAGGGTTCAATGCTTTTGAGGCCAGTCATAGTCATTACACTTTCCATTTCCCTTCTTTGGCGAGCCTGCTGATGTAATTTACCTTTAAATACACCTTTGGAGAAGGGCTAGCCCTATAAGCTCTGTTGCATGTACTATAACTGTGTAATTCTATAGTGTGATGTACTAGTTAGGTAGGAGTTCTAATCCCAGACATGCCAACTGTGAAACTCTTGTGTGTTTGTCTGTGTGTGTAGGGATCAATGCTTTGGAGGCCAGTCACAGTCACTACACTATCCATTGCCCCACTTTGTCAAGCCTGCTATGTCATTCACCTTGAAAAGAGCTAGCCTTATAAGCTCCATGGCACCTGCTATAACTGAGTAATGCTATAGTGTGATGTAGTAGTTAGGTAGGAGTTATAATCCTAGACATGGCAACTGTAAGACTCCATGTGTGTGTGTGTGTGTGTAGGGTTCAATGATTTTGAGGCCAGTCATAGTCATTACACTTTCCATTTCCCTTCTTTGGCAAGCCTGTTGATGTCATTCACCTTTAACTACACCTTTGGAGAAGGGCTAGCCCTATAAGCTCTGTGGCATGTGCTATAACTGTGTAATTCTATAATGTGATGTACTACTTAGGTAAGTGTTCTAATCCCTGACATGCCAACTGTGAAACTCTTATGTGTTTGTATGTGTAGGGATCAATGTTTTGGAGGCCAGTCACAGTCACTACACTTTCTATTGTCCCACTTTGACAAGCCTGCTGATGTCATTCACCTTGAAATACACCTTTGGTGAAGAGCTAGCATTATAAGCTCCATGACACGTGCTATAACTGAGTAATGCTATAGTGTGAAGTACTAGTTAGGTAGAAGCTCTAATCCCAAACATGGCAACTGTGAAACTCTGTGTGTGAACATGTTTGTTTGTGTGTGTGTGTGTGTGTGTGTGTGTGTGTGTGTGTGTGTGTGTGTGTGTGTGTGTGTGTGTGTGTGTGTGTGTGTGTGTGTGTGTGTGTGTGTGTGTGTCTGTGCATTTGTGTGTGTGTGTGTGTGTGTGTGTGTGTGTGTGTGTGTGTGTGTGTGTGTGTGTGTGTGTGTAGGAATCAATGCTTTTGAGGCCAGTCACAGTCACTACACTTTCCATTGCCCTACTTTGGTAAGCCTGCTGATGTCATTCACCTTGAAATACACCTTTGGAGAAGGGCTAGCCTTAAAAGCCCCATGGTGCCTGCAATAAATGCAGTTCACTGTTGTAACAATACATAACTACGTAGGGGTCTGAAGCTCAGTACTGTCAAGTGTGTGTGTGTGTTTGTCCTCAGTATACTTTGGGGAGGTAGCTGTGATTGTGTAATAACAGGACTCATTGTGGGGCAGGTTTTGCAAATTTCTTATATTGAGGACCTACTATATGTCATAATGCCCACCTTACAAGGACAACAGAAGTCAAACAGCAGAGAGGCTGGTGTAGACAATCCATACCCCTGCATGTGACATTATGGATTGGTGAACAATATAGGCAACCCTTGTATTACCCAATGAACACTCTCCACCCATGTCTCATACACAAACACACTTGGCTAGGCAACAACCACTATATTGGTAGTTCCCTGCATATTGCCCACAGATAGTAACCATGGTGTGATTGCAGTGGACTACAGAGGCTGTGCACCCTGTTCCATCCTTACAATAGGCAAATAATTGCTTATAGTGGTACTTTGCTATGTTCCCCACTGGACACCTGCAACAACTGTAGAGTCTGCAAATGTAACCGACAAAGGAAATACCAAGCCTTATACACATGCCCTATATGGACAGATGCCACTAACACCAGTGAATACCTGTATCATGCTTTCAATGTAGGTACAGGCACAACCTTAGTTCCATAGTAAGTTATCACCACATGAGGTCATGAATCCCACATCAGATAACAATCTGTCCACACAACATGCTCCAGACACCCCAAGTACACTTCCACATGTCACAGTACATGCATGTGGGACATGGTCACAACCCAGACACTGTCCATGTTATGGAATATAGAACACATACATGGCAAGCATTGTACAGCACTGGCCACCCACAAATAGTAATGCAGATGAGTGAATGGTGAATACAATACCCACCTGTGTGGGCTAATCCAGGGACTACACCCCTAACCCACACTGCAGACCATTATCATGTGGCTTGATACCAAGGTATACCCTTTGCCTAGCCTTGTACAGCCTTCTAGCACAGTCAACTACAACACACCTGTGAAGCAATGAACCCATGCATGTCAGTGCTGGCAAATGTGTGTGTGTGTGTGTGTGTGTGTGTGTGTGTGTGTGTGTGTGTGTGTGTGTGTGTGTGTGTGTGTGTGTGGAGATTAATGATTTGGAAGCCATTCACACTCAGTACACCTTCCATTGCCCTACTGTAGCATGCCTTCTGATGTCAGCTGATGTCAGTCACCTTGACATACCCTTTGCCCATATATCAGCCTGATAACCTCTGTGGCACATGTGATACCTGCGTAATACTGTAGTGTTGCAAACTAGTTAGGTAGGAATTCTAATCCTGACCCTGCCATCTGTGATGTGTATGAGATCCTGAGAGAGTATGATTGTGTCTTCCTTGACACCTGCTTTTATGGACAGGCGCATGTACTACACTTACCTTATCTCTCCTTTATCACTGTTGCTGATGTCACTCACCTTCAAAGATACCTTTGGACAGCTCTCCAACATGTAAGCTCTATGGCGCATGCAATAACTGCATAAAGATGTAATAGCAATACATAGTCAGGCAGGGGTTTGACACCCAGTACTAGTAAATGTGTGACACAAACATGCTTAGCTCTTACTCTCCTATCCCCTTCTTTTCTTACTTTGTCTCCGTCTGTCTCTCTCACTCCATCTCTAGTGGATATGGAAAAGTATACCTGCTTTGCTTAGGCAGCAGCTTGTGTTTTGTAAGTGATGCTCATGATCAGATGATGGCCTGTGCATGACTTGTAGCTCCCCCAGTAGCTGATTGCATGTGGAACAGCTGTGGTATCGTTCTCATATCCAATTGCAAGGAAATATACTCCTATAACTAAGAACATCAGGTGGGTGTTGGCCCTTTTCATTCACTCTGAGCAGGACGTCATGTCGGTGTTTGACAAACAGCATCACAGAGGGTAGTGGGATATACCTCTTACAACAAATACTGTGGAGACAGGCCAACAAACAGGAGGGGGATGTTCCAGACATGAGGACAGAATGTAAGTCTTGCTCTTCTACATTTGAAGTAATGTTGATTTAACAGGGTTTGTGTGGATATGCCTGATCTACATGATTTAATATCTGTCATAACAGTGTTATGTGGTTGGGGAAACACCCACCTGTAGGGCTATCTGCAGTCTGGCCACTGTTTGCAGTCTTACATGTGTTGTGTTACTCACACATGTCCTATTTCTAGAAATGCAGTAGCATACTCTGAGGATTGCAGTCAGTACGTGGTGACAGCCATGTGAGTTACTGACTTCATATCCCTCAGTAGACATATGTCACAACAAACCCTGTTACACCAGCAAATCTATTGGTTCATCCCAACAACATGTCAATATTGGCCCTGTGTTAGTGCCTCCAGCCACAACTCTGTCAACCTTTCTACATATGTCATGCAGTAAGAGGTGCATATGTTCAGTGCATCATTATTTACTGACATCATACCTGATAACAAGCCAGTGAGACACCAGACTGCTAGACATGCTATGTATTGTAGACCTTATATCTGAGGACAAAACCTGTATTTTCTGTTGTAGTGTGTACAGTAGTGAGGTCTGTGTTCTTACGGTAATTGTCGACAGAGTGTGTAATGTGAATATGTACCTTGGCCTGTGTACAGACTGTAGTAGATGTCACTGTTCTTGGCCTTGAGCTATCTGATGTTGCATGCTGCTGCAGTGTATGGTACACTATCAGCGTACATGTTTGTAGGGCCAGACCGACACATGTCCCATACCACAGTCAGGCATCGGAATGCACTGTGAATTGGCCCAGTATATGTAGGGTTGGTGTGTAAGTGGCACATATGAGGATGGTGTTGTTCACAGAGTCCATATACTGTAATATTAAGTACGCTTACCATATGTGACTGTGGCTGTGTTCAGATTGGTTGTGGGTATAGACTTTCACACAGGTGTCTGTTACTCCATGCTGTTACATGCCTGTAGAGCCTGCTATATTTGCAGGTACATGTGTAATCCCCCATATGAAATGGGACCCAAGGTTGCTGCAGTCTGCCTGTAGTTTGCACAGTGCTTTGTGACATGCCTAGCAGCTCAGTGTTTTTACCCAGTGCAATGTTATGTCTAGATGTTTGTTACATATACTGTTGCTGGGCCACCATAACTGTTGTGTATTTCTGACAAAGCAGTGGGATACTGTACAGATGTATGTCACTAACTAGTGGGTAGTATGTGGGCTTGTGACCTCTGCTGCTCCAGTTATTATGTGTCAGGACAGACAGTTGTGTGTGAATACATAAACTGTGTGAGCTTATTGATTCCAGTATTTTCGTGATATCCTCATTTACATGGCCATATCTCTGCTGTATTGCACAGGATCATTACTGTGATTTGTGTGGTACTGTACTATAATAATCTTATGATGTGTGTCAGTAACAGATGGTGCACATGTCAATATCAGATGTGACTTCCCACACATTACTGTTAAGACAACCCCTGTTACAGTAGCAAAAGTCTACATGTATACCTGCAATACTTACATGACATCCCCTTGCACTTTGCACTAAGAAGTTGTGACTATTGGTGCTGGGGTATTACTCCACTACATGTTATAGACATATGTTATACATTGTTCTATCATGGTGTGGATGGCAGGAGAAATGGGGTAGGGGTTATACTAAAGGAACAATATGCCAAGAGTGTTTTAGAAGTGAAGAGAGTGTCTGACAGAGTGATGTTTATGAAGCTTGAAATTGATGGTGTAATGATGAATGTTGTTAGTGCATATGCTCCACAAGTTGGGTGTGCAACGGATGAGAAAGAGAAATTTTGGAGCGAGTTGGATGAAGTTGTGGTGAGTGCACCCAAGGGTGAGAGACTAGTGATTGGAGTGGACTTTAATGGGCATGTTGGTGAAGTGAACAGAGGGGATGAGGATGTGATGGGTAGGTATGGTGTTAAGGAGAGGAATGCAAAAGGTCAGATGATTGTGGATTTTGTGAAAAGGATGGACATGGCTGTGGTGAATACGTATTTTAAGAAGAGGAAGGAGCATAGGGTGGCATACAAGAGTGGAGGAAGATGCACACAGGTGGATTATATCCTATGTAGGAGGGCCAGTCTGAAGGAGATTGGAGATTGTAAAGTGGTGGCAGGGGAAAGTGTAGTTAAGCAGCATAGAATGGTGGTCTGTAGGATGATGTTGGTGATCAAGAAGAGGAGGAGGAGTGTGAAAGCAGTGCCAAGGATTAAATGGTGGAAGTTAAAAAAGGGTGATTGTGAAGTGGAGTTTAGGGAAGAGTTAAGACAGGCACTGGGAGGCAGTGAAGAGTTACCAAATGGCTGGGTAACTACAGCAGAACTAGTAAGGGAAACTGCTAGAAAGGTACTTGGTGTGACATCTGGACAGAGGAAGGAGGACAAGGAGACTTGGTGGTGGAATGAGGAAGTACAGGAGAGTGTACAGAGGAAGAGGCTGGTGAAGAAGAAGTGGGATTGTCAAAGAGATGAAGAAAGTAGACATGAGTATAAGGAGATGAGGTGCATGGCAAAGAGAGAGGTGGCGAAAGCTAAGGATAAGGCATATGGAGAGTTGTATGAGAGAGTGGATACTAAATAGGGAGAAAAGGTCCTGTACCGATTGACTAGACAGAGGGACAGAGCTGGGAAAGATGTGCAGCAAGTAAGGGTGATAAAGGATAGTGAGGGAAAGGTACTCACAAGAGAGAGTGCGTTGAGTAGATGGAAAGAGTATTTTGAGCGGCTGATGAATGAAGAGAATGAGAAAGAGAGAAGGTTGGATGATGTGGGGATAGTGAATCAGGAAGTGAAACAGATTAGCAAGGAGGAAGTAAGGACAGCTATGAAGAGGATGAAGAATGGAAAGGCTGTTGGCCCAGATGACATCCCAATGGAAGCACGGAGGTGCTTAGGAGAAATAGCAGTGGAATTTTTAACTAGATTGTTTAATGAAATTTTGGAAAGTCAGAAGATGCCTGAGGAGTGGAAAAAAAGTGTTTTGGTACGTATCTTTAAGAATAAGGGTGATGTGCAGAGCTGCAGAGCTGCAGTAACTACAGAGGGATAAAATTGATCAGTCACAGCTTGAAGTTATGGGAGAGAGTAGTAGAAGCTGGGTTAAGAAGGGAGGTGATGATTAGTGATCAGCAGTATGGTTTCATGCCAGGAAAGAGCACTACAGATGCGATGTTTGCTCTGAGAGTGTTATTGGAGAAATACAGAGAAGGTCAGAAGGAGTTGCATTGTGTCTTTGTAGACTTGGAAAAAGCATATGACAGGGTGCCTAGAGAAGAGTTGTGGTATTGTATGAGGAAGTCGGGAGTGGAAGAGAAGTATGTAAGAGTGGTACAGGATATGTACGAGGGTAGTGTGACAGTGGTGAGGACTGCAGTTGGAGTGACAGATCCATTTAAGGTGGAGGTGGGATTACATCAAGGATCAGCTGTGAGTCCTTTCTTATTTGCAGTGGTGATGGACAGGTTGACAGATGAGATCAGACAGGAGGCCCCGTGGACTATGATGTTTGCAGATGACATTGTGATCTGTAGTGAGAGTAGGAGTCAGGTTGAGGAGACTCTGGAGAGGTGGAGATATGCTCTAGATAGCAGAGGAATGAAGGTCAGCAGGGCTAAAACAGAATATATGTGTGTAAATGAGAGGGAGGGTAGAGGAATGGTGAGGATGCAGGGAGTAGAGTTGGTAAAGGTGGACGAGTTAAAGTACTTGGGATCAACAGTTCAGAGTAATGGTGAATGTGGAAGATAGGTGAAGAAGAGAGTACAGGCAGGCTGGAATGGGTGGAGAAGAGTGTCAGGAATGATTTGTGACAGACGGGTACTTGGTGTGCGAGTTGTGTGTCATCAAGTATTTTCTACTGGATATTGATGTGATGTGTGAATATTAACTGTAGACTACTGTGTGTATAGGACATTTCAGTGAGGGCTGCTGTCATGTAGTAATGGCATACCTATCAGTGTCAGACGTCTATCTGTCAACACAGTCATCCTACTGCATAACCAGTTGGCTAATTGATGTCTGTCTGTCCTCTGTACAGATATGCAGATGTCAGGACTCCATTTCATTTTGGCTACTTACAGGCAATCTATGCTTGAGTGACACTGACATGTCTGCCCAGCTGTGTTATGAATGTCACAGCTAGGAAAATCCAAACCCTGTATGCACCACATGCCATGGATACCTCAACTGCACTACCACAGTCAACAGAACATGCTTGGGTACAGGTCTCCAAGACAGACACTGACCATGTTATGTAATACATGTTGAATACATGTTAATTGGAGCACCTCACTGGCCCTCTGCAAGAGCGAACCAGATGATTGGATGTTGCATGTAACTGACACCCTGAGGATCATCCCCATGGTATCTGTTGATAGATGGCATGCTGGCAAATGGCAGGTGGCATGATACCACTGTACACACATCTTCTACACTTCCCAACTCTCCATGGACAATAGCCTGGTACACACCTATAAACATCTGCACCGATGGACCACAGTACTGACAAATGTGTATGTATGCATTACTGAGAATAACAGTGTCTGTGTGTTTGTAGACCTGTAGTTGATAATGCCCTGAGGCCCTTCACACCCATCACACCACCCATTGTCATAGTTAGATGTGGCTGTTGCTGTACTGGACATTACATGCACCTTGTTACAATCTTCACCCTATGGGCTACCTGGAGCTTACAGTACCAGCACAACACTGTTGTACAAATGTGTTGATAAGCATGGGATACCCTCTGAGTTCTGGCAAGTGTGTGTATGTGTGCAAGTGTGTGTATTTGTAGGATACAGCATTCTGAGGTCACATTCTCCTAATACAATACGTCTTGCCACACAGTATTAGGGATAGTGATGTTGCTGACCATAGGACAGCCGTGACAATGCATCACCCTACTATCCCTGTGGCATGCGCATTTGATGCATATCCCTGTAGTAGCACTCTTGGGATAGACAAGCAGTTGTATTACAGTCCTGGTCAATGTGTGATGGTGGGTATGTCAGAGTATTATCATGGGGTTCAGTGCATACAATATCCACTGTGTGGTGTGGGTGCTGGATATACTCTCATTACACCATGGTACCCCCAGTACATGTCCCATGTTCCACTGTATGGGGACCACTGTCACCATCAACCATACAGGTAACTGATAACACTATCCAGCCCAGTTATGCATATGCTGTGTGCAACTTATCTGTAACAGAATGGACACACTGACAAGGTAGTTAGCACTGATAAGCCCAGGTCTCTCAGATGTGTGTATGACTGTTATGTGTTTGTCAATGTGTATATGACAGTATGTCACACTATGTATTGTTCATAAACAACCAGTACATCTCTCATTACCATACTGTACAGGGCCTGGTGATGTTCTTCACTTAACATTTAACCTGGAACACACCTCATCGTAAAAGCTGTGTGGTGTGTGCAATTAAGGCCACACACATCAGTAGCACTACATACCTAGGTAGGGGTTCTAGTCCCAGTGTTGCCAAGTAAGAGTGTGTGTGCATGTGAAGGGATCTACTTCTGTTAGCAGAATATACATGTCCCAGGAAGTCATCTGTTCGAAAACTGCCTGGCAAATGCTAACATTTCACAGGTATCATCCTGTGGAAATTCATTCCATCACAACTAGTAGTAGATGTATAAATGCCCTCTTCCCCACTGTATATACTGGGGTTGGTATATACAGCTAGGTGTGGACCTTGTGGACACAGCTACCATCATTGCAGTTACTGTTGAGTGTATCCCCCCACTTAGCTGTCTGTAATACTGTACAGTTCATGTTAACAGGTTAAGTAGTTGTCAATCACACTAGCTGTGGTTCTATGGCACCTCACACACTCCAAAGGTTAGGGTGTGCCACCCACACCAGCACACATATGTTTACCAAGTTGAGAATTACACTACATTGAGAAGGGGACATATACCCTGCCAGTACCATCATCAATGACATTAAACTAGCAGACTGCTTATTTCCCAATGTGGTGTTGTGCCTATTCTGTCTTGGTGGAATTACATAGGCTAAAATGGGTTCCTTGCACAAGTACATACATCCATGTGTACAGTATTCTCTTGGTATTGCATCAACACCAAAGCCTCTGTGTGTGTGTTATACACAGACATGTGGTGTGTACCACCCAGTGCACTTACCATTGTCCACTGTAGAAGGGCTGATGACATCAGCCACCATGCACTCATCTGTATACACACCCAGACCTATCAGCCATGTGGCACATGCAGTAACTTTATACAGACCTGTGGCATGTGTTTAGATGTACCCAGGATATGGCACAGTCAAGGTGTCACCACAGTGCCATACCCCGTGTAGGAAACAACAGCAGACCAACATCCTGCTGACACATTGACACAACACAAACAGAATACATTATGGAGACCACAATCACTCAGTGTTAATAATAGCTATAATGCATCATGGCTGGTTAGCTACACTTCCTGACACATAATCATTAAACTTTAGTGCTGACAACATGTTACACAGCATTACATTGGTACACCAGAGTACAGCCACCCTGTGCATCAGAACCATATTAGCCTGTCTCTGCATCAATTTTATGGATGACAGGGATGTGGCACAGGCACAGGGCGTGTTGTTGGTTTGCCAGAGACCTAGGCTGAGGCATACAGTTGACATCATGTGTGTGTGTGAGGGGGTTTAATTAGTAATTGGGCTGTTGTGATGTGGTGTGTGTAGGTATGGGGTTGCCCAAGCTGTGTTGGTGATGTGTGTGTGTATGCATGCACACAGTTCTGTCATGTGGCTGCCCTATACAGAGGTTTGTTGGACAGCTGCAGACCATACCTGTCAGGGTGTGCAGTTCACTGTCTCCAGCCATGGACACAAGAACTGTGCCTGCCAGGGTTCCACAGGCACCACCAGGTACAAGTCATGATATGTTACTCTCCCCTGATGATGACATATGTCCGCTGGATCCAGGTCCCTCTTGGAATCAACCAGGGCCACATGCACATGGCCTGCTCTTTTGTGGTATGGACAGCACTCCCTTGCAATGCTAGCACTGGTACTGCCACTATGGGAGCGGCTCTGACTTCTGGCATGTCCACATCAACCTCCAGCTGTTGGTGTTGCTGGGCTATGTCCACATGGCAGTTGAACTACTCCCACCATATGCTCAAGCACAGATATTCTACTGTTGAGGATCCCCACCATCTCACCCAACTGTCTATCCATGAGCTCTGCAAAATAACGGTGGGCACCTGCAAGATTAAGGATGTTGTCAATAACAGCTGAATGACTAGCCCTCTGCAGCCTCAGATCCTGTCTGGTATACCCTTCCATATGTGCCTGCGCCTCAATGATGGCCTGAAACATGTGACTGGTGGTACCAGATGTGGCACCTGTGCCAGAGGCATGATGACCAGCAGCCCTCCTATGAGCACCCTGTACATCTGCTGTGTGGTACCCCGCAGGACATCCAGCTATGGCTGCTGTGTCCAGACACATGTGCCATAGATAGCACACTGTCCTGTCCCATGCCACCACCCACCAACTGTCCCTCAGCTATGGCCAATGGTGATGGTGTATGTATAGGCAATGTGACTGTGCGGGGATGGGATGGATAACAGTAGGATGTCCAACAATGGTACAGCTTCAGCCCCTGACAACCCTGCATGTGCCTCAACACACCTATCATCATTATCAGTGCCTGTATGGACCCCAATATCAGTTTGCCTGCAGGAGGGACCCTGACCCACCTCGCCACCAGTGAGGGGAAAACAAGAAATGCACTTTAAGACCTGCACATCATTTCTTAACAGTATACACACACACACACACACACACACACACACACACACACACACACACACACACTTACAGGTGAGGTTGCACAAAGATATTACACACAGACCTCTCATTACCCATCTGTCAACATGCATGACATATGTCACTCAACAGCATACAGTGCAGCTATAGTCAATCCCTGTTACCAACATTATACATCTCTGTGATGCATGGGTTGTGTTAGTAGGTGATGCCCCTTCCCCTGGAACACACAGCACTCATGTACACAGTATTGCTGTGCATCTGTTCAGCACTCTGGCATGTACTGTGCACCATACCTCACAGGTGTACACACCATTGCTGAATGTGTATAAATGTGTCAGTTATATTTGCTCTGCTGGCCACAGCCCCTATGTGTTTGCCTGACACATACCTCATATGATATGTGGGTAGATGTCATTTTTGAATGTCTGGTGTCTGATTTACAGATCTCCTCATCAGCGGTGCATGTATGGCCAATAAAATACAATTACACTGACAAACTTCAAACCTTACTGTGGCTATGGGGAGTGTACACACCCTTATTGACATGGCACCCTCTTCTCTGATATGCCATGGGGCCACATTAGTGCATATGTTAGCATTGCACAAACCTGATATGTGACATATCACCTGTGCAATCAAATGCAGTATCAAACAAATGTGTTAGTTGTGCAGATGCTGATTGAGATGCATACAATTTGTGGGTACATATGTGTGCACACCCTTATCATGATGGTTTGTTGCACCAACTGTTAAGTGTACTACAGCAGTCACTATTCCTGGAAGGGGTATACTAGCATGGGCCATCTGCATTTGCCAGTATTTGGTCACTCTGACCTACAAATGCCCCCCAAGTCTGCATGATTGCAAGGTCAACTAATGTGCACAGCCCTTGGAGGTGACACAGTGCTGTCACTATTGCTGTGGAGTCAGCGTTATGTCTGTCACAATTCATGACCTTGACTGTGTGCAGATACAGTCATTCTTAGCGAGCTTTGGATCTCTGCTTCAGTTCACTGTTGTGTTTCAGGATGACACCCCCTCCCCATCCTCAGCCTTTTCGCAGATGCTTGACAACTATGGCATACACATGTGTGTCATTTTGCAGTGTCCCAAATTCTGAACACCATGTGTACCCTCATAGTCCCTGCTAATGAATGGTAAACATGCAGGTGTACACTGGCACCAGCAAGGTACAGATGGGGATGGTGGACCTGAGATGGGGTGAGGTGTTGGTTGTGCAGCACATGTATCTTAATTGATAATGTCTGTAGGTTTCCAACTTGGTCTTGGTACACCAATACTCATTGCAACACATGCCTTTGGGGGAGTTTTGATGTTATGCATATGCTACCTATAGAGAGCCCTGGCTGATGTTTCCTGGGGAACAACTGTCCCATCTGATTACCCTAATCCATGGGCCACACTTATGCAGAGTCCAGGTGATTGCCGACACAGGTATTGCATAGCCAGTACTTGCTAGACATTCCTGCAACTCCCTCAGTGTTGTGGCATGTTACTAGGCAGCCTGCATGACCAGTTTGCAACATGTGTTGAATTATGCAAATTGTCTTGAGGAATAGTGGTGCAATTACATAGTAGAATGTGGGCAGTGTTTACTGCCTGAACAAGAAAGCTCTGTACTTAATTGAGAACAAAATCATTAATGAGCCTAATTAACTATTTGAATGCATTCTGGTGAATGATAGGTGTTTAGGAGTCATGTGAATTTTTAAAGTTTGATTTAAATATATTGAAGTTTTCTTTTTAAATTTGTCTGAGGAAGTCTCTGTAAGAACAGAGACGAAAAGCGCTTTACAATAAACTTGTGTCTTTTTGCATCGTTTGGAGTGGTGCTTGAAGGTCCATACTACAGCTGTGGTTGTCGCTCAGTTTGCAACTTGTGTCATCATCTGTCTTGGATGGCCATCTGTTTATTTTCTACATTAATCTTATCCCATACATCCTCGTCACATACATGACTGTCTGCACTGTTTGCTACGGTATATGCAATAGTGAGGTAAGGCTACATGTCCAACTCCTGCATGCTACCTGTTGGGTATGGAATCCATTCCATGGCTTGTAAGATGTGTGCAAGCCATGGCTGCCTCTGCTGCAGGTAAGTGGGCACATTTGATGGGCAAACATCTTTGACAGAAGACCATTTCTTGGTGTGACATTGAGGACCAGTACTTGCTGAAAGGTCCATACTCATGAAGAGTGCATGCTGTCAGTACCTCAAAAGCTGCTTCCACAATATGTTATTTGGAGCGTATGCACACATATGCTTCCAGTGTTTATTAAAGTATGTATTCCCCATATTTGCTGTCCTAACATAGGATTCCATATTACACATTCATTGGTCATGTTAGGACCACATTACAGGTTGTGAGGGTTGTGGAATGCGATATTGTGATATGCCGTTGTGTAGATCTGTAATAGTTGCCATTGCAATAGTGGTATATACACTGTTGTAGCACTATATAAGGGTGATTTTCCGACATGTCCCTACTGTAGGCCATTTGTCCCACCATTATATTCATTTTTGGGCAGGCATCTTGCAATGACAGGTTGTTAGTTATATTTCAGGACTCTTACATACCCTTCAGAAATGCCACCATGGTGACCACTGTGATGCAGTGCAGTTAACAGCAACAATAAGTGAACATGTACAGCATGCATTATGGGTAGGTGTGTTAAATGTGTGCATTTGCATTGGCAAACCTGAACAAACACCATACTCACCAGCTACAGGCTGCTGCTCCAGAGATATACCAGAGGGACCTACATAGTTGTGTGAGGGATGTGATGGCAGTAGCCACACCTGTGGTATTGGTACAGGGTGGGAGCAGTATTACAGAACATCAACAGTACAAACCCACAATACTACAGATTATGCACATCTGTTTATTACTACAACGCTGCAACAGACTATATATTTTATCTCACATATGCATGATTAAACTCTACTGATGCAGATGGATACACAACAGTGGTCTTTTGATGTGCCCTGTGGCCTTACCTGCACACTCCTCATCCATTGTGTGTGTAGCACCCACCTCTACAATGCTCTACACAGGATCTTGTGTTTGCGGGCAGGCAGGTGCCCCGAGGCTGGTGAGGAGCTCCTCAGCATGTGTCAGGGGGGCTGGATGGCATGACCCACCCCTGTGGCTAGCTGGTCCCTCCAAATTGCAGCAGCACACCGACGGACATGGCGGAGTAGGTCAGTGCACCGATGTCAGACCTGCTCATAACTGCGGTTATGCAGGCCATCGTTTACCATGCAGACAAGATCATTCCACAGGGCAGTCCTAGGCAGTCCTCTCCTGCAGATCATGGGCTGTACGTCCAAACAGGATGTGGTAGTGCTGCACCAGGTGTTGTATGATCACCTCATTCTCCTGGGTGGAGTACATTGGCAATCACTCCTGTGACATGGTGCCTGAAAGACATAAAGAGGAAAAAAGGTCTGAGGACCTCATACTGCAAGGATATAATAGTTGTTAATACACATCTTTGCCTCCCCCATCATATCTGCAACAACAATCTGATCACACAACTCAATGGGTATGTTTACAGCAAACCTACTGTTGGGACATATATCGTATTGTACAACAATTTGTGCAATATGTTTGTAGTCATGTTCCATGTTGAAACGCTATCATTGGTGGCCTGTGATGAACAATGTCACCTGGATGCCATTGTAAAGGCCATTATGATTCCATATATGCATGTGTTTTGTTTGCTATGTGACTGCTGCAAATCTGGTGTTTTGTGTTAAGGGGGATAGCTATGCATGCTGTTAGACATAATCCTGGAATGTGTGGACTATTACTACCCACATATGGTCTATAACTGTGACACAATAGCAAGTTTTGGAAGACAGTTCCCAGCAGAACCACCTCTCCCACCTCATCCGGCCTTGTTACCAGGCCACATCACATCAGGGACCCACTCCGGTACCTCATCATCTGCTGGTTCTGCACTACCTTTAGGTGGAACCACCTCAGGGGATGGCGTTCACCCCCCTGGGACCACACACACAGACAGGATCCTGTCACCCAAAGTCAGGTCCAGGGTCTGGTGAAGAGGGAGCTCCACAAAGACATGGGGGGTGTGCTACACCACCTTGAGGCCCTTAGTACACAATCACAGGGTCCACATGCTCCTCCTGCTCAGCCCCCAGCCCAGGCACCTTCAGGACCATGAAGGTGCAGTTGTGACTGCCAATGGGTGGGGATCTTGGTTTCATTTTTTTCCATATAGGGGCTTGTGGGCTTACACATTCCAAACATCACTCCCCATCCAAGGTGTTTACCCACCACGTGGGTCATATACCACCCCTGTATGCTGTCTTGTCTGTCTTCCAACCCAACCTACCTCCCCAAATATACCTACTACCATGCCCCAGAATACCAATCCTACCTTCACAAACAAGGGCAATGTGTTCTCAACATGTATTTCATACCAGACATAACTGTCCATTTTAACCCACTTACTACTGTGTATATATATATATATATATATATATATATGTGTGTGTGTGTGTGTGTGTGTGTGTGTGTGTGTGTGTGTGTGTGTGTGTGTGTGTGTGTGTGTGTGTGTGTGTGTGTGTGTGTGTGTGTGTGTGTGTAGATATGTGTGATGTTCTCTCACACATACACACATATCATGCAGCACTGTCATTGAACAGTAGGGGAAATGTGTATATATATATATATATATATATATATATATATCTTGAGTTTTATATATATATATATATATATATATATATATATATATATATATGTATATCTACATATATACATCTCTATGGGTTCATATCTAATGGCCGAATTAACATTACGCCAAATTACACATTACTGAAATTGCACATTGCCGAAAACTGAAATGACCAAACAACACTATGTCGAATATCAAGTTCACTCTACTGTATAAATACATAGTAGGATTGTCCTATAATGTAACTTGTACAAGCCAACAGCATGGTGGACTTAATGAGCAATGCACCTGGAACCTTGGGTAGCATTTACAACTGTAGTAATTTGCAGAGAGGATAAGACGTACTTGTCATAGATGGCTTCATTTACCATTTGAAAAAGAGAGTAAAACATAGGAGCTATTGGGTATGTAAGTTCAAACGTGCTCAGCAATGCAAAGCAACAGCTATCACTGATGTTGTAACAAATGGAGAGGAGTTAATAAAGTCATAGAGCATAACCATGAAGGAGATCCAGAGGAGGTGGAAAGGTATGCTGTCAGTGTCATGCTAAAGCAAAAGGCAACACTTTCTAGAGATATCCCATGTTTAGTAGTTGATGATGCTGTCTCTAGTTCACCTAGTGAGTATACCACCTCTTTGCCCAGTAGAAAAGTTAGTTAGTTAGTGTTAATTGCACATTTAAAAGATGTCACTTTGGAAGGTGTGCACTAATGCGTTGTCGATGTGCTGGTCAAGTTTGCTTTGTTTGTATTCGGCAATATGTGATTCGGCATAGTGTTGTTCGGTTGTTTCGGTTTTCGGCAATGTGTACATTCATTAATGTGGTCTCGGTAATGTGTAATTCACCGTAATGTTAATTCGGCCATTAGATATGAACACACACACACACACACACACACACACACACACACACACACACACACACACACACACACATATATATATATATATTTATATATATATATATATATATATATATATATATATATATATATATATATATATATATGTATCTGTATATATATGGGGTGCATTCAAACATCAGGTCCACACTCTCTAACTCTCCTTCCTCCACAGCTGCACTGTTCTGCCTTGGTACAACACAGACAGGTGTCACATGTGGACAGAGCCTAACATTAGGGGGATATATATAGGGACAGAATGCAGGTAAGCCTATTACACACATATGGCATTTGTGCACGCTACATTACACATTAACATGACTGTCCTGCAAGTGGTGGGGTCTGAAACTCATGTGTCTATCATAACGGCATTACTTCCACCACCAGCAATTTGCCACACTAATATACATGTCTTGAGGTACAGAACATGCACTATGTTGGCTCACATGTTGTCATCCAGTGCTGATCAGTGCAGTTTACAGGTATGGCCCACTGCCCACAGGGACAGACACTATTGTCCATAGCAGTTGTTCAGCAGGACATCATTGCATCAACAACTCCTCATGGCACATATAAATCTTTCCACATCATTTATCCCATTATTATAGACCAAGTACTACATTCAATTACATGCATATATGTTTCACATACCTGTTGTAGGATTGTCCTCTCTTCTAAGTACACTTTTATGTGTTCCCTTAGTTATGTAGGATTGTTTGTAGGCTTAGTTGGTTTACATACTTTTTTCCTGATTGTTTTTTCTTTCTCTCTCTCTCTCTCTCTCTCTCTCTCCACTACAGGGATTGAGCTGCTTTGAATAGATTGCAGTGTGTATTTTGTAGGTGATGCACATGATCAGATAATGGCCCCTGTACCAGTCAGTGTTCACTTGCTACTTGCTTGCAGCCAGCTGTGTAGTACTTCTAATTACCACTGTCTTGGCAACCCACTACTATAAATTACTACATCATGTCGGCATTGTTCCTTTACCTTTCCTGTATGGAAGACATCCTTCCTGTGTGTGGGCAGCAGTGTTACAGACAACAGGTAGCAATACTTCTTACTATAAGACTTGCAGACACAGGCCAACTACATATTTGTATAAGGTTCCAGACTTACGGACAGTGTGAGTAGTATTGTTATATGTATTGTATACTGCTAGTTCTACAGGGTTTATGTGTACATGCTAGATTAGCATGGAATGCAGTCTGTCTGCATAGCTCTCAACTGTGGGCCTATCCACATGATGGCCAGAGGATTTGGCTGTTATGTTTTGTCTGTTCACCACATAGGTCTTGTCTCGGATATATCAGTGGCATTCTGTCTGTTGAGTGCTATCAGTACATGGCTACATCCATTTGTCTTTCTGACTTCATATTCCTGAATAAGGGTATGTTGCAACCAATCCTGTAACACCAGCAACATTCACAGTATATAACAACAATATTGCAAATATGGCCCTGTGTTCCAGCCTCTTTCCTCCACCTATATGCCAGGCTTTGTCCATATGTCATGCAGTAAGAGGCTGTTAAGTAGTGGCCTATCATTATGTAGTGCTGGCATTCTGCCACCATTCTAGTGATGTTGTGGACCCCCACACACATATTGTGGGGTAGGAGCCATATATATGTGGGCTACAGCTGGAGAAAATTTGTGTGTCCTTGTACAATCCAGAGGTCAGTGTATGTAACACTGTTATATGCCCTTGTAAGTCATTCTATGAGGGAGGGGTATACACTATTTATAATCTAGGCTGTTGCAAGATGTGAGGGGTATCAGTAGCAAGACACCTTAAGGTATATGTCTGTACATTTTCATACATTTCACCTTGGGAACATTGGTGGGCTAGTCCTTACTGTTTTACAGACAGTTCTGTTGTCAGTGTGATAGTGATGTTTTAAGTTAAGCATTGTTATGTAACAGATACATTTTCATTGTGACACCTTAATTCTCCCCCCCCCCCCAGGGGTTGAGTACAGAGTGTAATTGGAGGCTGCTGAACTACATCTGCATTAATTAGTGTTGATTGATTCTTATCTTACAGGCCAGTGTTTCTTTAACCATGCACCATACACACACATACACACAGCTTCTCCCAACACACAAACACTCAAACCTACACTACATACAAGCAGGGGGGACAAGCCTCCCTGCACCCCTCCATGTGAGGGGCTTTGCCCCTACACCTTCCTAATTAAATATACTAACTCCACAGTCGCACTACACAGACAAACAAACAAAAACACCACCATACAAGCTACATTCCCTTCGCACACACAGATCACAGTAACCAAAAATACTGACACACATTGAAGCCCCTAACCAAAACCCTTAAACATAAATACTTACCTAAACTTCCAGCTATCCCTTCAGACAGCACAACACCAGAAGCGCTACTTCAAAATCTCTGTACTTCGGGATTTTGAAATTCGCGCTTCTGGGGTTTCGAACTTTTGAGCTTTTGGCTTTATAATCTTGGGATTCTGAAATTCATTATTTCAGAATTTCAGGATTATAAAGTGTCTTTTGTATTAGGGAATCCAACACTGTCCATTTTAAAAGGTGGCAACTGTAGGAATACTGGCAGTTCAATATGCTGTGCAACCTCTAAATATGTATATTCCTATACATATCTATATGCAGTAATATATGTATATGTGTGTGTGTGTATATGTATATGTATATATATATATATATATATATATATATATATATATGTGTATATATATATATATATATATATATATATATATATATATATATATATATATATATGAATATATGTGTGTGTGTGTGTATATGTATCATTGGAATGTTTACTGCTTCCACATTGTACATTCCCTATGGTAGACGGATGGTTCTGCATGATATTTTACTGATATCATCCTGACATCGTACAGGTGAGATGGATTACTTTTAACTTCTTGTGGCTATGTTGTGTAGTGTCCTGGGTATGAGACTTGCAAGTGTTGGTGTTGTGTTGCAAGGCAGATCTGTTTGGCTGTGGAGGAGGGGATGATATCAATAATTACAAGGGATATTTAAATTGGATACCCTCACCCCCATTAACAGGGCCTTTGGTAATATATGTATTTATTGTGTTCTGTTATTTATATATATATATATATATATATATATATATATATATATATATATATATATATATATATATGTATATATATATCTTTTTACATATTTATATTGATATATATATATATATATATATATATATATATATATATATAGACATATATATATATATATATATATATATATAGACATATATATGTAGGTATACATATATATATATATATATATATATATATATATATATATATATATATATATATGTGTGTGTGTGTGTGTGTGTGTGTGTGTGTGTGTGTGTGTGAGTGTGTGTGTGTGTGTGTGTATCTGACATGGCTTAGTGGTAAATCACTTTAGCTATAGTGTGCAGGGTCTTGGGTTTGAGATTTGTAAGGGCTGCGTATTTTGTTGCTGGGCAGAACAGGGGCTGTTGGAGACAGAGTAATTAAGGCACTTTGAAGCAGTTGTAAGCAGGATTGCGCAGGTTTGTGCGACAGTAAATAATGCTAACGTCCGGTTAAATATGCTTACAGAGAGTTAGCCTCAAAATTGCTTATTCTGTGTGCGCATTGCTTACTCCCATACAAGCAGGCTTAAAGCCGCTTATTACTGCTTAAATGTGCTTACTCCTGCTTACCCCGTGCTAATTTCTTTAAAAGAAAAGAAAAGTGGGTGTTAGGAAAGTGGTGAAAAAGGGGCAAAAAGAGGGAAAGACAATAGGGAAAATAGCTAGGGATGTGCAGGACCAGTGCAGGGAAGGTCCATAGCTGCCCATTTCTTCTGCAGCAACAGCTCTGCATATGCACTGAATTTGGAGGTAGATTTGGACACTTAAATCCCTGAGAGAGGGGTGAGGACAACAATAATGTGTTGTGAAGCTGATTACACCAGATTACATGTGTCCAGTGGACATGTGTTTGAAATGGACAAGTATGCATTGGGTGAGATTTTTTTTTTAGGAACAGATTGCCCTTTTTTTTAAGGTGAGAGTGGGATGTTGGGGAAGAATAATAGGTTTATTTGGGGAAGTAGGTTGGGTAGCATGACAGACAGGACAGACAAGACAGCATACAGGTGCAGTATATGACACATGTGGGGGGTAAACACCTTGGATGAGGAGGGATGTTTGGAAGTCAGAAGCCCATAAGCCTCCAAATGGAAACAGTGGGATGGATGTCCCTACCCATGAGCAGTCACCACTACACCTTCATGGCCCCAAGATGGCTGTGCTGGGGACTGGGTAGGAGGGGCAGGCTGACCCACTAAATGCACCACTCTGCCCTCAAGCTGACATAGCAGATCTCCAAACTCCCTGTGGGGCTCGCTACGCACCAGACCCCAGACCTGACAATGGGTGACAGTTTCCTATCCACGCCCACTCCCGGGGGGGTGAGCTCCATCCCCTGAGGTGGTTCCACCCGAAGGTGGTGCAGGACCAGCAGACATGGAGGTCCCAGGGTGGGCCCAAGATGTGCTGGTGCCCAGTGTCATGGCCAGATGAGGTGGGAGAGGTGGGTCCACTGGGACCAGCCTTCCCAAACGTGCTATGGTGTTGCAATTTTAAAACATATGTGAGTTAGTAATAGTCAACACATTCCAGGATTAGGTATAACAGCATGCATAGATATTCCCATTAACCTGAAATACCAGATATGGAACAGTTGCATAGCAAACAGAACACATGGATATATGGAACCACAGTGGCCATTACAACAGCATGCAGGTTACATTGACAGCAACATGCCACCAATGTGGGAGTATTTCAACATGGCACATGCACAGAAACACATTTAAGTATTTATCAAACAATAGGACATATGTCCCTACAGTAGATTTAATTGTACACATATCCATTGAGTTGTGTATTTAGATTATTGTTGCAGATATGGTGGTGGGAGAGAGAGAGATGTCAATTAACAACTTGTATATCCCAGTCGTTCTAACAACTTTCTTAGTCACTGCTATAATCTGTACCTTACAGGTATTATTACACTACCCTATGGCCTTAGTTTGGACAGTGGTATGTTTGTAAACAAGTATATACATGAACAGTGGTTTACCTACAGCATACACCTCTTACCTGGTATACCTGTGGAGGTATTGTTTGTTAACACTACCTGACTGTTTCTACGCATATTCCCAGAGTCCAGGTTGATGTTATGCACATACCTCTCAATCTCTTATTGCACACACTTTGGTCAAGGCTTGACAACATGCAGGTTGAACTGGGATATATTTTGACAATTGCCCTCATAAACTTTTGGTGAGTTGCTACAATGACCGTTTTTTTTTCATATACATTTTCTGAATATTTACAAGTCTGACAATCAGTTATATGTCATTAAAAGCTGCCTAAATTTCAGAGATCATCACACTGATTTTCCAGGGGTACACAGTAACAGGCAGCGGATATGGGCCAATTATCTGGACATTCTGATCAAATCTGTACAGTTGAGGGCTATGATTATGCATACAGCTTACTACTACTCCCAGGATTCGAACCATGGCTGTGTCTGCTAAAAATAAAGCAGTGTATATCACAGTTGAATGTGCTATTTAGATATTGCTGTGTATCTCTTCGCTGTTTTCTGTCTATAAGTCTCCCGTGGTTTTACAATCTGACCTTGTAATTACAGCAGTCTTATACAGGGATTCCTAGACATTTTTATTATGTAGCACAGTGTGGGTGACAGTGATGACTAATACATTATTATTTAAAGAAACTGCAACACTAACAATGCCATACAATACTAGAATAAACAGCACCAGTCCAAGATTTCAATCTTTATTTCCAGGCACAGTTTTCTTATCTGACAGACCTGTGGAGGGAATGTTTGTTAACACTACCTGAATGTTGCCACACATATTACCAGATTCCACGTTATTATTATGCACATACATCTCACTCTGTTACTGTACACACTCTGGTCATAGCTTTACAACATGGGGATAGAGATGGGACATAATCTGCATATTACTCTCATAACATTTTGGTGAGTTGCTAGAGTGACAGGTTTGTTCTTATAGATATTTTTCTGATAGTTAGGATGTCTGACAATCAGTTGTATATCATTATTTGCTGGCTAAACTTCTAGGATGCTCCCACTGATTTGCCAGGGGGACAGGGTGACATGGAGAAAATTTAAGCCAATTATCTGAACTTTCTGAAAAAATCTGTACATTTGAGGGGTAGTTATTTATTTTTTATTTTATTTATTTTACATTTGTTGACAGGGATAGTCCATCTGGGTATGAGCCCATTTTCAGTGGAGGCCCAGGGAAAAAAGCTCCAATATAACAAGAACAACATTGACAGGTACAGTGTCAGTTTTACATAGAATTTTACAGAAATATCTAGTGGCAATAAAGAAAGTACAATATACAATAGGCACTTTAGTGAAAAGGAGAAAGTTATTACAATATAGTAAAGTCATAAATATATATATATATATATATATATATATATATATTTTTTTTTTTGAGGGCAGGGGTCCATCTTTAGTTGATCATTTGAGCATACTTTAATACATACGTATACATATGTATACCCTTACAAAAGAAAATAGATTATCAAATTATACTCTTATTGTAGGTAGCTGATAGGTGGTGTTAACAAATGGGAGTGGGGTATACATGGAGACTATAAAATTTAGGGGATGAAATTTGATGTGGGTTTATGTGGTATTAGCCTGGCGTGGTGCAGGAGTAGAGCCAGTTGTTAGTGAGGTGGTCTTTGAGCAGAGTTTTGAATTGGTATAGGTTGGTAGCATTTAGGATGTGTTGAGGGATTGAGTTCCAAAGTTTAGAAATGTAGTGGGAGTAGAGGGCATCCCTGACTTTGTTGTTGCTTTTGGATACTTGGAGGAGTGTTTTGTGTGAGGATCGGAGTTGCCGAGTGTTGGCATATGGTTGGAGTAATTGTTGTAGGGCTGGGGTTCTGTTTGGCTAATATATTAGTTGGTGAGTAAAGACAAGATGGGTATAGGTTAGTTGTTGTGGGAATTCTAGCCAATTTATTTGTTGTATGGCAGAGCAGTGGTGGGACCTATATGGGGAGTTAGTGGCAAACTTGGCTATTTTATTGTAGGCTGATTCAAGTTTGGTAAGGTCAGTTTTGCTAAGGTTTGTAAAGATGAGAGAAGCATAGAGAACAGTAGATAAGAGATGAGTCCTGGAAATGCTCAGTCTAGAATGGCTAGTTAGGAAAGGATTAACTCGATAAAGAGAGCCTAGTTTGATGTGTGTTTTTTTAATGGTTTGGTGTAGGTCGAATTTTAATTTGCTATCAATTGTGACACCTAGTAATTTAGTATGTGATCTAGTGTTTATGATTTTGTTGTTGGAGGAGTGGATTTGAAAAGTGGCTGAGGGATTGGGTGTTTTGGTGGGGAGAAAGAGCATGAGTTTGGTCTTGTTTGGGTTCAGTATGAGGTTAGTGTTAGCCAGGATTCTACTTCTAGGAAGGATTGTTGTGTTATAGCTTGTACTTGTGTTAGAGAGAGGGTGGAGCATATCAGGGTAGAGTCATCTGCATATTGAATGACAGAGGGGAGAGATGTGGATTTATGAAGTTGATTTGTGAAGATGGTAAAAAGTAGTGGGCCTAATATGGAGCCTTATGGAACTCCTATGTTAACAGGGAGCAAAGATGATAGCTCCTGTTGCCATCTAACACCCTGCTGGCATTTGGTTAGATAGCTGTGGAATCAAGCTAGGGAAGAATGACTGAGATGTAATGTGGCCAGTTCTGACAGCAGTTTTTGGTGTGAAACTGTGTCAAATGCCTTTGAGAGATCTAGAAAGATGGATGAGACATATTTATTCTGATTTCTGTGTTCATTTATTGTGTTAGTAAAACTGAGGAGGGCGGTTGTGGTGCTGTGGTGGGGGAAAAAAACATGTTGTGTGTTTGATAGGAGGTTATTGGAGAGAAGGTAGTTTAGAAGCTGGGAGTGAATACATTTTTCTAGTACTTTGGAGAGAGGTGAAAGAATGGCATTGGGCTTGAAATTAGTAAGCTCGGTAGAGTTGCCATGTTTATGCAGTGGGGTGATATAGGAGACTTTCCAGATTAGTGGGACATGCTTCTCAGAGATAGAGTGGTTGATGAGGATAGAAATGGGGTAGGCTATGACTTCAGAGGCAGCTTTGAGGAATTCTGATGGGAGGTTGTCAGCGGCTATGCTGGTGGGCTTGAGCTTACTGAGTTTTTTTTATGGCATGAGTTGGGACGGGGTTAAAGGAGAAGGAGTTTACACCCTCATTGTTGGCAACAGGAATTGTAGTAGTGATGTTTTGGTCATAGTCAATAAGTGAGTGAATTGTATTTATGAAAAACAAATTGAATTGTGTTGCAATGTTATCATTTGATGGGAGTGTGGTAAGATTGGGGGTGGACGTACTACCAGGTTGCAGGAGTTTGTTTATAGTGGCCCAGAATTGTTTGGGGTTGTTTTTGTTTCTTTGCTATGCAGTGATGTAGTAGGCATTTTTTTCAGCTTTTATCTGGGATTTGGCTTTATTCCTAAGTTGTTTGAAAAATAGAAGGTTGTCATTGCTTTTGATCGTAGACAGTGTTCCCATGCCTTGTCCCCTTTATTTTAGTAGGTCTTTGGTGTTGTTTCTAAGCCAGGGTGTGTGGTGATGTTTTATTGTAGCTATTCTGCAGGGGGACCAAGCTGTTTAGAATGTTGAGGAAGGTGGTGTTGAAGTGTTGAACAGCATCATCTAGTGCTAGTGTTTTGAGGGGGACCAGTTAACTTGTTGAAAGAGGGAGTTGAAAATGTGGTTATTAATTTTTTTCTTGTTGCGGATTAGCTTATAGACTACTTGTCTAGGTGGACTAAGATTGCTTCTGATTAGGTATGTGGATAGGTGGTCACTTATGGTACTGGGGAGGCATCCTGCTAGAAGGGGTGTGTTATTTTTATTTGTGAGAGTCCAGTCCAGGTTGGATTGTCTGTTGGAGGTTTTGTCTATTCTTGTAGGGTTTTGTATGAGCTGGGAGAAACCATATAGGTTTATGAAATTGGATGGATCATTGGAATTATAGGTGGACCAGTCAGTGTTGAGGTCACCCATAATTATGATTTCTTGGTGGAAGATTGGTGTATGATTATGCATACAGTTTACTACCACTCCCAGGATTCGAACCATGGCTGTATGTGTATTTGGATTTTGCTGTGTATCTTTTCACTGTTTTCTGTCTAAGTCTCCCTCAGTGGTAAAATATGACCTTGTGATTACAACAGTCGTATACAGACATTCCTACACTTTTATTTATGTAGCACAGTATGGGTAACAGTGCTTAATACAACAGTACTATTAAGAGAATGCAACACTACATTACCATATGCTACCGGAGTAAACACAAGCAGTCCAGGTGTTAGACCTTTATTGCCAGGCTGTTACACGTTTATTTACATAAAACCTATATGAGACTCTTCCAGCCATATTGTCTGGTTTATTCAATACATCCCATATACAATACAGGTTTTATACTGGCAATTAACTTTCTACTACTTTTAGATTTATTTCTTATGACAGTACATGCACGATTATTACTAACCTGCCTCACGATGCAGCCTTTGCAGCCTATATGCATGGGCTTCCTGATTCACAGCCCACTCCACGGCAGCTGTCAGAAACATAGGAGAATATTTAACCATACCTATCCATAATGTACATGAGCTAGGCAATTATTAAACAGTTAGTAGAATGAGTACTTACACACTGCTGGGACATCACCCCTCAGCCTAGCTTCTTGGATCCACTGACCAACAGCTCCCTCTTCCTCTGTTTCAAGTTGGCATAGTGATGCCTGACCTGCTCACCAGTTCAAGAGATGCCAGTGGCACTGGTGAGGTCATGGGTGAGATGGTCCCAGGCTTCCACTTTATATTGGGAACCCTGGTACTGGCCCTGCAGCAGTCTCTCTTCATGGTCTTTTACCTGGAGTCCTGCCATAACCTTAGACTCCTGGATGGCCAAGCGCTGCGCTCAAGAAGCATGATCCTTTCCCAACACTGGCAATTGTGCCTACAGGAGGAAGCTGCGACCAGTTATGAGATGTATTCTCGCCTGTGGGATTTAAATAGGGCCGATTTCCCACACTTTGTCATGATTGGATAGTTCTGAAAATGGTAAGCTATGGACAAACCTGCTTACGTAAGGTTGGCATTGCTTAAAGGAGCATACCAATGGGAAAATCTATTTAGTTGGGCTATGCATTGCTTACACCTGGCAAGCAGAGATGTGCAATGCTTAGCATTACTTATTTTTAATGTTGCACATTATTTGCTGTTTGACATTGATTTATCATTCATTACATGTTATAAATTTGTTTAGTATCCGTGATTCATGTGTATGTATGTATACTGTATGGGGTACTTGTGTTTATCGGGGGATTTTACCCCTTTATTACAATGACACCTCACATCTGGACTTAATACAGTACTCCAGTTCACAAATATATGTTATTTAGTAGGTTATACAACAATACATTTTTTATAAATTCCTTTCACATGTAAAATGTGATTTTGCTATAGTGAGGATCTGTTTGAGTAAACCTCAATTTTGTGTACAACTGATATGGTGTAGTGGTAAATCACTGTGGCTTTTGTATGTCGAGTCCTGGGTTCGAGACTTGCAAAGCCTGATTGTTTTGTTGCTGGGCAGAACAAGGGTTGTTGGATACAGAGTGATTAAGGCACTTTTAAGCAGTTGTAAGCAGGTTTGCTTGGGTTTGCTCAACGGTAAGCAATGCTAACTACCGGGTAAATATGCTTACAGAGAGTTAGCCTCAAAATTGCTTATTCTGTGTAGACATTGCTTACCCTGTGCAAACAGCCTTAAATCCACTTAGTACTGCATAAAAGTGCTTACTCCCACTTACCCACATGCAAATTTCTTTAAAAGACATAAAAAGGGGTGATAGGAAAGAGGTCTGCAATGCTTAGAGTTGCTTTTTTTTAATTTTACACATTATTTACTGTATGGCATTGATTAATCATTCATTATATATCATAAATTTATTTAGTATCCCTGATTCATGTGTAAGTATACTGTATGGGGCACTTGTGTTTATTGGGGGATTTCACCACTTTATTACAGTGATACCTCACATCTGGACTTAATGCAGTACTCCAGTTCACAAATATATGTTATTTAGTAGGTTATACACAAAATAATTGTTTATGAATTGCTTTCACATGTAAAATGGAAATTTGCTAGAGTGAGGATCAAATCGGGAATGACTGCTCGCAAAGCATACTCTCTAACCACTACACAATAGCAGTACTACTTCTGTTGAATGAATCTTGCTATTTAACGTATTGTGCTGTTTAAGCTGGACTATGCGTAGCTTAGCAATGGGCACACCCCCGCAGGTACAGTTAAACTTTATCGCTTTTATAAAAAAAAAAATCTTATAGTGTTCTTTTATCTATACCCTTCACAAATATCCCTGCTACTGCTACACTTATTATTTTGTTAGCTTTCTGCTTCATGGTGGGCATACCTCTCAACCTCTTGGAGTGCAAACTCTGGACAAACCTTGAAATGATGGGGGAACAAATGGCGGGACAGATTTAACATATTGCTGTGGATTTCTGCATGCATCTTTATATTTTATAGCCTTCCTGACGTGTTTGGGGTGCTATGAGCATTCTCGCTCATTTTAATTGCTGAACAGCAATTCCTGAGTACAGGGGCATGTATATTATGAGAGCTGTGCTCTCAGACACACCCCCTGTACTCGTCCACGGCTCCATGTTAGTTTAGGAGCACAAGCAGCATGCCTATGTAAATATGCATGGCGTGCTGCCATGTGTCACTTAAACGGTCATTTTCATGCAGGAATAACTTATTCCTGCATGGAAGATTAGTGAATCCTGGGGTCTATCTCTCTCCCTCTGTTTCATGTTGCTTGCATGTATTTGTCTCATGCTGTTGCAGGTTACAGTCAAGTCACTAGGTGCAATTTTGATAAATGTAACAAATCTGAGAACATTTACTGAAATTATTTTTGCCAGTAGTGGAATTTCCTTTTTCTCCACTGCTGTGCATCCTTAGAGTTGATATACACACTTTAAGTGATGTAGTGGTGTCACCCCATATGGACAGTGTCTGTCTTGCAAAAAAAAAAAAAATCTTCAGAGGTTCGATAGAAGTGGTTTTGTTGAGTGTTTTTTTTTTTTTTATTTTTTTTTTTTGCATTTGCCAAAACTGTGTTTGATGACTTAACATGCTTCCATTGTTGCAGTCCTCAGCCACAGTGTAGCATCACATATTATGGTTATCAACCATGATTCATTTTTTTTCTGAATTCTTCCTGTGTATTTTTATTATTGTGCTGTCATCATTTAAATTTGCTGTCATTGTTCCACTGTATATATTCTGATGCAAAATTAACATACTAATATACATACCAGATTTGTCATTTTTGAAAGCAAGTAAATAAGCCATGAAAATTCTGAACCCATAAAAGAGAGACTTGGATCATTTCATATGCCAAGGTAAAACAATCCACCATTTTGATGCAGAGACGGTTCAGAGAGAGCTATGTGGTATTTGAGGTTGTAGTTCTGTCACCATCTACCCATGAACACGTTCAGTGTCATCTCTGCCAAATCTTGCTAAGAAAGCAGGGCATAATATCTCTTGGAAATGTTTTCCTGAACACTTGCACATTCCTTGAGTCATCTGATTTCCTTTCCATTTGATATGGTGAAAGAGATGCTATTTAAATATCAAGAAATATTACGCGCAAGTAGTTAAATACTGACAACCAGTAAAACCATAATGTGAATTATTTGTCTACAGTTTGCTGGTATTCCTTTCCCATACAGCTACATGCATGTATAGCTATATGTTGCAGTACTCAGTATGACGTCCCAGAGCTGTATTGCTGAAGGAATCAATGTAAACTATAAAAAATACTTCTGCATATATATTGTTCTGGTATATCAGATTATTTCTGCAACAAACTTTATTTTTCCATTTCTGACAAACAATTGTACTTTATATATTTCACGAAGATTAACTAAGGATTTAAAAAAGATGGTACAATCATATCATGTGCTTTATGGTTTTATGCTTGGCTGAAATAGTACATACAGCTTTTTGTACTGACTATTGTTTATTTCTTAATCACTTGTTTCACAATCATAGACTGCGGTGGTGATGCTGTGGTAGCGTTGTCACCTCACAGTAAGACGTTGTCCTGTTCGGTTCTCAGCTAAAGCGTCTTCTGTGTGGAGACATGTGTGAATGAGTGTGCCTTCATTGAAGGCTGTGCGTCAGGGCTGGCAACTCGGCACATAAAAATCTACTGCCAGTCATTTGCAGACCGGAGTTCCGCTGTGGCGACCCCTAACCGGGAAAAGTCAAACGACACAACAACTTGTTTCACAATCATAAAACATCATTTCATAATATATCTTTAAACCCTAATGTTTAGATTTGCGGGTAGAACTGGAATTGTAAATGGACTGTATCAGCTTCATTTCATAACTTAATTTGAATTATGTATTAAGAGTATACTTTGCATATTTCCTCCTAGAAGTGTAATGTCAATACTTGTGCCAAGTTAACTGGAATCCTATTAACTTTAGCCCTGTTGCTTGTTCTTTCTCTTTCAGTTTATCAGAAGCTAATGTATTCCTTACTCAAGAACTCCAGGGACCTGATTCCAAAAGACTTGCTTTCAGTATTATTGACCACTTACACTGAGAGCAGGCTGAGAGCAGATCTTTTAGAATCTGTGCCCTGTAGTAAACGTATCTATAGCTTGGCCTCACACTGAAGTAAGTCATTTTCACTGAGAGCAGATCTTTCGGAATCAGGGCAAACTAACACTGAGAGCAACTGTTGGAATCTGGCTTCAGGTAAATTGCTAGGCGAGATCCATTATTTCTCATTTTCTTTGCAAACAATAAGATTCTGCTGATACTCATGTATGCAGGTATGATTCAGTTATTCTGTACACTGTAAAGAAATTAAATTAGAGATCCTCTCTGTAAGTCTAATTAATTTTATATTACTATGCATCTGTGAATTTGTTTAGTCAGAAAACTGTCTATTTCTGATGTTTTTTTATCTCACATCATGACAAGCATTTACACTTTTTCTTCACATATTCCATTTATTTTGTGTTTTGAATATGGCAGAAACACCCCAACACTGACTGTCAAAACAACAGTCACAACATGTCAACAACGCAAGCATTGACACACTGCTTCTAATGGAGAAATAACCTCAGTGCAAACTTAAATTTAAAGAATAAAAAAACAGATACAACCTTGAGGACTGTATGATCTCACAAACTGTTGACCAACTGCTTAATCAACTAAATTTTGTTGATTTAGTAGATGTCGAGCAAAGCTAGCGTCAACAAAATTCAGTGCTCCCATATATTTATTGCCAGAAATTCTGATAAAAACATTGCAGTATATGATCCCACAAAACAAATAAACAAAGCAATTGCAAACCTTTAAAACATTCATTAGGAAATACATTAAGCCCAGATAATAATTTTCATATGACTTGCATGCAACACAGATGACCCATGCTTCACTAATACCTTGCACTTAGAAACCTTGTATAGTGAGTAGACTTGTGTAGCTAAAGTTTGCTTAACAGAGACATTTTTAAACTAAACTGATTCAGCCTTGTATGAAATGAAAGGCAAGCTCCCAAATCCTCATGCAAGGAGCTTTCCTCACTGTAATATAAATATCATAATATACTCCAAGGTTAAAACACAAGGATACATTTGGATGTATGTTAAACTGGATCCACTTAAGGATGCTTCACTTAAGAAGGCTTCAGTTGCACAAACATATATATATTTTGTTCATTTCTTTCTATACTATCTAGTTGAGGATTCTGGAAAAAAAGTTTTCTTATGAAGCAATATGGCAACAAAATGAAGGTTCTGATTTTCTTGATATAACAAATGCATGCCATAGAGTTCATACTCAGGCCCCGATTCCAAAAGACTTGCTCTCAGTTTAAGTGACCACTTACACTATAAGTAGGCCAACAGCAGATGTTTTGTATTCTGGAATCTAGAGTACATTTGTTTATAGACAGACCTTACACCAAAGTAAGCCAGTTACCCGGAGAGCAGGTCTTTCAGAATCAGTTGTCTTTTACTGAGAGCAACTCTTTTGGAATTTGGCACTCAGCCTTTGCAAATATACAGCTCCACTTCCATATGCCTTTCTTTCTTATATTCCTTACTCTTAGAAGGCCCATAACTGAATCATAGGTAAACCTTTTAAGCCATATTTAGGGATTTTTTTTTTGGTTTATTGTTCTGATACTGTACAAACACCCTCGACTATGCAACATCTGTGCAAAGCCCCTTAGACTGAAACAGTTTTTCTTATTCAAAAACATTATTTTTTGACTATATGCAACAAAACTGGAACCTCCCTAATTTCTACTTACATGAACTATTTCATGTATGTAACGTCCTTATCAAACTTCCACATATTAAAATTCCACTAAAAATGCAGTATAATAAACTTCTAAGTCTATCAAAACAAAGTACTTAAAGGTGTTGGGTTGTCTGACAGTATAATGCAGAGGATTAAGGTTGTGAAGTGTTAATGAGCTTCATCTCATAGTCTAAGGTTTGAGTCCCTCAGCATCCATTTACTTACTGTATGTGTGGCTGTCACCAAGTGACCTAATCAGACATTGCAACTGGGTCATTCCTGAAAGAAACTTATGCCTACCATGTTAATAATTAAATAAAACAAACTGGTAAATTTCAGCTTTACTTAGTGAAAGATACTTTTGTCATCATATACCTTACATTAAATGCAAAGATAGTGTACTAATGGAGAAAAAGATCAATGCTTATGGAACGATATAACTTTTCTTTGCAGAGTTCTGAATCATAGACTCTAATTGTACACAGAACCTACCAGAGCAAATGACCAAAGACCGCTCTCATCAAAACATCCTGGTCTCCCTGGCAGCATTCACATCTGCTGGGGGCGTGGGAGTGGAAGGAGTAGTATATACCTCCTCGGTGAATGCTGCTGTTACTGATCATGAAGTCCATCTGAGAAAGGATGAACTTCCCTCTCAAAGTGTGAAACAAGTTTCAGAAAAACAAATGTTATTTTAATGAATCTTGCGATTATATATATGTACATTGCAACCTTTATATAGCTAATATAGTATATGAACATTCTAAATTTTGAATGTTATATATGTTATTTTATTTTAAAGAATTTTGTTGTCATATGGTATATAAATAGTATGTGTATAGAGGAGGCAATGCTATTTATGGCAACATATACACATATATATTCACATGATTTTATGTTATATTAAATAAATTTACTTGTTAAATCAAATTGTAGGCACAATACAACTTTAAGAATAATGAACAATCTTTTGCAGTTTCGCGCCAAAAAGGTTATTTAAAATGGCGTATTATCAAAATGTATTAGTTCTGATGAAGCCTATATACGATAGGTGAAAGCGCTTAACTTTGGATATATGTATTTTTTATGTTCTGAGTTGTTTCAATAAACGTCTGGCTGGAGCCGCTTTCTACTGTGTTCCCTCCTTTTGTTGCTTGAGAAGATAGCACAGTGGATCATTTTCATTTTTTGGGTTTGTTTTTTCCTCGCAACGTTTGGATTATATATCATAAATGTATTTAGTATCCCTGATTCATGTGTAAGTATACTGTATGGGACACTTGTATTTATCGGGGGATTTCACCACTTTATTACAGTGACACCTCACATCTGGACTTAATGCAGTACTCCAGTTCACAAATATATGTTAATTAGTAGGTTATACACAAAATAATTATTTATGAATTGCTTTCACATGTAAAATGGAAATTTGCTAGAGTGAGGATCAAATCGGGAATGACTGCTCGCAAAGCATACTCTCTAACCACTACACAATAGCAGTACTACTTCTATTGAATGAATCTTGCTATTTAACGTATTGTGCTGTTTAAGCTGGACTATGCGTAGCTTAGCAATGGGCACACCCCCGCAGGTACAGTTAAACTTTATCGCTTTTACAAAAAAAAAAATCTTATAGTGTTCTTTTATCTATACCCTTCACAAATATCCCTGCTACTGCTACACGTATTATTTTGTTAGATTTCTGCTTCATGGTGGGCATACCTCTCAACCTCTTGGAGTGCAAACTCTGGACAAACCCTGAAATGATGGGGGAACAAATGGAGGGACAGATTTAACATATTGCTGTGGATTTCTGCATGCATCTGTACATTTTATAGCCATCCTGACATGTTTGGGGTGCTATGAGCGTTCTCGCTCATTTTAATTGCTGAACAGCAATTCCTGAGTACAGGGGCATGTATATTATGAGAGCTGTGCTCTCAGACACACCCCCTGTACTCGTCCATGGCTCCATGTTAGTTAAGGAGCACAAGCAGCACACCTATGTAAATATGCATGGCGTGCTGCCATGTGTCACTTAAACGGTCGTTTTCATGCAGGAATAACTTATTCCTGCATGGAAGATTAGTGAATCCTGGGGTCTATCTCTCTCCCTCTGTTTCATGTTGCTTGCATGTATTTGTCTCATGCTGTTGCAGGTTACAGTCAAGTCACTAGGTGCAATTTTGATGAATGTAACAAATCTGAGAACATTTACTGAAATTATTTTTGCCAGTAGTGGAATTTTCTTATTCTCCACTGCTGTGCATCCTTAGAATTGATATACACACTTTAAGTGATGTAATGGTGTCACCCCATACGGAGAGTGTCTGTCTTGCAAAAAAAAAAAAAAATAAATCTTCAGAGGTTCGATAGAAGTGGTTTTGTTGAGTGTTTTTTTTATTTTTATTTTTTTTTTTTTTTGCATTTGCTAAAACTGTGTTTGATGACTTAACATGCTTCCATTGTTGCAGTCCTCAGCCACAGTGTAGCATCACATATTATGGTTATCAGCCATGATTCATTTTTTTTCTGAATTCTTCCTGTGTATTTTTATTATTGTGCTGTCATCATTTAAATTTGCTGTCATTGTTCCACTGTATATATTCTGATGCAAAATTAACATACTAATATACATACCAGATTTGTCATTTTTGAAAGCAAGTAAATAAGCCATGAAAATTCTGAACCCATAAAAGAGAGACTTTGATCATTTCATATACCAAGGTAAAACAATCCACCATTTTGATGCAGAGAGGGTTCAGAGAGAGCTATGTGGTATTTGAGGTTGTAGTTCTGTCACCATCTACCCATGAAAATGTTCAGTGTCATCTCTGCCAATCTTGCTAAGAAAGCAGGGCAGAATATCTCTTGGAAATGTTTTCCTGAACACTTGCACATTCCTTGAGTCATCTGATTTCCTTTCCATTTGATATGGTGAAAGAGATGCTATTTAAATATCAAGAAACATTACGGGCAAGTAGTTAAATACTGACAACCAGTAAAATCATAATGTGAATTATTTGTCCACAGTTTTCTGGTATTCCTTTCCCATGTAGTACTCAGTATGACATCCCAGAGCTGTGTTGCTGAAGGAATCAATGTAAACTATAAAAAATGCTTCTGCGTATATATTGTTCTGGTATATCGGATTATTTCTGCAAAAAACTTTATTTTTCCATTTCTGACAAACAATTGTACTTTATATATTTCACGAAGATTAACTAAGGATTTAATAAAGATGGTACAATCATATCATGTGCTTTATGGTTTTATGCTTGGCTGAAATAGTACATACAGCTTTTTGTACTGACTATTGTTTATTTCTTAATCACTTGTTTCACAATCATAGACTGTGGTGGTGGTGCTGTGGTAGCGTTGTCACCTCACAGTAAGACGTTGTCCTGTTCGATTCTCAGCTAAAGCGTCTTCTGTGTGGAGACATGTGTGAATGAGTGTACCTTCATTGAAGGTTGTGCATCAGGGCTGGCAACTCGGCACGTAAGAATCTACTGCCAGTCATTAGCGGACTGGAGTTCCGCTGTGGCGACCCCTAACTGGGAAAAGCCTAAAAAGACACAACAACTTGTTTCACAATCATAAAACATAATTTCATAATATATCTTTAAACCCTAATGATTAGATTTGCAGGTAGAACTGGAATTGTAAATGGACTGTATCAGCTTCATTTCATAACTTAATTTGAGTTATGTATTGAGTATACTTTGCATATTTCCTCCTAGAAGTGTAATGTCAATACTTGTGCCAAGTTAACTGGAATCCTATTAACTTTAGCCCTGTTGCTTGTTCTTTCTCTTTCAGTTTATCAGAAGCTTATTTATTCCTTACTCAAGAACTCCAGGGACCTGATTCCAAAAGACTTGCTTTCAGTGTTATTGACCACTTACACTGAGAGCAGGCTGAGAGCAGATCTTTTAGAATCTGTGTCCTGTAGTAAACCTATCTATAGCTTGGCCTCACACTGAAGTAAGTCATTTACACTGAGAGCAGATCTTTCAGAATCAGGGCAAACTAACACTGAGAGCAACTGTTGGAATCTGGCTTCAGGTAAATTGCTAGGCGAGATCCATTATTTCTAATTTTCTTTGCAAACAATAAGATTCTGCTGATACTCATGTATGCAGGTATGATTCAGTTATTCTGTACACTGTAAAGAAATATTAGAGATCCTCTCTGTAAGTCTAATTAATTTTATATTACTATGCATCTGTGAATTTGTTTAGTCAGAAAACTGTCTATTTCTGATGTTTTTTTATCTCACATCATGACAAGCATTTACACTTTTTCTTCATATATTCCATTTATTTTGTGTTTTGAATATGGCAGAAACATCCCAATACTGACTGTCAAAACAACAGTCACAAAATGCCAACAACGCAAGCATTGACACACTGCTTCAAATGGAGAAATAACCCCAGTGCAAACTTAAATTTAAAAAATAAAAAAACAGATACAACCTTGAGGACTGTATGATCTCACAAACTGTTGACCAACTGCTTAATCAACTAAATTTTGTTGATTTAGTAGATATCGAGCAAAGCTAGCGTCAACAAAATTCAGTGCTCCCATATATTTATTGCCAGAGATTCTGATAAAAAACATTTCAGTATATGATCCCACAAAACAAATAAACAAAGCAATTGCAAACCTTTAAAACATGCATTAGGAAATACATTAAGCCCAGATAATAATTTTCATATGACTTGCATGCAACACAGTGACCCATGCTTCACTAATACCTTGCACTTAGAAGCCTTGTATAGTGAGTAGACTTGTGTAGCTAAAGTTTGCTTAAGAGAGACATTTTTAAACTAAACTGATTCAGCCTTGTATGAAATGAAAGGCAAGCTCCTAAATCCTCATGCAAGGAGCTTTCCTCACTGTAATATAAATATCATAATATACTCCAAGGTTAAAACACAAGGATACATTTGGATGTATGTTAAACTGGATCCACTTAAGGATGCTTCACTTAAGAAGGCTTCAGTTGCACAAACATATATATTTTTGTTCATTTCTTTCTATACTATCTAGTTGAGGAGTCTGGAAAAAAGTTTTCTTATGAAGCAATATGGCAACAAAATGAAGGTTCTGATTTTCTTGATATAACAAATGCATGCCATAGAGTTCATACTCAAGCCCCGATTCCAAAAGACTTGCTCTCAGTTTAAGTGACCACTTACACTATAAGTAGGCCAACAGCAGATGTTTTGTATTCTGGAATCTAGAGTACATTTGTTTATAGACAGACCTTACACCAAAGTAAGTCAGTTACCCGGAGAGCAGGTCTTTCAGAATCAGTTGTCTTTTACTGAGAGCAACTCTTTTGGAATTTGGCACTCAGCCTTTGCAAATATACAGCTCCACTTCCGTATGCCTTTCTTTCTTATATTCCTTACTCTTAGAAGGCCCATAACTGAAGCATAGGTAAACCTTTTAAGCCATATTTAGGGATTTTTTTTTGGTTTATTGTTCTGATACTGTACAAACACCCTCGACGATGCAACATCTGTGCAAAGCCCCTTAGACTGAAACGCAATTTTTCTTATTCAAAAACATTATTTTTTGACTATATACAACAAAATTGGAACCTCCCTAATTTCTACTTACATGAACTATTTCATATATGTAACTTCCTTATCAGACTTCCACATATTAAAATTCCACTAAAAATGCAGTATAATAAACTTCTAATTCAATCAAAACAAAGTACTTAAAGGTGTTGGGTTGTCTGACAGTATAATGCAGAGGATTAAGGTTGTGAAGTGTTAATGAGCTTCATCTCATAGTCTATGGTTTGAGTCCCTCAGCATCCATTTACTTACTGTATGTGTGGCTGTCACCAAGTGACCTAATCAGACAGTGCAACTGGATCATTCCTGAAAGAAACTTATGCCTACCATGTTAATAATTAAATAAAACAAATTGGTAAATTTCAGCTTTACTTAGTGAAAGATACTTTTGTCATCATATACCTTACATTAAATGCAAAGATAGTGTACTAATGGAGAAAAAGATCAATGCTTATGGAATGATATAACTTTTCTTTGCAGAGTTCTGAATCATAGACTCTAATTGTACACAGAACCTACAAGAGCAAATTACCAAAGACCGCTCTCATCAAAGCATCCTGGTCTCCCTGGCAGCATTCACATCTGCTGGGGGCGTGGGAGTGGAAGGAGAAGTATATACCTCCTTGGTGAATGCTGCTGTTACTGATCATGAAGTCCATCTGAGAAAGGATGAACTTCCCTCTCAATGTGTGAAACAAGTTTCAGAAAAACAAATGTATGGATTCATGGGAAGACAAAATAGATTGATTCTAAATGATCACTTGAACAAAATAAACTCTAGATCTAACTTGATGATGTTGAAAATAAATCCAGATGAATTACTCAGTGAATTTTGGTGCTACAGGAGGTTTAGAAGGTTATGATCATGACAATACTTGACATGCCTATTTCAAAAACTGACAATATCTCTTCATGTATCCATTATTCATATTAAGTGTATACAAAGAATGCAGCAGCAAGACCACAACACATTGCATTAGAACATCACTCATAATTTAGTACTAAAACATTCATGTCAAAAAGGCAAGAAAGTCATACAAAGGAGAGCCAGAATGAACATGAAAGATTCCAAGTTCCATATTCATTTTAGGATAGGCTTCAATGAGTACCATCTTGAAGACAATAAAATATGCAGGATTCAAAATGGCATACATGAACATGAAAGATTCCAAGTTCCATATTAATTTTAGGATAGGCTTCAATGAGTCCCATCTTGAAGACAATAAAATATGCAGGATTCAAAATGGCATACATGAACATGAAAGATTCCAAGTTCCATATTAATTTTAGGATAGGCTTCAATGAGTCCCATCTTGAAGACAATGAAATATGCAGGATTCAAAATGCGAAGCATCTTCCTGGCTTGACTTGCAATCATCAATGCTGGATTAACTGAAAAATTTGAGTATCATCTCAAAAGCAGAATTATGTCCAGATGCCTTTTCAGTGATATTACAATCACAATGACTGAGACTTTACCTTGAGATGTTACCAACTTCTGTCTCAACTCTTTCTCTTGCACATGAGTGATACAGACACTAAATCATTGGCATGACACCTTTCCAACTGAGTACTCATCATCCATTCCTTACAAAAGAAGAAAACAAACACTGAGGGCTTCTCCTCCATTACTCAGGTCTGTTTACTTACATGTTGTTATCTCAGACATAGATCTGTTGTTTCATATGTTCTCATGCCAGTATGAGCACTACTTTCTTGTAATGAACTATGTTTGATCATGATTTATTATGCAGCTCCATCTTTAAAGTTGCACCATCTTGGAGAAAGAGTAAAACTTTTTTTTCTTTTTTTATATGGTTTATTCTCTTTATCTGAGAGAGAATAAAGAAGTTACCAGATGTGGCACAAAGAGTGGACTACAGACATCATGCCTCCTTGCAAGAGCAGTTATTTGTATTTGTGCTTGGTGTGATTGTATGAATGCTTATTTCTATACAAGAGATCTTATTTTGCTGCTGTGTGCAGTTAGGCCACAGGATTTGTGTTTAGAGTCAGTAGGGATTGATCTGTCATAGGAGAAGCAACCTGATACATCATTGTCAGATTGTAATGGGTGGTGGGAGGAAGACCACAGCAAGATTCTTCCTTTCTCCACTTTCTGTTTTCCAGATACTACTGGGGTGTCCTAGAGGTTATTGCCTATAGGAGTATACTTATTGTTTTCCTGAGGGGGATGAGATTCCCCCATAGGCTGTGGCTAGTCAGGTGTGGTTCAAGAGTTTCCTTTGTAATAACAAGGACCATGACTGCATTTCCCATATTATAAGGACTGCAACTGAGAACTGGGTGAATATATATTACATTTAAAGTAGTCTTATGTTAGTGAACCTCCCCCCGTCTAAGGTACAACAACCTCCAACCTAGTATAAATAGTAATCAGAAATGTATAGGAACAATATTTGCATGTGTGGATGGACAAAAATGTTTTTATCATATAACAGTGAGTCTTAAAATTCAATTTTTAAGAGGTGGAATTAAAAGTTATTTCCTGCTATTTCTTTTATGTCTGTTTGTTTTCCTGATGTTGTGAGCTGTAGTACACATGCTGCACACAGACTGCACCAGCTTTCAATCAATTAGTACTGGATGATTATATATTTATCAAACAAGTAATGTTGGGTAATTTAAATGAAAGGTAGATGCTGCCCAACGTGTGTTTGTTCTTCTGGTTGATGCACTGGGTCTTATTTACAAGGAATTGTAAGTCCAAATGGAAACATTTTGCCAATTTTGTTAATAATTTCAGACATGCTCTTCCAATTTCTCCTTCTGTCTTATATTAATGGCATGTTCTGCCATCACATTCCTGAATCAATTGTACCATTCCAATGGGAACATTTGGATTCCTCTTTGCATAATTTGCATATTATGTTCTTCATTGTTCTACAGTTAATACAGAGTGTTTTTTGTAAACTACAATACCTTTGCATATAATTACAAACATGACACTGCACATTTTTTCTGAATCTGGCCCCCTTTTTCTTTTAAAATACAGATCAGTGCTTGTGTTTGTGTGTGTGTGTGTGTGTGTGTGTGTGTGTGTGTGTGTGTGTGTGTGTGTGTGTGTGTGTGTGTGTGTGTGTGTGTGTGTGTGAGAGAGTGAGTGTGTGTGTGTGTGTGTGTGTGTGTGTGTGTGTGTGTGTGTGTGTGTGGGGGGGGCATTTGAGTCAAGTTATTGACTCAACAAAGGCAAAATTATATAATTATATGAATAAAATTAAAAGAATATTGGGATAATTAATTTAGCAAACTGAAGGATAAGCAGGCACAAATAAAAATATCAAAAAGTAGACACTACAATTGCTACTTATATTTCTCAAACATTTTATCATGTAGAAGTTTTTTAGACATATTAGGCATTTTCTAGCTTTGAGTTCAGAGGTCCATTAGTACACACTGTTTCCTCATAGTGTGTGTGTGTGCATGTGATGTGCATATGTGTGCGTGTGCACGGGCATGTCTGTGCATGTGTGCATGTGTGTGCATGTGTGTGTGCATATGTGTGTGTGTGTGTGTGTGTGTGTGTGTGTGTGTGTGTGTGTGTGTGTGTGTACGTGCATGTGTATGTCTACTGCTCTTTTACTCTTTTGGTAAATTGATGAATGATTGTTATTGTTTTACATGTTTTACTCATTCCTTCATCTGACTTTTTTAAATTCCTCCATGAAAAGATAAAATTAGAAGAAGGTAGCAGGTCCTAAAATCAGTAGCATTTTGTTTTCATTTATTATTCCTGATAGTCTTCTCCATTCACAACACTTAACAATAGAACACATCTGTGCAATAAAAATGTAAACAGTGCATTAAAATACTATGTAACTATATTACAATAATAAGAAAAAATATAAGAAAACACTGCACTAGAATGTGTGGCACAGGATCCCTATATACCGACTACTAATCTACAGAAAGAAAGCATCAAAGTAATGTTGATTTATTGGAAACCATTAGTGTTATTTCTGGTCTGGCATCAATAATGTTTACTTGCTGTGCTGACATGCCTCTCATTTTTGCATCAGGCACAATGCATAGCTGTTCATTCTTCATTCATTAGGATATGAGCTGCACATTTACAGAAATGCAGTTTCAGATATGTTAGCAGAATAATGTATTGAAACCTTTATAGAGCAAGACCTTTAAAACACTAAGTGAGACTTTGTTACTTGTGGATTTCCGGTAAACATTCTGTCTGCAGTGGTTAGTAGTTTCAAGAAAAACAAAACCACAATGTGTCTCTTTTAGTATATGAGCATGTATGAGTAGGAGAAAACTAGTAATTACAGCTGGAAAATGAAATTTCACAGCAACATATCCTCTACATATTTGCTGCTATAGTTCTATGAAAAGACTGTATCATCAGTATTTGTAAACAGATATTAGGTTGCTATGCTTGTAAATATGCTGTGTGCATGGGATATAGGCATGAAATGAAGCATTTAAATCAGATGTTCCCTACAGCTGGGTCATTAGATACAGTCAGCACCATTTCTCTTTAACTTTTTTTCAGTAAAAGCTTTGAAAGCTATGATTGGTTTTATGGGACTGACTTAGATTCTACTTCTTTTTCATTTCTTACCCTTGGCTGAGTTACACATGATAAATGAAAAATCTTCCCTGTAATGAATGGCAGTATCAAACAAAACATTTCAGGAAAGAGTATATTAGGAAAAAATGGGGTTGGCAAGTTTTACTGTCAACAAGGATGCGTTTCCCGACATTATCTACCTTACAAAATGACAAATCTGAGCATAAAGGTTTTTACATCAAAATGATTTATTAATCTAAGAAGGCTATAAGTATTTAAAAATTATAATTATTTCTGCACCGTTAAATAAAATTCTTCAGTTATACCATAAATTATGTAAGCAGTACACATACAACTGCTGATGTTTAAAATAATTTCATATTTCACTGCTGTCAAATAACGTGATTTGAAGGATGCCTGTGCATACCTCTTAATCATGTGTTTCTGCAATCATCTGCTTCTCATCTAACTCCTCAGGGGTTTCATGGATAATGACAACAGTATGTGAGGTATAAGCCAGGCAGATTTGTCTCACTTACACACGGATACACTTAATGATCTGTAGCACAGTTCAGAACAACACAATCTGAAACTTAAAACTGAGAATCTGACCCTAACCACAGGGCAGGAAGAAGATTGCAATGACAACATTTGTATTTATCCGTATTACTACAAGGAGAGGAAAGTTCAATGGCATAAAACCAAAACCTGCATCATACCTAAGTTCATAACCTATAGTTTATCATGCAAGTAATCTGCAAGCTTAGTACAAATGCTAAATGGAAAGTCAATATTTCCTAAAAAAAAAAATTCATAATGTGCTTAACTTTTCTGTTCTGATAGCCATGAGAGCTACATTCAACCAGTATGCTTTCTGGAAAACACCAGTGACTAAAGAAGTTGCCATTTCATCCTTTTTATTAAATACAACACCTGGGTCAACAAAAAACACTTAAACTAGGGAGGTAGAGTAAGCAAATCCTCACTGCTTTACTAAAAATACATCATGCCTCCCTTAGACCCTGATTCAAAAGCCTGGCATGCCCCCCATTGCATGCTAATTCCACACAAAAATCTCTGTGAGTGTGAAGGGGATTTGTGCTAAATCTAATTGAAAACCACCAGTGATTACAGTAGCAACCTTTTGATTAAATACAACACATTTGTAACCATGAATATAATAACTATGCAATGACGGTATATTATTGCCATTAGGTAGCTTAAGAACCACCCACCCTGGTGACTTTTCTGTGCCAAACCATCTTGGAACTTTTGGCTTCAGGAGTAAACTTCTGCCTCCCTTTATACTCTGAGACTCCAACTAAACCAGCCATAAAGCCCAAGAAAGAATGAGAAAAGCAAAAGTGGGAAATTCTCTCATATATTGACCACCATGGGTAATGCCTATTCCCCATTTCCTGTCAACCTAAAACAGAAGAAAATGAAGATTAATTTCATTTTGTCACAATTGTATTTTTACTAATTATCATTATTATAGCACAAGAGCTTATGAATAAATAAAGCAAAATTCCATTTCAATAAATCATGACCAACACTGGGTAAATTTGCATCTTCCAACTGGGGCCAAAGTGGATCTTTGTCCCATAAATCCCAGAGTTTGATTACATGGAAAACCAACACTGGAGCTGCATGACCTACTCTATGGTTCACAAATTATTGAACAGGTGTGACGTTGTACCACCAACAAATAATTGTGCTGGACAACCAGACTGAGCCAAAAACGACATCTTGATTACTTTGGGCAACAGATGCCACTTAGATAACAGACCATTGTCACTCCCTACTAAGTGAAACAATATCAAGTATGGAGTCCCAATCTAGTTAACAAACTCCTAGAATGTTGACCAAAACCAAAACAGAACACACCACAAACCCAGATGTCCTTTTCAAACTGTTTAAATTACAGATGTATCTAAACCAAGATTTAGATTATTGTGCATGGCTGAAGGTCTCTTAGCTGCTCATGTAGCTAAAACCACATGTATAATACCTAAACAAAGAATCAGATATTACCATACAAATTCTTTACATGATGAGCTTCAAAAAGGCATTATATGATCAATGTCCTAATATCTTTATGACCTCAAAAGACTGACCTTCTCTAGCTAAATCTGTAGCTCTACAAATACAGAAAGAGTGGAGGAATATACCCAAGCTGGACAAATTCTGTACATGTAATGCTTTGTGTAATACTTTGTCAAATATACTAGGGGTGGTAGGTCTATAGTGTGGTTCTTGAAAAACTAAGCTGAAGTGTGAAATAGTAGAGTATAAGTTAAATAGTGTCTTACCCTACTCAGTTGGGACCCATGAATAAGTGACTTTGAGACTGTTGACCCAGCTTAGAGCAGAGGAGCCAAAAGATACACTATTGCCCAAAATATAAACATCTTCCCAAGTTTCCCAACCAGAAAAGCCCACCCAATGCATCCAGGTAAGCAAAGTCACATACTCGACATATAAGGGATAATTTGGCATTACTTAATAAACACCATTAATAATAACTTCTAAAAATCTTCTGTCAATGGGATGATGGGATGGCATCTCTCTCCACTTGGCCCAAATTTTCCCCAGCCTAACAACAATCTGGATACCAATCAATCTTTGATAATATCTAGTAATGCTAGCAACTTTGACAGCAAACTAGAAGCCAACAGGTGAATACAAAGTGCCTTAACTGCCTTGTTACATAAACACCCTGCAACTAAACACCAGTAAGTAACATAAGAAGACCAATTTCTGCATGCTATAAGTATAAATCTCAAACAATTAGTGAAATGCAACAATGGAGGACCCATAAGTTATTTTAGTGTTAGCTGACCATGGCTGGGACATCAAATGAGATGCTACCCTTTGTCAATCAACCAAAGGGAATTCAAAATTTTCATTGGGTTTTTTTGTGCTTCTGGGACCATCTCTTTGAATTTTATGATCTGTAAGTGAAAAAGGCAGTCTGCTAGTATGTTCATTTTGCCTGGGACTTTCAGGACTCTAAGAGAAAAAATTGTCTTCAAACTTTGCAAAACGAGCTGCCTTAATAGTGATTGGACCCTCTTTGATGTCAATGTTCTTTTGCTCACAACCCAAACTACTGCCATGTTGCTGTCACAATGAAAAACTACCCCGTTACTGAGCAAGTCACCCCAAACAAGAGTTGCTGCATAAATGAGCATAAGTTCAAGACATGTAATAAACCCACAAACATAATGGTTCCATGATTTGGGCGAAGAAGCCAAAAAACATCTGGTGTGGAAATAAGCTCCCGTGCCTAAAGCTCCTGCTAAACCTGTAAACAATAGCAGTTCAGTCAATGAAACCCAATCCCTTTGCCAATAAACAACACCATTGCAGTGCAGTAAAAAAACACCTTCAAATATGAACGTGTTCTTTAACTCTTTCAGTCACTTTTACCCAGTGGTGTTTCTGTTTGCCCCCTTCAAAAGGTTAGCCAATCCCCAAATAAATGATCTAATTGGTGTGATCACGCAACACAGAAAATTGAGCAAAGCCAACTGTTTCATGAATTGGTGAACCCTAGCTTTCCTACAACTTAGAAACTGGCCAACACTTGGCCTCTATTTGTTTATTTTCACACTAGGGGGGACTTCAAAGATGAAACAGAAATATCACGCTCTAAACCCAAAATTCCTAAAGACCTCTTGGGACATCTAGCTTACCTCATGCCCGTGGGACTCCTAGTTCTGTTCAAATGTGTAAGAAAGTTTCTAAAGCTTGACTGACCCCCCCCCCCCCGACAATTAAAAAGCCAGCCAAAGAGTGGATGGCCCAATGATTTGGTTCTCTCTGTTGCCAAACCCAATGAAGGCCTAAACTAAATTTGTTGAATGTGGAACAAGCCAATGAGCACCCCATGGACATTGCTGTTTCAATGAAAAAGTTCTCATCTATACACAAACACAAGTATGGCCAATCCTCCAAGCAGATAGGTAAAAGCTGAAAGGCTGACTCAATGTCTGCCTTTTCCAACCAGTTGCTAGTACATTTTTTTATAATATCAGGGGCACTTTCCAAAGGTAGAATATTTGAGTTGGGGATCCAGTCTGATGATTCTGTTATTGACTGAAGCCCAGGCTGGCAAAGACAAATGGAGAATGACCCTATATTGTCCTGCAGTGCTCTTTATATCTAAACGCAAGGCATGACCTGAAAATTGGAAAATATGGGGGAGGAAAAAGGTCCCAAAGCCTGCCTCTGGTAACTTCTTTATCGATGAGCTCATTGAAAATCTTTTCTTTACCCATGACTGACTGCAAGTTGGAACACATCCAGAAATAAGAGGCCAACCTCTTTTTAATGGGAAAACTATCTGAAACTCCTTAAATAACTAATTTCTGGCTTGAACGGTGAGATATATAGCCAACATATTTCTTTCAACTCCTGGTTTAACTGGAAAAGTGAACTTATCAACGTCTATGAGGGAATCAAAAGGAAACTCCTCCATTAGCACCCAGAAATGGTGATGTGCCCACTGTTCTATTACATTAAGCCTCTGTAGCAGTTGATCTCTTAAAACTGTGGATTTTTTGTGTTACCACTTGACTCTGTTTTGCACAGCACCTAAAGACTGGATAACCTTTGCCACAGTGTGAACGTGTTGGAACTGACAAAATGGCCATGCACAAAATCTATTGTTATAAGTCCAGCAAGCTTTTAATTTCCCTTGGTTCTCTTCTACAAGCCCAGCTGATGGCAGCCTTGGCTTGTCTACCATGACCTCCAACTAAGTATCTACAAGTTTTACTTCCCACCTAAGGGAGGAATCTTCCAACTTTAATTTTCTAAATTTCTGGTTGGACTACAGCCATGCTAGCCCCCCCAAAAGAAAATGTCATGAATTTAAAATAAAGTAAGAGTAGGAGTGCTTGGCTGTGGTCTTTCTCCACTAAAATCTCTGTGAAACAAATAAACCCTGAAACCCAGTTAAAGAGTATTAAACCATTACATAAATTCCAAGAAGAGAATGGTCAGAAAATTTAGATGACACGCTTGAAGTGAAGTGGTCACCTCAATATCTTCCAATCAAAAACAAGATAAAATAAAGACCAGTCAAATATTTATACACTCCAATTCCTCAGTTTTGCTCCCCAGAAACCATTACATCATTTCCTTTCATAGAAAAAACATTTTGTTTATCTTATTTGGTAGTTTTGCTTTTCAACAGTAAAAGTAATCAAACCACTTCTTTTACTTGTAAAGGATGATGGCTTAATTACATCAGTACAGAAACAACAAATAGCAGCTGTACATGTACACATATTAACTGTCTACAATTTATTGTCTGCTTTCTTTTCAAAGTTCTAGTCAACTACTTCTTTCTTAATAGACTGCAATTCCATTGCATGACCTCCTAGCTAAACTTATGCAATAGGTTATAGCTTACATGTCAAGCAAAATATTCATGCATTTCTCTACTTACGTTATATCTTACATTTCAAGTAAAGTGTTAATGCATTTCTCTACTTTTCATCATTTTTAACATTTAAAAGAGAAAAGGACACAAAGATATACACATTTTGTAGTCTAAGTATGTCAAAAGTAGGAAAGAGAAAGAAAGGCAATAAGTACATAACATCTTTAAATAATTTTTCCTTACTGTGGAATCAGCCTGGGCACTATAACAGCTGTTTTTGCATTTTCTGGACTACAGTAAGGTTAAATACATATGGGACAGTATGGTAGATAATTTTGAAAAGGGCAGAACATATAGTTAAGAAGAATTGTTTGTGGTAAGAGGCCAATGAAGGGGTTATGGGATATATAGCAATGACAGTATTCTAATAAAAGGGAGTAAAAACGACACATAACTATGGTATTAAAGATAAGGAAAAGGAGGAGGAGACAACTGTTATTTTGGAAAAATAGACGGGTGACTAGGATGTAGGGAGGAATGAAAGGTAATTATACACAAGAAGAGGGAAATAGTATGACTAGTGATAGTTAAGAGCATAGTAAGAAATGTTTTGATCACAGTAAATAAGTGAGGCAGAGAATGACAGTAAAGACAGCTGTACAGGTCAGGAGAGTGTGATAAAAGGGATAGAAGAATATAAACTTATGAGGAAAGGGAGTTATATAATATTATTTACAATGGCCCTGTAATATGACTGTAATTCTTCTAGTAAGTAAGGTAGAAGGTGAAATAAATTGCATGGAAATTATTTTTCATAATTTTTTTTTATTGCATGTTATAATGCTCATTATACAATGACTGCCAATTAATATTCAAAAATGAGCACGCTGATTGGCCAGCCCAACCAGTGTGCCCATTGCAAATCCCAGAATATACCAACGGAAAAAGGTCAGGTTACCCGTACTTCTTTCCATTCGTATATTCCATAACTTTTATTTGTTTATTTATTTATTTTAAATAAAAAGTTAAAAAAAATCTATAGTCCGGACTCCAGACATACCAGAGAGGCAGCATGGAGGAAAATCAGGTAGGTTATTTAAAGCTAAAGACACGTGCCAGATTTTCTTTGCATTTTCTCCATTCTGTCTCTCTCTCCTACCCCTAAAGTAGCCGAAACTTTTTTTTTAATAAATAAAAAAAGGAAGAAAGAAAACAAAAACGGAGCAATGGAGACTTTGTTTTCTCCGTTGCTTCCATTTCAAAGCATTGATGTACTGGGTATGAGTGGGAATGCAAGTCCCATTTGCATGGGCAGTACATCAAAACAAGGCAGCAGGATACCAACAGCCATGGAAGGACAGTATAGTGCCGTTATATAAAAACATTATTTAAGAAAAGTAAGTATTTTTTTCTTAAATAATGTCATTGTATAATAGCAATAACCGACTCCTTGGTTGTTGTATATTGAAATTTACCCACAGTTGGCTTTATTTAATCACTCAGGCTTTGTCCTCATGATTAAACCACACCAACCATGGTTAAACCTTCAATATACTGTACCACTTTATCGTTTATTGCTTAATTGTTTAATAATAATAATAATAGTAATAATAACAACAATAATAATATTAATAATGGAAATACACTGTGTGGAATTTTTTCCCCAACTTTTTATTATAGGTTAATAGGTTCATAGGTTCATAGGTTGGTACTAGGCTATCGGCCCTAGGGCCTATACAAGCCTAGCCATAACACTTCCCTGGCTATTTCTTCCCACACTATTTACTTCCCTGGAACCCTGTCTAGCAGGGTGACAGACGTGATCCCCAGGGTGAATTTCTTTTCTCACATCCAATCATCAAGGTTCCTTTTGAAGAAGGCCAAAGAGGCGTTTTGCTTGACATGTATGGGCAGTCTATTCCAGAGTCTGGGGAGTCTCTGGGTCAAGAACCTATCCCTCCAGCATGTTTTGTTTATTGTAATCACAAGGTTTCGATCCCTGGAGCATGTGGCTCTGAGGGATTGGGATTTCTTTAAGTGTAGCATGTCCAACAGCTCTGGGTTTGACATGGCCTTGTATGTTAAGCAGAGATCACCTCTGAGTAGAAGATATGCAACAGAGTATAGCTGGAGTTTTTTAAGGCAGTCAATGTAGGGCATCTGCTTTAGGTCTGTGATTCTTTTAGTGAGCTATTTCTGTGGCCTTTCCAGATGTTGCAGATGTATTGAGAGGTACATACCAAACGGGGCATTGTATTCTATAATGGGTCTAATGAGGAATGAGTACAATGGGACATTGACCTCCTTTTTCCTGGATGAAAAGCCCTTAGTGATGAGGTGTGCCACACAGAAGGATTTCCTGACTGTTGTGGCAATGTGGTTATCGAAGCTGAGACCACTGTCCACCTGTGTCCCTAAGTCTCTTATCACACTTTCAGTGTTTAGTGTACTGCTACCTATGTGGTAGTTCATGGGTACATGTTTTTTTCCCAAAGGGGATAACTGCACATTTTTTGGCATTGAGCTTGAGCCTATGGCTCTGGCACCAAGTATTTGTTTCTGTTAGGCCCTTTTGTAGAGTATCCACATCATTTGGGGATTCAATAATGGCTCCCAGTTTGCAGTCATCTGCAAACTTTGTTAGCCAGAGTCCCTTAGTGTTGGCCTGTACTTCAGTGAAGTATTTGCCAAACAAGAGCGGTCCCAGGACTAAATCTGAGGTACTCCACTTGTCACTTGTCTGGAGCTGGATTTGGAGTTGGCTACTTTTACTGTGTGGGTTCTGTCAGTAAGCCAGTTGGCAACTCATCGAGTGACATAGGGATTAATGCCCAGCTTAGTAAGTCTATCTATGATTCCAGAGTGGGGGATGGTGTCAAAGGCCTTGTCGAGGTCCAGATAGGCTGTATGGACTGCCTTACCCTCGTCCATGGCTCTGGAGACTGATTCGAAGAAGTCAATCAGGTTCAGAAGACAAGATCGTCCCTTCATGAACCCAAACTGGGTGGGGTCCAGTGTTTGAGGGTTGCCAATGTCTTTGTTTATAAGTTCCATGATAATACGTTCCATGGCCTTGCAGATCATGCTCATCAGACTGATGGGGAAGTAGTTCCCAGGATCCAAGGTGGATCCCCCTTGTGGAGTGGGATAACTGTAGCTGTGCGCCACTCAATGGGCACAAAGTCCGAGGTGAGGCTATGATTAAACATGACACTTAGGTGAGATGCCAGTTCATTTTGTAGTTCATGTAATACACAGCCTGGGATATCATCTGGTCCCATGGATGCTGTATTCTTAGCTTTGGAGAGTGCGTTGTTAACCTGTGTGGCCGTTAGTACCGGAATTTGGCAATCTTCCGGTATTGAGATGGGCCATTTAGGGGGTGAGAGGTGGTGAAGTTGGCACTGAATTGATCTGCCAGGATATTGGCAATATCCTTGGGATCAATATATTTAATGCCATTCTTTTGTAGCTCAGAGCAGATCTGAGCATTGCCATTTAGATTATTGACATAGTTATAGAATGCCTTGTGGTTGCCTTTGGAATCTTTGGCAATTTTATTTTCATAACTTGCTTTGAAGGATTTAATGAGGGATCTCAGCTTCTTACTGAGGCTGGTAAGGGAGTTTTTGCATCGTGGGATTTTCCTCTTTTCTGCAACAGTTTCTTCCTTTTGTTGTAAAGTTTGTTTATGGCAGGGGACCACCAGATTGGCTTCCATTTTTTGGAGGAGAGCATCTTGGTTCCATTTGGGATGGCACGATTCATGCATGAGTGGATGTGCTCGTACAGTGAGTTAGTGTAGGATTCAGCAGTCAACCTTTCAGTTCCCGTCTGCATGGGTGTCATGAAGTTTGTCACTTCTGACTTGAGTAGCATGAAGTTGGCTTTGGAGAAGTTTTTTATAGAGGTTTCCTTATGGGGGGGTGGAGGTGGGATGTGGATGTTAAGGGTGATTAGCTTATGTTCAGAACTGACTAACAAGGTGGTAACCATAGGTGTTGAACATCGATTACCCATGTTGGTAATGACCAGGTCTAGGATATTGGATTTCCCATGTTGGTAATGACCAGGTCTAGGATGCTGGATCCCCTGGTGGGACTATGGATTAGTTGATCCAGGGCAATGGAATTTATGAATTCCAAGAACCGTTGGGCAAAGGTGTTGGTAGTTTTCTCAGTTAATGGCAGGGTAGTTGAAATCATCCAGTATTAGTGTGTTTGATTGTATCTTAATATTTTCCAGTATGTTTAGAAAGGTGTAGTGAGAATCTTGGGGCATGGTGGGGAATCTGTAGCAAGCTACAATTTGGATTGCAGTCTTACCTAGTGTTAATTGCACCTGGAGAATTTCAGACGAATTGTGTTGGGCAACTAGCCGGTGGTGTGAATATCCTTGGTGAAGATGGACACTCCTCCACCTTCAATGTTTCGGTCCTGGTTTGGTGGCCGAAAAGTGTGGTAAGAGTTGTAGCCTGGTACTACAGGGGTGCTCTCTGGTGCCTTGAACCAGGTCTCAGTTACTGCACAGATATCAATGTTCTCCATTTTTAGAAGTGCCTCCAGAGAGTGCATTTTGAGGTTTAGACTTCTAGCATTGAGTAGCATTACATTCAGAATTTACATGTTAAAATGCTGATTGTTTAATAAAACTTTCAAGAATAATAATAATAATAACAGAAATAAACTGTGTGGAATTGATTTTTTCTCTTTTTATTGCATGTTAGAATGCGTATTGTTTTAAAATAACAACTACAATAATAACAATAACAATAATAAATGAGGTTTGGTAGCAGACCAATTTGTCTAGGGACATCTTCAGATGGAGGTTTAGATTGAAATAGTAATGCATTTCATGAGGGTAAGGGAAGAAGATATTTGGGGGGAGAAAAGGGTTAAATAGGAAAGTAGGATGATTGGGAGGAAATGAGGTAATTGTAGGGAGGGGCTTAAGTTTTGTGAGAGTGTAGCTGGGGAAGATATCACATTTTGGCGTGAACATGGTAGTGTGAGTTTATGTCCAAGATGACCTGTAGGTACGACTGGAATGGTAGGCCTCGGATTGGCAATGGTTAGTATGGGAGATTAAATTACAGTATATATAAGTAACAGTATTAGGTATGTAACAAGGTTGCACTGCAATTATTAACCTCATAAAGTTTTTTTTCTTTTTTTTGTGGTCGTGTTACTTTCAGCCAATTGGTAAGCCTGTTTAAGGTTTTTTTTTGCAGGCCACGAGGCTTGCAGCTCAGTTATGGGTGAGGTTGATTGATAGGGGGGAGATGTAAAGTTTAATGGACATGTGGCATATGCAGATGAACCAGATTTTTACTGCATAATGTTGGTTGGTTGTCATAAATCTGGGGCAGTTTTATTTCATACACTTTAAAGTTTCCCATGGGCGAGCTTGCTTGCTGACAACTTTGAGATCCAGTAGAGTTACAAGCTTTCCAGGCTACAAGTGGAACACGGCTCTTGCCATAAGTAAGGAGTTCAGACTAGGACTGTCTCAACTTAGGGTCGTGGGCTTACCTTTTGTTGGCTTTGATTCTTTTTCAGCTTCTGTGAGGTGAGTGCTGTTGTTGGTGTGGTATCAGCTTCATCTTGTGGTACTCCAGCAGTTGGGGGATGTGTAGTTGGGCCGCAGATGCCTTTTCATGGGCTGCAAACTTGTTTTGGTGTCATGGCCTTGCTCCCCTGCAGTTGGTTCTTTGTGATTGCAGTTTGACATGTTGCAGGATCCGGGACAACTGTTTTGTTTTTTTTTTTTTTGCATTAGTTGTAGTACTGTTTCATGGGTTTGCTAAACATCTCTAGTGAAGTTTTTCTTGGTTGATCATTCTGTGGTTTTCCTTGCTTCACTGTTAATGTTCCCCACTTTGTGCATAAAGGGCTCTGTTTTGGCTGTTAGGCCCTTTGTTTACTTGGGTATCCAACCCCCCCCCTTTTTTTACCTCAACATCTGTACTGGTTATGCTTTAAGTCATAGTGGCATGGTCTTCAGTGTCTGTGTCCTGTGGATGGACATCTGTTATCATTGGTAATAATGGTTAGAAGTGGCTGCTCCAATGCTGGGAGGATCAACAAGTGTATGTCGGATGCTTTTGAGGTGCCCGCAAATATCAGTTGCAGACTGCGCATGTGCAATGAGTTGTGTCCACTGTTATTGCTTTGGCTACAGCACTCAGCAGGTATTATTATTAAAAAAAAGAGAGAGAGAAAGTATATGCATAGATATATATATATATATATATATATATATATATATATATATATATATATATATATATATATATATATATATATATATATATATATATATATATATATATATATATATATATATATCTATATGTATATATATATATATATATATATATATATATTTATTGGACTGTGGGGAATAACAGACTTAGGCACGAGCCTGTCAACAGGTTATGTTCAAGAAGACTGGTAGTGCATGCAGCTGTGCTGGGATGTTTTGGTAACTTTATGTACAAAAGTGGCTAACCACGGCTGGCATTCTATCAAAATTAGAGTTAAGGATCACACATTCTGTGGTAGTAGTTTGTGCATGCATATTTTGAGGTGGGAACTCTGGGTGATAAAAATGCAATTGCAGCTGGTATTTGTTGCCTGTTTGGGATTTAGAAATAGCTTTGTGGACTGCAATGGACACCAAGGGATGGACGGAGCCTAGAGCTTTGAGTTTCATTGTTGTAGGTTTCATTGCTGAGTGACTTAGCTGCTTCTTTGGCCAGACGTGGTGTGTTGGTTATGGATTTGGGGTACTGTGGTTTAATTTTCATTGCTGTCAGTGCTGCTTTTGCTTTGCCTTGCATTTGAAAGCTTCATTGGCATTGCTGGAGTAATTTTCAGGTTAATAGAGCTAATATTTTAAAAGTCTCCCTGATCATCCCTGACTAACTCAGGAGTGGTCACTGATTTTATTGCAATTTGTCCCTGACTGGGGTGGGGGGCTTGAGAGCTAGGCAGATGACTGTGGTATATTCCTTTTAATTTTGATCTGGTTAGAGTGGTGTGCTGTTCACAAAATGATGGCTCTTCTGGCAGATTACTGGGGTGGGGATGGTTGTGCTCGGTCACAGAGATAGGACAGTGATTGCTCTTGGACTGTCATGTTTTGACTGTCGGTCAGTTTGACTGATGTTGAGAAGTGTCTAAATAGCTACCAAGGTATAGCAGAAAAATTTTGTTTGTTGTTGTAAGCTCGCAATGTTGGTAAATGAGAAATTGTTTGTTATGGTTGCAAGCTGTGAGGTGTCCATGAGGAACATTTTGCTTGCCACACATGCGTGGTCATGACTTTAGGTAAGGATTTCATTTTTCACTGTGGATAAGGGTATTAGGGTAGAGAGGTTTGAAGGGGCTACATTGCTGGGCACAGTACTTTTAGGAACTCTACCATTTATAGTGTGGAACAAATGGGCAAAAGGTGGAATGGGTTTCATAGCTAATTAATAACTTTAATTGAGCCTCACAGAGCAGTTAAGAGATGATTATATTAGTTATAGAAAAGGCCTTAACAGTAGTAAGGACTCCGTTTGAACATGAATTGCAGTGGCCTTAACTGAAATTCCCTGGGTTGCAGTACACCTGGGAAGCGTGGTTATATTATGGAGGCATTTCTCCAGTGTTTTAGGCATCTTAACTAACACTGCCAGGTGCAGGTTGCATTAGGGACACTTGTAGAACAAAGCAGCTCAAAGGGGAAGCTGTCAAGTTTCATTCTATTCAGGATTGGGGTTGTAGGCAAGTGCAGTAGTTGGGCAGTGATCAACAGGGTAGGTTTTTGACAGTGCTTACTGTGGTCATTAAGAAGCATTAGTTACATCTGTGCCTGAATTTACATGTTTTCCTTCTTTTGTAGGTGGTGAGGTGCAGAGTGGAAACTGGTCAATGGCCAGAATGAAGGAGGCCTGAAAGGTGATGGAGGCTATTGCAGTGGATGTCCAGTCACCAGTGTGGTGCATAATGAAGCCACAAAGAGCAGTGTGCACAATGAAGTCATAGGTAATCTCACTTATTTGGATTCATTAAGGGACGTCAGAGTACTGCGGTTGGGTAGTCTGGGGGCAAGTGAGTTAACAGTGGGTTGGGGGGGCAGGCTAAAACACTGGGGATTGTTTGTGGGGAGTGTGGGGTTCCCACAGGTGGAGTTGAGTCACAACAATTGTAGGAGCAAAGGAAGTTATTAGGCTAACAGTTACAAGGCTCTTACAAGCCAGCCAAGTTCAACCCTTGCATTCTGATGGGTGGAACTCTTGGGATGCAGTTACAATTACCCATCCAGTTTACTGGGTTTGTAGAGGGCCAATTATGTATTCTGTGTGACAGGAGGCTGGAGTTTGTTCCTAAGGTGTGATATCTTCAGGGTGACAAATCTGTCCCTCAAGTATGTATTGGTAATAGTACATACTAGGTTAGGGTTTTAGAGAGAGTAGCATGAGTGAGCTTTGGGTGAATTGTGCAGTTAGGGTTTCAGGACGCATTATAGGTATGTGGGTGTTTTGGGGATATTTTGGGAATGGGGTGCTTTGCTGTCTATGTGGGAGATAGAGGGCTTAAGCAAGGAATGCTTTGGGAGTTTTCCAGAAGTAGGCCATGTTTTAAACCTTACTAGCTGCATAGGTAACATGGGGGGGGGGGTTAAGGTTAGTTCTGAGTGCTGTGGCTAGGATTCTAGCCAGAATTGTCATTAGGAAGTAGTGTATTTTGGAGGTCTTTAAGGTTATGCAGGTGTTTAGGGGTTTCAAAGCAATCAGCACATTAATCAGGAGCATAATATTGTGGTAGTGTTACCTTTCAGGTACAATATGTTGCCAGAGTATTTCATTGCCACGCATCATAGGTGAGTTTTCAGGAACTAGTTCATGGGGGACTCAGGTAAAGGAGCATACTTCTACTGTACAGTTTTCCAGAATGTCCAAATGTTGCCCTTATATTTTGGGCCATCTTTAATAAAATTCTGGTTTTCTGGCAATTAGTGTCAAATCGTTAAAATTTGGAGTTAGGGAATTCCCTTTAGTAAATTCATGCTGCTGCAAGTTTGTTTTATCCTTCTAAGTTTGGGACAGCAATATTTGAAATTATTTGTATTTTGGGCTTTGTCCCACTTCTGTTTACGTTTTTTTCCAGATTTCTTGGACTAAGAAGCTGAGAGGTATGTAAGGGGTTGTATATTTTGGAAATGTAATCTGGATGGAGCGGAGTTACAGGAAGAACAGCACTAAGATATGCCTAGTGAAGGGGAGGCAGTGTAAGACTGCTGAGCAGTCAAGTTGTGGCCAGGGCAGGATGGTTCATGATGGAAGTGTTTCAGGAGAATTGCATTGGTAGGCCACAGGGGCATATATGGGAGCTAGAGAGCATGTGACTTGGGGCAGGTGGTGCACCTGTTTTGCTGGCATTATAGTTAAGGGGAATGATTAGGTTACATTACTGGCCAAGCTATAATAACCTGGAAGCATAATCAGTTTCTATACATGATGTGTACAGCTTTTGGTGTGTTGGTTTTTGGAACAGCGGATTTTCACTCATTTTGGGTACATTGGTGGGCCATTGGAGTTAGTGATGGAGGCTTCATTTATAAAAAAAAAAGTTTCTATTGGCCATTCTTATATTTGTTGGGGAGGAGAAAGGGGGCTGCAGTTAGGCCAGGCAGCATGCAACTAGGCTTGCATGGTTGCAGGTGGCATTGTGGCCCCTTGCAGTTTTTGTGGAAAATTTGCAAGGTTGCGGGGTGGGAATCATTCTGGAGTTAGAGTTGGAAGGTTAACAGAGGATTGGTTATTTATAGAGGTTATTTCAAGGTAAGGGTATTGTGTGGTCTACTGTGGTTATTTTAGCTTTGGGGGAGGGCTTATCAGTCAAGCCAGCTATTTGGACAACTGGTTGCTTTGGTGAATTTTGTTAGGCCTCTGGGAGGTTGATGACAAGGATCCAGCTGGTTCAGAGGGTATGGTGTACACCAACTGACTTTGTTTCAACCTTTAGGTATGGTTAGGTTTGTTTTGGAGGGTTTGTTGGAAGTTTTGGAATGAAGTAGGGGGAACAGCATGGTCAGGCTGGTGAGGGGAGAAAAAGGCCATGCTTGTCCCTCTTCTGTTCCCCCTCTGATGTTGAAGGTTCATTTCAATGAGTTGGGAAATGCAAGTGAGCGGTTGGACGCTGCTTGATAAGTAAAGTAAGCAAGTGGAGGTAAGACTATTGCTTACTTGGTCAGAGTGAACTGGGTTATGATGCCCTAACTTCACTGTTATATGGATGTTGGGAAATTTAAGTGAGTGGTTGGATGCTGCTTGATAAGTAAAAGTAAGCAAGTGGAGGTAAGGATGCTGCTTACTTGGGTAGGGTGAGTGGGGTCGTGCTGCCCTAAGTTAATGGTTATATGGATGTTTATGCTGAGATTAATATATGAAAATATTAGCTGGTCAATGAATTTATGTTTATGGAATTTTAATAAAGGTCATCCAATGTCATTTGGTGTGATGTGTGTTTATTGAAGGGGACCTTGACAATTAACAACTACAGTTTATTCCATTTAGCTTCTTTTTATTCACCAAGTTAATATTAACCAAAACAATTTTAATTCAGTTTCAGATAAAGGAAGATTTTTGGTTTTAGGGGGACTAGCAGAAAATATACAGTTTCAGAGTTGGCAGCAAACAAAGTAAAGAATGCGCAACACATTTTAGTGAAGAAAGACAAGGACTGATATTGTTTTGTAAAAAGCAGGCACAAAGTCTTAGCCCTTTGCCATGCACTGAACATATCTGTCACTTACCCTTATGATGCATTATTATGTGTTGTGAAATGGTCCATAACTACATACATTAAAAAGAATTAGATTAATCTTTAAACTGTTAATACAGGTATATTTATACTGATGTGGAAAAATACTCTGTGTTGACAATGGTGCTTTGTTACAGCACTAGCAGTAAATGTGCCTTTAGAATAAGAGCAATGGGTTAAATATATTAGATTTTAGATGATCTTTCAGTCTCTCCATATCTGCAAACCTTTAGTTTGTTGTCTTATTTATCTTATTGGTTTACAAAGCTCCTTAAATTATCACGTGCACTAAAAATAAGTCCATCTGTACTGAGTTGTACAATGTGGTATCAAAATGACTAACAAATTCATAGTCATCACAATAAGCACACTCTGATGTGGTAGTCAGTGTAAAGTGAAGTTTGCCAGCATTTTGCCTAATTTGTAAAGATTATATATTTAAGACACAGTTACAAAACCACTCATTGCTTGAATTTTGCATCCTGTTTCATAAAGGGATGATGGAATGCTTCAAACAATCCACTGGACTTCACATTCATGTAGATCCAGGGTCTAATGTAATGGCCAAATACATATCCACAAGAGAAGAAACCCAAGTAAAATACTTTTTTAAGCATTATGAAGAACGTACACATATTCTAAGTCTTACACAGCAGGACTTCAAAATCTGTTTGTTGTCATTTATATATAGTCTTAAGCATTGTACTGAATTTCACATTAATGATTGCAATGTTCCTATATACTTTGATTGACTTCAGTGAGAGTACTTCACAGCAGACAGCTTAAATAAATGAAAGCACAAAAATGGCAAACATAAATTATAGCTTCATTAATGTGCTGCCTGATACTTGTTTTATTCATTTGTAAAGGATGTTTAAGTTTGATCATGGGAAGTGCGCTCAATACCCTAGCAAATTTGCAAATGTACTCTGAAGTTGCACAGTCTTAGGACACAAGACACTCTGGTTTCCTAGCAAAGCCACATAGTTCCTTTTCTCCTTGATGTGCACTCTCTCAACCATGTAATATATTAGCTGCGGGGTTGTGAGATGTAGACCTCAACATGGAAGTGAAGGGATATTGTCCCTTACAAAAATAAATTGAAAATAAATATAGTTTTAAATACTTCCATCATTTATTGGATAATTCTTAGTTTTGCACTGTAGAGTATTGCTATTGCAAATTGTCGTCTTGATAACGGTTTGTTGATATATTCTTAATTCTGTACTGTACTATGTAGCAACAGGTGAGAATTATGTAGTTGCCACAAGGTTCGGAACTGTAAATTTGTAGTCAAAAATCATAATGCTGACCACCTAAAAGACAGGTCTGTGAAGCTAACTGCAATACACCATTACAGATAATGAAAAAAGCAAAACATTTCTAGATAAAAAAAAAATGAACTTATCAGTACTCTGTCAGGCTTTGGAAAACTTATGATTATACCATAGATCTTTAGTGTTATGTCAAAATTCACCTGATGGTTTGAAATATAGGAACAATATGAATAGAAAATGGAAGTCTTGTTGTCCATATTTTTTTACTTTGGTAGACACTTAATATAATAATATATGCTGTCTCTTACTTGTTTAAAAATATAAAGACAAACGTCAGGGAATAGAAATGTTCATTACAAAACAAAACATAGATTTTCCTATTTCTACAGTATGTAGGTTTCATGGGAAACATATATATGTTGTGTTTAAAACTCAGAAAGATACTTTTGCATAAATGTGCTTGTAGAGAAATCAGTCTTCATTCCCTACAAGATCTTATGGTAAACGTCATGCAGTATGACTAAAGAGGACTTACCAAAGTTCATTTACAAAACGTAAAGCTATATTTAAAGAAGTTACTGTTTTCAAAAGTTTTATATTTATTTATTTATTTATTTATTTATTTATTTATTTATTTTTATTTTACATTTGTTAACCGGGAAAGTCTGACTGGACACATATCCATTTTCAGCGGTGGCCCAGGGAGAAAAGCTCCAATACCATGTCATAAAGAAATTACAGAAGGATATCATGCAGAGATATTATTTGTCCTTAGTTTCATTTTAATCAATAGTTACCTGGGATGCCTGCATAAAGTCTGAGGAGAAAAAAATCATCCTCAGAAGTGCAAAAATACGTGTGGATAGAGAACTATATACTGTGGGTGGTATTCATAATCCTGGGGTTTACACATTTGTAGTAGCTGTCTGCAAAGAGCACAGATACTTCTATATACAAATACAGAGTGTAGGTTATTTGTGATGACTATGGAAGTGAGAAAGCATCTGCGAGGAAAGGCCCAGTTCTGTAAAATGCTTAAAATGTGTAAAGTAATGGTTTAGGTGTGTAGAAAGTAATGCAATATAATGTAAAGACTGCTGAATTTGGATTTTTTCAGATATTAGGACCAGTACGGTTGTGTGTAAGCTCAGTGGAATAATGGACAGTTAGTTAAGTCAAGCATAATCCAGCACAGCTATTTATAATGAATTTTAAAAATATATATATAAAGGAGTGTTATGTATTGCTTGCAGGGGTTTCTTTATGTGGACACTTTGATGGCTTTCTTTAAATGTGGGAAAGGAGAAGCTGGGAAAAAGATGGAAAAATAGGAGTCATGACAAAGAGAAACACACAGAAGGGAGATATCAATAGGGTTTTGCTTGATAAGTTGGGAGAGGATGAGTTCTATATTTTTGGCAGGAGTAGACACCCCTGTTTTGCATTTTTTTTATATAAGAAGATGTTTTTGGAAGTAGGAAGGTCAGAAGGTATATGACACAGTATTAGGGAAGGAGGGAGGTAAGAAGGAGTTGTTGACAAGCACACTCTAGTCTGCATGATCTAAAATGTTTTCACTGCCTGACAGTTGTGCAGAGTAAGACCCTGATACTGAAGGGTTTGGGGCTTGTTATAGATTGTTTCTCATATTCAACTGGGCAAAAATTATTGCCCCACTATAGAGTATTTTGCATGGGACAAAGTTGCCTCTCCACTGCCCAGTCTACCACATCCTCTACCATGTCCCAAAGCTTATAAGTTTCATGGCTTAAGGGTGCTCTTAATCAAGATGCCTACAACAGCAGAGTTACTGCTTTGACCATGTCAGGACATCCCTGGGCAGGCAGAGGGTGAGCATTCCCTGGCCTGGGGGAAATGTGGTTGGAATGCTCCTGGAATCTCTGGACTTGCGGAAGGATTAACATAAATGAGAGAAAAAGAAAGAAAAAATGGAAATGAATGGATAATTAAAATCAGAAAAAGACAGAAAAATATTAGAGAGACACACAAAATGCTGACAATAAATTCACTCATAATTTGGTCAGACATTAACTCATTGCAGCCTAGTGACATCTCCAGGCATTTCTGCAGTAATATCATAAAACACTCAAAAACGCGTCAAAAATGTCAAAACAACAAAATACAAGAATTCACCAGGCTGTCAACCACCTTAATTTATTTCAAGCAAATTGTCTGGCACCTCAGCTGCTTGCATTCTCAGGATAATAAACCTCTGATAAAAGTTCACTTTTATACAGGTTAGACCCAATTGATTAACAATTAATTAAACAATTACTTAATAAACTTCAATTAATCCATATTAACTTTTAAAAAGTTTCTTATATAAAAAACTTTAGCATATTTATTGATTCAGAATTCATTTAACACATTCATTAAATCTAGAAGGTTAAATTTACTTCCAAATTTAAACCCCTAGCGCACAATGTCCTATAATGTTGTATCATTTTACCTTCAAATTCACTTAATTTATTAGTAAAATCACCCCCTCTGAACAAATAGGGTTGGGCTAAAATATTAAAAAAGAAACAGGCATCTGTACCTTGATGAACTTAGTGAAAAATGTTCTGCCACAGGACTCTTTAAATTACACTTCCTAATGTCCCCCAAATACTCCAAAATTCAAATTTTTTACTTTTTGCTTTGTCTGCCCCACATACCACTTAGTGATATTGCAACCACACCCAATGATATATACTACCTCACAAGATTCACAATCAAATCTTTGTCTGGAACTACATTTTTTTCCATTAATTTTGGTACCTATTAAATTCCTAATCTTAGAGCAAACCTTACTATGCCCACATGCAAAGGAGCCCCTTCTTTCCAATACTGTCATCGACTGAGTATGCCTGAAATTCAAAACCTCTTTCAAATTATTATGTCTACCATATGAAAATGTATGGTATTTTGGAAACAATTCACTCACCGTGTCATCCTGATAAATCACATGCCAAAAACCCATAACCAATTTTTTTAAAAGCTCCAAAACCAGTGAATATTTAGTGACAAAAAAGTTGTTTGCCATTTTTTTATCACTATTATCCTGACCAACAAAGTGTTTAGTTACCCTGGGAAAATGTCACTGTTTGGATATTTCATCTTTACCTATTTCGTCTCTCATAAATGAATATCATTTATATGGGCATCGGGATTTTGAAGTAGGCCCATATATATATATATATATATATATATATATATATATATATATATATATATATATATAGTTTTATATATATATATATATATATATATATATATATATATATATATATATATATATATATATATATTCACATATTCACATTATCATCCAAAAGATATCCAGGATTAATGATGCATTTATTAAATTCTTTTTTCTCATTATTCTTTTTTTTATATATGCTCTTTTATTTTTATTTATAATTTATTCTTTGCAATGTAATTATTTTTCTATATTGAAATAAGAAAGAAACACACACATCGTCTAAGGCAGACAGAATAGGAGGAATGGGTCTAGGTTCTGGAAAATCTTTCTGTAACAACTCATAGTATTTTCTGAGGGATGGAGAAGTCTCAATGTTCTCTCACCAAAAACACTGGCACATTGTAGAAATAGTCTCAGTGAAAGAGAAACCCCCACAGAGAGAATCAGAAACTGAACTTTCCCCTGAGTCTGAATCAGAAATCCGAGGAAAAAAGCCTGTATCCATCCCTGCATATTCCAGATTCAGAATCTTGAATCTCTTCAGGAAAAGAGGGATCCCTCTCTCTTTTACCAGAAAATAATTTGCAAGATGGACTTATGGTCTGAATTGAATTGTGGGCCAGACCCAGAAAACTACTCCTGTCCAAAGAAAATTTAGGAGGAGTGGACACATGCTTTGTTTTCTGCTTCTTCTTGACAAGAAAAATGGGGCCAAAATGCTACTAGTGGTAGCAACAGCATTACCAGTAATGGCTATAACATTCTGACACAACAGGGAAACATTCCTTGTTCCTTCTCCCAAGACCAACAAGAGTGGCTAACCCCCAGTTCATATTGGCTACTGGTGCTACACCAGAGGGATCTGGGATAAAATATTAGTGGTCTGAGATGCAACAAATAGCCACAACAGAATCACCCACCTGTGGCCAAAGTAAATTGCTAGTTTGCTGTTGTGGCAAAGGTTGCTTGCTTAGTTTTTTTCATGTTGTGGCTGGCAGAAGGGCCAACAATTGTACCAGTAGTCTGCTCCATGGCCAAGCAGAAAAAGGTGCCTCTTTCCTGGGGAAGAAAATCAGAAATTGCTGATAAATACTGCCAATGCAGAAAACTTACTTTTTTGAAAGAAAAAACAAGTAAAAATCACATTAAAACACTATGCCAGCCCCACAAAAGTAAAATAAAAGCAATTTATATCCACAGAAAAGAAATGTTTTTAATTACTTTACACCACTTTTAGTACGGCAGAAAAAAATAGCGGTCCATTTAAAGCATGCTACATGTTAAAGACAATACATTAAAACACAACACTCCTAGCTTCAAAATAACTTTCCTAAAGAGTTAAGTAATAAAATTTCAATAAAATTTAAAAAATGGAACGTTTTATTTCCCTAAAGAGAACTTATCTGCTCAGCAAAGGAAAGCAGAAGTGAATCATCAATCCTCAGAGCCTCAGAGGAGCATACTCTTCAGCTGCAGTGAAATTTTGAAATGATTCACATGTAAACTTGTCTTTTAGTCAGCTCAACTTGTGCTGCCTGACTGTTTGGATGTGTGGAAGGTGGCCTGAAGCTTTGGAAACTGACCAGCTATTATACCCTTGACAGGATATAAGCCATATAGCTACTGCAGCAGTGATCAGTATGACTAACATGGAGTCATTATGTACTTTATTAACAGTGCTTATTTGGCATTTTATAAGCAGGTATAAGATACAAGATGATTCTACATTTTTATATGGACTAAATGTTCTAAAAATTTACTGATAATCATCTAATAAGCAGTCGTAATGTATGACATGGTATTACATTTAACATTGAGAATATATTCTGCACTTTGATAGTGATAAGCATCAAATAAGCAAGTTAATGACATGAAATTGTAAAAAAAATGCATTAAAGAATATTCTGCAATATGTTACTGAAATATATTGTTCTGGATTACATTAATGGTAGTGCAATGATTATGCATTTATATTTCAGTACTTCTTATATCTGACTGTTTATATAAAAATGACTATTTTCAGTTCATATGCAATAGACTGTTTTGCTTAACTGTATATATTTATTCCAGAAGCATGTTTAGTGTTTGCATACTCACAAGCTACCTTGGATAGCCTTGCTAATCATCTCACGACTGGGAATGACTATAATTAATCTCCTCATTGTCACAGAAAGAAGACTAAAGGGGAGCAACCAACAGTGAAATGGCACAGATACTGAACACTGACTTAGTTTTTAATATTTCATATACAGAACTAACTACAGCTCAACTTTTTATGAGATATTTGGTTTAAGCCTGTGGGAAAACATTGGCTCTTTTATGATTCCAGAAATCTAACAAGAATTCATGTGGTCATTTCTTCAACAAGTATGCTATGAAATCATGAACAAAGGAGTGAAATGACAGAATAAAACTTAACAGAATTCAGTTAATCCCAGCATCAACATGATCAGAATATGGATAAAGTTTCCAATGTTTTGAAAATCATGCAACAGCATCAAAATAAACTCTGATCAACAGACACATGTTTTTGGTGGTTAAATAATTTTCAGTACTCAGCCGTGTCAGTGCGGTATTTGTTATTATTTCTTGGTACATGTAAATTCATCTTTGTATTCACGCTTAAAATTCTACTTGCCTTTTCACTATTTTTTTATCATTTTTAAAACCTTAAAATAAGATGCAAAAGTAAAATGTCAGAACTCTTACTGTTGAACTCTGGCCTTCTCCCCTTAACCTGGGAAAGCCACTCAGAAAGCTGGTAAGGCTTGCATCTCTGTAGGTCATTATACCTGGGCTGACATTGGTCCAGTCTGGGTGAACCCTGTTAGGAGTGACAGATGGCCATAAAATGTCTACCAAATGAGAATATTCTTTCACACACTGCAGCTACCACATTTTCAGTTTTCTGCAGGTATGATTCCTGCAAGAGATAGACCGTAATTGTAGTCTCCTTATCAGACTAGCTTATAGTTCAACCTCATGCTTTTACAGGTGCTACCATCTTTTAAAAGTGCAGAAACCAAAGTTATGAATTTAACTGCAGGATGTGGGTTCATAGATTCTTAGATTCATAGGTAGGTACTAGGCTATTTGCCTGAGGGCATTTTTAAGCCTAGACAGAGTGTGTCAGCTTTCACCACCCCATTGATTAATTAACTGAGCCTCTGTCAAGCAGAGCCAATGAAGTGATCCCAGGGGTGTATTTTTTGTTACCCATCCACTCGTCAAGACTTCTCTTGAAGAGTGTTAGTGAGGGGCTCTGCCTAATGTAGTTAGGAATTTTGTTCCAAAGCATGGGGAGTCTCTGTGACAGGAATCTATCCCTCCAGCATGTTCTATTTATTGTTGTGGTGAGGTTTAGCTCACTAGAGCGTGTGGCTCGGCGTGACTTGGATTTCTTTAGGTGGAGCATGTCCATCAATTCTGAGTTGGACATGGCTTTGTAAGTCAGGCAGAGATCACCTCTGAGTAAGCGATATGCCACTGAGTACAGCTGGAGTTTTTTCAGTCGGGCTGCATAGGACATATGTTTGAGGCCAGTAATCCTCTTGGTGAGGTGCTTTTGTGGTCTTTCCAGCTGTTGGAAGTGTCTTGTGAGGTACATCCCAAATGGGGCATTGTACTCTATGATGAGTCTGATGAGTGACTAGCAGAGGGGCACTATAACCTCTTTATTTCCAGTTGCGAACCCCTTAGTAATTAGATGGGCCACATGGAAGGATTTCCTAACTACTTTGGCAATATGATTGTCAAAGGAGAGATTACTATCTACCTGGGTCCCCAGATCTCTTATTACCTCTTCTGTATTAAGGGGGCTGCCACCTATGTGGTAATTTGTGGGTGTTTTGTTTTTCCCAAAAGGGATGACTATGCATGTTTTGGCATTTTAGCTTGAGGCCATGACTTTGACACCAGGTGTCTCAGTAAGACCTTTTTGAAGGATGTCCGTGTCAGTGGGAGAGTCAATTATGGCTCCCAGTTTGCAGTCATCATCTAATTTGGTTAGCCATAGTCCTCCTGTGTTTGCCTGTACTTCTGAGAAATATATGCCGAACAGTAGGGGTGCCAGAACCGAGCCTTGCGGGACACCACTTGTGACTGGTTTAGAGTCGGACCTGAAGCCTACTATTCTTACCGTGTGAGTTCTGTCTGTAAGCCAGTTGGCAACCCATCTTGTGACGTAGGGGTTTATGTTCAGGCTGGTAAGTTTTTCTATAATACCCAAGTGAAGAATGGTGTCGAACACCTTGGCGAGATCAAGGTAGGCTGTGTGAATCACCTTTCCCTCATCTATGGCCTTGGTGACTGTCTTGAAGAAGTCATGATCTGCCCTTAACATAGCCAAACTGGGTCAGGTCAAGTATTTGGAGGTTCCCAATGTCTTTGTTAATGAGTTCCATGATGATGCACTCCATAGCCTTTGCAGACCAGGCTAGTCAGGCTTATGGGGCGATAGTTACCAGGGTCAGTTGTGGCCCCTCCTTTGTGGAGCAGAATAACCATTGCTGTGCACCATTCTATGGGCACGTAGCCTGTGGAGAGGCTGAGGTTGAACAGCGTGTTTAGGTGGGGGGTTAGTTCGTTCTGTAGTTTGTGCAAGATGCAGCCTGGGACACCATCTGGCCCCATTAATGCTGTGTTTTTGGCTTTTGAAAGGGCTGTTTTCACCTGTGCTTCTGTGATTTCCAGGACACTACACTTTTCCGGTATTGTTGTGGGCCCTTTTGAAGGTGAGAGGAGGTGAAGTGTGCACTGAATCTATCTGCCAGGATGTTGGCAATATCAGTAGGTTCAGTATATTTTGTGCTATTTTGCACTACCTCAGTGCATATCTGCGAGTTGCCACTTAGATTCTTGACATAGCTAAAGAATGCTTTGTAATTATCTTTTGAATCCTTGGCTATTTTTCTTTTGAAGTTAACCTTGGATGATTTTATGAGGGATCTTAGTTTCTTACTGATACTGATCAGGGATGTCTTTCCTTCTTGGGATTTGCTTTTTTTCTGAACTAGTTTCCTCCTTCTGTTGTATAACCTGTTTATGTCAGGGGTCCACCAGACTGGTTTCCTTCTCTTAGGGGAGTGAGTCTTGGTCTTGCTAGGGATGGCATGATCCATGCATCCTTGTAGGTGCTCATAGAGTACAATTGTAATGGATTCTGAATCTTGGGCAGTGTTATCCTTTAGGGTGGGGACTGTGAAACGTACCACCTCTGCCTTAAGTAAGGTGAAGTTTGCTTTAGAAAAGTTTTTCACTGTGCATTCCTTGGTTGGGAGGGGTGGTGGGGTGTGGACATCCAGGGTGATTAGTTTATGGTCTGATCTAACCAGTGGCGGGTTGACCTCTGGTACGGAACACCTGTCGCCTATGTTGGTGATGACCAGGTCCAATATGTTGTGGCCTCTGGTAGGGGAGTTTACCAGCTGATCCAGGGCATTTGAGTTGTTATATTCTAGGAAGCGCTGAGCCTGGGAGTTTGTACTCAAGTAGTTTTCCCAGTTAATGGTAGGGTAAATTAAATCACCCAATATCAGGGTGTTCGGTAGGACCTTCATGTTTTTCAGTGTCTCCAGAAAGGCAGAGTGATGGTCCTGGGTCATGGAGGGTGATCTGTAGCAGGCCACAATTTGCATTGCAGATTTGCCCGATGTTAGTTGCACATGGATGATCTCAGAGGTATCATGCTGTGCCACTAACCTGGTGGTGTGAGTATCCTTGATGAATATGGATGCACTCCCTCATTTGTGTTTTGGTCCGTGTTCTGTGGCCGAAATGTGTGGTATGAGTTGTAGCCCAGTAGTGCTGGAGTGGTCTCTGGAGCCTTGATCCAGGTTTCAGTTACTGCACAGATGTCAACGTTCTCCATACTTAGGAGTGCTTTGAGCGCATGCATTTTGAGTCAGAGGATTAGATCCTCACCTTCTGAGGTGTGACATCATCATACTCAACTCGTGTAGCCATAAAGGAATTTTAACCCATGGAAGTGATATTTTTAGACAAATTTGTTTTACCAATTGTATTGTAAAACTGACATGAAGATATTTTTTTAGATGAATATAGATTGATGACATTGGTATGGACATGGAATTCAGTGATTCATCCATTACTTCTCATATGCGTATATGGGTATTTGCTAAAGAATACTGATGATGTCACCTTCATTACATAATTATCATTGTGATAATGCATTACTAAATTATGGAAATATGATTTAGGAAGTATTGCTTGAGGTAAACCTTTCACATGTAATATTTTACAAGTGAAATTTATTACATATGCATTTGGTGTCACATTGCACTAATCAAAGTAATTCATTGTTAAGAAGTGATAAGATGTGTCATATTCTGTAGCGTGTCTATGGATATGGCTTCATTAAACTCCAGTCTAAATGCTGACCTTTATCATTTAGTTTTTTATAGAACTATTAAGTTTCCTTTAGACATGCTCATTCTCAAGGGAAGCAGAGCTCAATCCAGCTCATCCTCAACCACCAGAAAGCTATATACATCTATTTGACCGAATATACATATATATGTTACTGTGATTCATAAAGGTGCTTGACTTACCTTTGTTTGCTTACAAAAAGTGTAAATTACCCCAGATTTCTGTCAGTAACTGTAAAGTTAACCATTTTTATCTGCAGTCAGTCAAATTTGATGGTAACTGATGTGGAAAAGTACAAACTTTTCAAAGTAAGCAAAAACAACTTTAAATTTATAAATCATTATCAAACTATGGAAAGTCAACTTAATGGAAGATTTCTTTCAAGAAAATGCTTTCTTTTACGTTAAAGTCCATTTTTATGCAATTGAATGCTGATGGCAAGGCAGGAGTGATAATGCCAGGAGTTAGAAACATATAGCAGGTCCTCTCATTTGAGGTCTCGTTCATGTAGAACTGTGTGAGCAGTGTCGGTAGGATCATTTGCATCCACTAGCTCACATCATCATAGCAAGTCAGCATGAAACTCACTTGGCAGCACTTTTATACAATCATGACCACCATTATCCACACTATCTTTATGGGATATGGTGCATGACACTTTCTAACCTATTGTAAATTAGGGCTGGCACTGCAGGTAATGAAAATATATGTGTCAGTTTACCAGCATGCATTTCAGTAGACTAATGTCACTGTCTAAGGCCAAAGGAAATGTTTAAAAATCTATTTCTATATCTGTAGCTATTTCTATAGCTATGTAACTGTGGGTGTATATATATATATATATATATATATATATATATATATATATATATATATATATATATATGTGTGTGTGTGTGTGTGTGTGTGTGTGTGTGTGTGTGTGTGTGTGTGTGCACTTGCGTGCGTATGTATATATGTATATATATATATATATATATATATATATATATATATATATATATATATATATATGTAAAGGGGCAGTTAAAAATACTAAGAGGACTATGAGGCTTCAGCACATGCCTGACTTGAGTACTTGAGTAATGGTAATGCTTACAATAAAAAAAAGCAAATGTGGAAAAAAAAGAAGAGGGAGTAAGTTGCAGACAGCAATGTCTTACACCATTAAAGGCTTATTCAATATCAGGACTGCCAGTTAAGCAATGTTACTGATGACAATTATACAAAAGATAAATTAAAAAAAGGTAGTCTATAAAAAGGGAGTAGGGAGAAGCAAAAGGGAAAAGTGTACACTATTAAGAGCCTAACACACACTGGAAAAATTATCACATGATTAACAGTCATCCTGCCATTAATAGCAGCACTGTTGCCACTTCACCCACAGCACTACAAAAATGATGATTGATATTGCTTCTGATGGTATGAGGTTTGCTGTTTATGACATGAATAAATGATCTGATGTGTAATACCTTAAAAGAGAACATGAAATTATTTCTTATTTGTCAGTAATGAGAGTAGAGGAGCACTACATCATAAAAAAAAGAAATGTCATATGGTTTGTTTTTCTGTACAAGGTCACAGCTCATGAAAAATAAGTTGGAATACAGCACCAGTACATCTTTAAATACATAGAATTTCTTCCACCAATTCAGTCAAGTACTGCAATATAAAGTTTAAATTAATGAACATGACAGGAGGAGTACATGCATAATTAACTGCAATGAATATGAATGCATGATGACATTTCTACATTCCTCACAGATCTCAGTAAAAAATCAGGCAAAACTCTTATAAATCTAAATATATACTGTATGACAAGCTCCACTGTAGATAATAATAAAAAATAAAGATAAGAGGGGCTGTGATGAATGGTGACAGTAAGCCATGCACCACACAGCATAAACCACACATAGCATCAAGTGCATGATTTATATTCTACGTACATAGATAATGAGGAAACACTAATCTGAATGTCACGGTCCATAGTTGTGGACTAGACACCACCTCTTTACCTGCACAGCTATATTCTGTGCACAAACCTGCGATAAAGAGTCCTCTACTACTGCTATTGCTGCTGCTGTTGGTTGGCCACCAACACTATCATCATTCATGGTAAGATTGTATTGGGAGCTGTAGTGACACCATGGGGCAGTTTACCATCAAGACTAGTGCATAATCATGTAGTGCAGAATGCAACATGTAGTAAATATCCTGCATGCAGCAGCGCCATACATAAGGGCACCCCTTGACTCATCTAGCAACAGAATCAAGTTTTAGCAGCCAAGCACTCTGTCATTGACAATCTTTGTCTCTGATAGGACGGTGTTACACCTTTCATCAGCAGCTGCTGTCAGGCTCCCCAAAAGGTGTCATGAGACATGACTCAAGTGGATAGCCAGCATCACCCCAAAAACATAAGATAAGAAATTAAAAGAAAAGAAAAGAAGGGGGGCAAAACAAGGGAAGGGTAGTTAAGTAACAAGCAAAGCATTTTCCAAAGAATAAGTAATTAGATGATTAAGAGTAAAATTTCCACTTAACAAGAAGTTGACCATGGGGCATCTTACAATGCAAGAAAACATGGTAGAGTGAGCTTGTGTGCCAGTGTCAAAGGAAAAAACTTCAAAGACCAATACACATAAGGTTCAGTTAAGGCACATTTAATAACTTGCTGCAAGGAAAAACAACAACAAAGCCCATGATACAGCAGGCACCCCAGCAGAAACAAGCAAAAAAGAAAGTCCAAAAAATACAACTGAGGTATGGCTATCTATCGTTCTTCTTTTGAATCTGGATTTTGTATCTATCGTTCTTCTTTTGAATCTGGAGCCATACCTCAGTTGTATTTTTTGGACTTACTTGCTGCAAGGAGACAAAAACATGCAAATAAAGGATTTTGCCTAACTACTAACAGGAAGTATGCTATTCTTATACTATTCTACAAGACATGGCCTTCTATGGCTGACGTAATTAAACACAACTTTCAGTATTGTTCTACAGCAGATGTTACTCCGATTTTCTGCTGACATGACTGGATTTATGAAAAACATTTTGAGAAAAACAACCTGGCCTTGGTGGGCCCTAGCCCATTACAAACTTTTATTGTGTCGTTCTAATACGTGTTACATTTCAAGGTACTTTTCTAACTTAGACACAAGCAAATACTGATTGCAGTTCATATTTTCAAGCAGTCTTTGTTCTGATTATCTATAGCTTCTGCAGCTGTGTATTTTCTCACAGCACAAGCGGAACTCATTGTCTAAGTCTCATAACAAGTGATACATCTATTCATTATTTTCCTGACACAAGCAGAACTTATCTGCTTTCCTGAAGATTTCCAAAGCATAAGCAATAGCTGCACATATTTCATGACAATACAAGGTTAGGAAGCTTCTGCAATTCATACAGATTTTATGCAGTGTGAAATAGAATAAATGTGTTAACCCTTTTCAAGCCTTAAATGCACTAAGCATATTACTAATACATATACTAATACATATTTTTCTGACATTTCCCCCCTTTTAATACTTTTATTCTACTTTCAAAATAAGAATAAACAGTTTTTTCTTCTCCCAACCTCTTCCTACTCAGGATTTGCAGTTAAGAGAGTCATTCAGTTTAAACTTATGAAAGCATTTCGGTTTTTTAATAGTTCCTCAAACTCAGCACTTTGATATAAGGTTTCAGAAACTGACATGTCTATAAGGTCTTTAATCAGTCTTTTCATGCAGGGGATGCCACAGCAAACACATACTCCCAATAGGAGCATTCCTACACAAATGGCAATCAGGATGTTCATTAGAATGGTACCCCCCCCAAACCATTTCTGGAAAAAGTCCATCAGTGGGTTTGGTCCTGGTTTGGTCACACTTGCTGAATTACTTCAAGGTGATTGTCTATCTCATGTTTATGGTCAGGAAAATACGAACAGCACTCCTCCTGGATTAAAGCGCATGTACCGCCTCTTGCCTCTAGGGTGAAGTTGAGAGCCATGTGGTTTTGAAGCACTACAGTTCTCATGGCATTCAGTTCATCAGTCACCAATTCAACAGTGGAAAAAGTTGCATTGCTTATTACTTCGAGAGATTTAGACAGTTTTCTCAGCTTCCAGATCGATTTCACTGCTCCATATGCTGGTGATATGCCTGCCCACAATATAACACCGTCACTCAAGTCCATGCATGTCAGTTTATCGCCTATAGAATGATGGTTTTTCCAGTGTGCATCGATTTGCCCCACTGGATTTTCAGGTTTCTTAACGGGTTTCTTGATGACCTCTCGGACATTCCGAATTTTCCCTCGAGGTAAAACTGCAGTGTGTCATATGGCTGGAACCAGGTAGCCCAAAAAAACAACTGACGGTCCAATTCTCAGGTAACCACTTGTATGCCTTTCTGCCACATACGAAATAACAGTCCTCTACTTTAGTAGTAACTTTGCTATGAATATACACTTGCCCTGCATGAAACATTTTTCTATCAATTATAGACAGTTGTTTATAAAGAACAGAATTATGTTTTACTTCATCAATTGTTTTGTGCATCAATTCAAGAAATGAATCATAGTTTGTATTACAATAAGAACCTGCATTATTAGCTTTAGTGTAACATTTATAAGGAACAGTCACATTGCAATTGCTCCAACCCACCTGAACAGTATCATTTTTATAAAAGCACACAGTTCCCTTTTGTGGAACAGACAAGTGCAATGCTATTTTATCTTGAGATGTAATGGTTGAGGTATCATAAATCAAATTTTCCCAGGTCTCATTGACCCCTAGGGGGACTGCAGTCATTAATAACCCCCCGTATGCTGTCGGCAAAGCTGTGCAAATCCAGCAATTCAAAACATTGAAAGTCTCAGCATACACATGTTTAATTGCCTGGTAAGTGTTGAAGTGTGGGTGCCAGTTTATGAGCAACGCTTCACGTTTATTCAATTTAGTTTGTGTGGCTGGAAAAAGGAATGGCCACAACAAAAAGATTATTGTCACTAGTACAGTTAACAGGATGATTATGCAATACTTCTGAGGAAATGGTTGTCCTGTATTCCTGTTTTTTCTGGATTCTATCATTTCTGCTCTTGACATGTGACAAGATTTTTGTCCAGTTCAAAGTTCTTAACTAATTTGCAGTGCATCAGGTGGATCCACGAGGCACGCTCTGCGATCTTGATGGCAGTGGGTGTTGACAGAAGCACTTGATATGGACCTTCCCACTTTGGTGACGTCCAATTCTTCTTCTTTATTGTCTTCACCCAGATCCAGGTACCTGGAACCACTGCCACTTCTGATGGTCTGGTTTGTTCTTTATGCACTAAGCATATTAGTAATACATATACTAATACATATTTTTCTGACAGCCAGGTATGGGAACAATGGGGACATTGACAGGACACTGGGTTGTCATGTTGGTGATACACCCAATGCATCATATACTACCTGGCATTTGATGGAATGGTAGCTCCTCCAATTTCAGTACCACTCTTGCTGTGCTCCTGAGGGGGTACTAATGGCAACCTGGGTGCAATATATTGCACGAAGCACCTCAAGGAAACATGCCATCCTGCAAAAGGCGTACATAGTTTTGGATCAGTACTGAGGTGACACCAGGAAATAGATGTACTGCTCCACACTTGCCAAGGATATATCAAGGAATTGCAGAAGTATTCTCAAGGCAGAAGCTGTAGAAATACCCAATGTGTCCATACTTTGTCTCTTGAAAGTCACCATGACAAGTAAAGGCTATACATACTTTAGTATCCACAGGTATAGTGAGGCCACATATCTCCTCAGTTCCTGTCCATGGACCATATGTACTCAGAAATCCCTTAAAATGTCCATGTCCACTTTAAATCTATCAATAATTTCTGGATTATCAAACTTATAATGAATTATTCTATCTCTGTTTCTCTCTTAGTGTCTATCTTCCCTTTCTTGGCCAGCAAGTCCTGCTGGGTGCAAGTGGTTTTGGCTCAGCCAAGACAAGCACCTAACACTGAGAAATGGTTAAGCTGGTAGCAACAGCAGACATCTTCACGAATTCCAGTGTAGATGAAAAAGTGCATGATTTCAACTTTTCTAATGTCTCTGTGGACAACATGGAAATTTGTCCATTTGGTGGGTAAAGGACTTACTAGCATAACAACTTTTATATCATTTCTCATTTGAATCTTATTACAACTTGATTTGCATAAGTCCATTTAAGACTTCCACACGTGAGTGCAAATGGACTCCATAAATTACACTGGGGGGCTGCATTTGGGCATGCACAGTGCAGATTTCCATTACTCGTATATGCAATGACTACGAATACCATCCTATGTTTAATGTCACAGTATCTCTAAGTATTTCAATTATTCTTACATAGTATGTCAGTCTTGGAATTAAAGTAAATAAGTAGCAGAAGTGTGGGAGCACAAACTCTCGTAATGAAAGTTCAAACCCCCACAATACTTGAAAGATGTAGCAATGGGTTCAGCATTCTTTTAGTCTTACTTGTAGAATGCACATTGTTTTCTGGGGAAATTAAGTAATAATATCTCACAAGGTGAGCAATACCAGCTAATATCAGACTACTCATGAAATGTGATAAGACCTAATACAATAGGTAGAAGGCAACTCAGCCAATGGAAATCCTGATATTCCTTGCTATTTTCCAATACCACCTAAACTCGAGCATCTTATAGTGCTCAGAAAATGGGAATAGCCAAAGAATGCATTTTGATTTTGAAAATGCTAACAGCAAGCATCTATTTACTTAAGATACAGCACTGAATAATTCCTCCCCTTGGTGAGTGGTCTAGTGAAAGAGCATATTGCTTGTATGCATTTGGTGGTAAACAATAATTTGATAAGAGGTTGCCATAGTGAGATTGTTTACCTATAAATGTGTGTTGGTAGGTGACAGCTAAGCACAACAACATAAAATGCAAATGAGTGTCACTGTAGATGTAAAAAAGTTATCACTTAAACAAACATATGAAGTAATTTCATTACTGTTAGAATGTGGTATTTTATGAAGGTATTTGCTGAGGTGCTAGAGCATGTGATATTTTAAATAAAGGTTCCTAGCTCATATTGTGTTGTTGTGATTCTCCACTCAGTTATGCAGCGCTGTGCATTTTTGTATGTGAGTGTTATGAACTATGTATCAGACCTTTAATCGCTGACTCTTTTGTCTAAATAGCTTATTTAATTTACATTGGGTTTTTGACTGCTCATGGAGATTTGGAGAGTCAGTCTCTCCTGCTTATTTAATCTGTGCATACTATTTATATTTGTTGAAAATTTTTTCATAACATAATCTGTCTTATTATCTGCAGGTTTCTCATTCCATGAGAAGTTGGTTTGCTTGAGTATAGGTCATGGACAAAAACAATCTTTTTGACCAGGTCCAGTTACACAGCTAAAAAAAAAAAAAGAAAATAAACTTAAGCACTTTAGGGTCTCCTTTTATTTAATTTCACTGACTGAAATATTATAGCCCTGCTTGTCATGGAACACCTCTATCTCCTGAAGTCCAATATTTCTACCAGTACTAGAACTTAGAGGCCTAAACCTTAGGCACCCAAACCTTCACTAACAGATAAATAAAACACGGTGGAGGGACAGATTTATAACCCAGTTCCTCCCTAACCTTTGGAATAAACATTCCCTGCATGGTAAGCAGTACAACTCACTGTCTTCCTTTAAAAATAACCTGGATGACTGTTATGGTCCTCCTGAAAAAAGGAGGCACATCCTGAGAGAATGTACTGACAAGGCATGAATGGCTGTAAGACAAAATGACATTGAAATTTCTGTGAATCTACAAATCTAGAGAATACTAATCAAGGAATACTAGACACAGAGTCCAGAAATTCTAAATGTTGTTGCATTGTCTGTTGGTATACAGCTCTGCCAGCATTGTGAGAATGAAAACATGTTTTGCAAAGTTGAGTCAGTTATTTAACAGTATAGGTAGACAGAAGCAAAGCAAAATTAAAAATTACTTTTTAGAATACCTTAATTAGAATTCTGGACAAAGCTGGTTCCAGACATAGCTACTGTCTTAGAAGGAAAGTGGATATATTCTGAAGTGCAATACTCTGACACCCAGTGGGTTAAATCAGGCTTATTATTAGAAGATCTTAACTGCATAATATTTGTTGATTAATAACTTTACTGCTACATGAATTTTAGATTCTCTGTTGTGCAATATTCTTCTTTATCTTCCCAGGGAGACATTCAGCCAAAGTGTCAGGTGACATAAAGTTTTCTCGCAAATGCCTTTTCATGTCTGTTTTATTTTCCTACATTTGTATGTTCTTTTACAAGGACAATAAAAAGTAGCCTGGTGGGACAAAATATAAAAAGCAGACCTATAACTGACTGCCAACAAAGAGATATAATCAACCAAAAATGTGTTGTACTTACTGGTGTTTCTAATTGGTTTAGGTTTGCATGGTGGGTTTGTTATCAAAAATAATCGTTGGCATCAGTTGTTCCATTTGGACCTAATTGAGAATGCTGTTCCCTGTGCAAAGGTAACAACCATATATGTAATGCATTATCAGGTGAGTATAATTGTAACTGTGAGATACAGTAGGTACATTATTATTAACTGGTGGCAGAACAAACCTACCTGCACTTTTTATTTCCCATAACTTTATTTTGTAGCATAGTCCAGTTTCTTGTATTGTATTATAGCCAACTAGATTCTAATAAGCAAATATATATATATTGGATGAGTTTTACTGCTGGTCAGAAAAAATGTTCATTAAAAACTTTTAACAAAATGTAATGCTTCCAGTTATATTGCATGTCTAAGGAAAGTTTGATATTTAAATCACTTATTCAATTTTTTTCAGTGATGGCAAATTTTCTTTTAGGTCCCAGGTGAATACTTTGTTTACTGATAACAGAGGTGCTTTTGATAAATGGTCAGTTTTCTTTTTAAATAATATTTTATGAAACTTTTAGCATATGTGTATTAAAAACAAACCACGTATTAAGCAGCAAACGATAACTCTTTACAAATGTGTCCATATCAAATTATTATAATTCAGCAAATAATTCATCAATATTCTCTGATAAGATATTTAATTTCATCCATGAATTATAGTTAGAAGCAATCGTAGTTGTTCTCATCTTAATAGTTCTTAATTCATTTTGACAAACAACTTTAGGAATATTAATAAACTCCACTATCAAGAGTATAGTTGCATTCATCCAGTTTTTCATTACTATTTTTCTAGCTAATGCTAGTATACTCCAAAGAACAAATCTTTGCAGTGCTGGAAAGGTATTAGGAACTGAAATATTAAGTAAAACTAAAGATTTATTAAACTTGAAATTATCAGTCCACAATGCTTGCATAAAGTTATTAATTTCTTTCCAAAAGGGTTGTGCAACTTCTTCTTCTTCTTTCGGCTTTTCCCAGTTAGGGGTCACCACAGCAGATCACCTCGTCTGCTCATGATTGGCAGTGGAGTTTTACAGTGGTGAGTTGCCAGCCCAGTGCCCAATCTTCCACAGAAGGCACACACACACACACACACACACACACACACACACACACACACACACACACACACACACACACACACACACACACACACACACACACACACACACATGCACTCACACCTAGGGCCAATTTAGACTGTCCAACCCCCCTACAGCATGCCTATGGGATGTGGAAGGAAACTGGAGCACCCGGAGGACTCTCACATGACCACAGGGAGGACATGCAGACTCCACACAGAAGGAACCCCAGCCGAGGATTGGACCAGAGAACCTCTTGCTGTTTGGCGACAACGCTAACAGCTGCACCACCGTGGCCACCCCAAAAGGGTTGTACAACTAAAAAAATATGTTGCCTATCTGCCTACAACATAGATTAACATCTCCATCCTCCAATGTCTTGTTTTTATGCATAATTTATATGTTAGAAGGACTGAAAAAAGTTGTATGCATATATTTTCACAAACATAATTTTCAATATAGAGAATATGTAGTATTTGCTGATGACTTCAGCATCAAGCTATATCTTCAGTTAAGAGTGAGCAATTTTATTTTTGTGTAATAATCCCAATAATCTGCTTTAGTAAATGATTTATTCATTCTTAATATTGTATATATCCTATATAAATAAAATGTATTAACATGGGTCTATATTAATTCTGTGAAAGACATATTCATCAAATACATATTCTACAATTAACAACTGCCAAAAATCAGTTTGGCAAACAATTGCATTTTTCCCACAGTTTGCAAACAATTGGCTATCACCTAAACTTTGCTCTTTCCCCCACTGTAGTGTTATCTCAGAGTTTGTATATATAGTTAAGGGGTGTGGGGGGCACAGTCCCCCACATTGATGGTTGTGTGGGGAGAAGCCCCCTACTTGGGTGGATCTGATTTAGTCCATTGTGAGTTCCAGATGGTTGGTGGCCAAGTGTTTGTGAACCATAGGAAAAATTCCGTGGTTTGCTGAAGTAATTTTCGGTGGTTATTGTTCGTGAAAGACGTATTCAATGGATACGTTTTTTGTGGAATTAGTATAGACCCATGTACCTCACTATTTGATTTATTTTGTATAATAATTCAGTCGTAGTAGGACTATTATTTTTTAATTGTTTCTGGCATTACATTTATTTTGGATATTATATACTGTCTATTGCTTTGTATAGTAAAATAATTATTCGTATTTATATCATATTTTGATATTACAAAATACAGAAGTTATTATTTTATTACCATTCAAAATTGTCCTTATCAATTTTAATTGATTGTGATAAATTTGAACCTAATTTATCAAAAGCAAAAGAGTTTGAATATAATCTATTCTTCTTATTCCGGCTTTTTCCCGGTTATGGGTTGCCACAGTGGAACTCCGGTCTGCTAATGATTGGCAGTAGATTTTTGCGGGACCGAGTTGCCAGCCCGACACCCAGCCTTCAATGAAGGCATGCCCATTCACACATGTCTTTCGAATGCCACTCCTCCACGGGGAGGACATGCAGACTCCACACAGAAGGCGAGAATGATTTGGGAGATTATATATATATTTAGAATACTAGATAGATATGAGTACTCAGCAGAATCAAATGCTTTATTTATATCTAAATTAATTATTAAAAGTTATTTTATTGTAAAATTAGCACAGTCAGCTGGTGTAATTATGATTTTAATATTATCTTGCATCTGTTTCATATAAATTCTGTCTGATCATCATCAGTTAATATTGGAAGAAAATGTTTGATTCTATTATCTAGGACAGACATAAAAATTTTATAATCTATAATTTTAAAAGATATAGGTATAAAGAATGCACATAGAGATGATTTTTTGTCTTGTTTTGGTGTGGGGGGGTTAAGGTACATTTCCAAGAAAGGTGGATTTTATAATCATTTAATATCACATGGTTATAATTTCTATAACCCAGGAATAATACCATAATTACCTGGTGGATTATTATAGCAATAACCCACGCTTGGTGGGGATTTAATAGTTACCCACAGTTGGGCGTGGGTTTGGTCCAGGGTGAAAAGAACGAAGAAATAACTCATAAAACCAAATGGTAATACACCTATGATATTTAATGAAATTATATTAATTACTTTATTAAAGAAATTAAATAATAGAAATAATTAAATTTCTTAAATAATGGCATTGCTCTTTCCTCTTGTCTGCGCCGGCTGTGATTGTCTGTTGTACATTGGTACATCGCAGTATTGCACACACCTACAGCAGTACTAAAGGAGCTGCATCGAAAATCGCAATTTTAAATCAAGATCTCATTAGCTGTTTAATGTAATGGCGTTTTGTTTAATAAATAAATAGCGGAGGGAGATACATATTGCTTATTTTTTAAACGCTTTACATAATGTTAAACTCATTTAAATATTAGTGGCGTTATTAAAAATTGCAAGTCGAGATCTCTGCTTACATTGTACACTTATTAAGCTATGCTAAAGGAGTTTTATTTTGCTTTTAAACAAGTTAAAAGCAACGGAGAACTTCGTTGAATTTTGTTTTACGTATATGTTAACTTTAAATAACATTTTTTTAGGCTTTTTATGTATTTAAAAAGTCTTGAAAATTCGCCTTTTTCCATTAGTATTTTCCATTTACTACTTGAGACGCGGCATCCTTTAATTTCAATTTCTTATTTTGTTTTTCCTTTATTTCTATCATTGTTATAAGTTTATAAATTTTCTTTTTTTGTTCTGATGTAAGTCTATTTACAATATTTCCCTCTAAAAAGTTTTAATTGCATTTTCACATTCAGTGAAATTACCAGATGTATTTAAATCACTATATTTTCTAAAATGTCTTCTATATCAGCAACATTTCTTTTAGCGTGTTGACATTTATGCCCACAAACAGCAGTAAAATGTTTTAAATCTGGTTCATTACAAAATTTATTTCTCCTGAGGAAGCCTATATGGTGAAAATTTTTACTTGCAATTGGACTTTTACATAATTGTGTTCTGCTTGAGTTTTCCAATTTTTTTTCTTTCTTTCTTCGTGTTAACATTTATCTCATTGATATATTTAATTTTATTTGTTTTATTTCTTTTATCTAACTGATATTCTGTGGATTTTTTATTTAAGGTATATGTTTATGATTTATTTTTTTCTAAACTTTTTGAAACCTTATGTTGCATTATATCCGTATATTTTAAATTCAAAAGTTTATTTCAGCTTCTACACCTTTTTGCAGTTAAAGTTTTAACTTATCAGTTTTAGTCTGCAGCACCAATAGGTTTTTCCCTCATTCTTTTCTTTTTTGTAAGTACAAATTGGTCATCTTACAAAACAATTACACTTTATGATAATCCCACAAAATGATATTTGATAATACTCCATTATTATTTATATCCAAAAATTGCTGAATTTCTGTTAAAAATAATCTTTAATTCTTTTAACTTTGTTATGAATCTGGAAGTCTTGTGAAAAAATAATTTTTTGGCTTTATCAAACTAATAAAATTGATAGTATTATAGTCTGATAAGGCGTGAAACAATAGTAACTTTCTCTATTTTTGATGTTTAGGTCAGTATGCGTAGTCCAGACATTGCAAAAGATTTATGGTTATGTGTGAATAGTGGTGCTACATGGATATGCAAATAAGGTCAGCAAAATGCATTTGTGATTAATATGGAAAAGCAAAGCATTTTTTTACAAACACGCATACATTTCACAAAGAGTAAGTTGTATAAAGGTTTGGCATGACAAAATTGCAAATTACTTCACAAAATTGTAAATTGTTACTCTCTCTCTCTCTCTATATATATATATATATATATACATATTTTTTTGCTGCAGGCAAGCAAGACTGAGCACAGTCACATTAAAAGCATTTCTGGAAATCTGTGGACTGCATAGCAGATAAGATTGACTTTTTAAAAAGAAAAAGGGTTTATAATTTATTATATTGGGTATCCTTTTTGTGGACACCCTGAGGATTTCATTGAAGAATACAAATGGGTTAAAGGGGTGATAGGAAAGATTGAAAAAGGGGATACCAGACAAAGAGGAAACATCAAGAGGGTTTGTGCTGAAAGGCATGAGAGAGAATGGAGACTATGTTTTTATTAGGAATAGACCCCCCCCATTTTTTCAATTTTTTTAAATGAGGGTAGTGTGGGTGGGAAATATTGAAGAGGGTGAAAGAGGAAAGGTAAGGTAAAAACAGCTGAGAAAGTGCAAGCTGGAATCCCAGTCCACACAGCCTCAAATGCATCCATTGTAAGATGTATTAGTGCGAGATAAGCACTAATTTAACATTCTATTTGGTAACTAGAAAAATAAACTGTATATACTCTTTACTATTTTCTTTAAAGTATAGTGCATTTCCTATCTCAGCATTGTCATTGCAATATAAGATAACAATGTAAAAGTTATAAATTTTATTGCAAAACAATTGCCCTTAAATTTAATTAAAATAATTAGTTCAAAATTGCAATTCAATTGCAGCCAACAAATTTAGTGTTTCAGCATAGTATCTTACTTATATTTCACTGCATTGATGTTTTGCTGCAGCTCTCCACATTCTTACTCATGTTAACTAATCAAGAAGTGTAAAATCACTTACTAGCCATAACATTTCAAATTACAAAATTACATTAACTAATACAAAGCATGTATTTTCTACAATTAATGGCTTTAATGTTTGAAAATATCATCCACAGAAACATTTTTTTTTATAAAATGAACTATTTTTTCATCCATTTTCTCCACCCCATTCCTGCAACTTATAAATATAGTATATTGTAAATAATATTGTTAGTGATCTTTTATACATATGTGTGTAGATATATATATATATATATATATATATATATATATATATATATATATATATATATATATATATATATATATATATATATATATATATATATATATATGTATATATATACTTACTTCATCTCTTTCATACTGAATGTACTTTACCATATCAGATAATGGAAGATCTGGAGTGGGGGAAGGGGTGGAACTGAACAGCTGATGAGAGGCTTTACTGAAATTACAGAACCAGGGATATGGGCTTGATAGCCCCAAGCTGGTGATGACAGGCCTCATCAACATGTCTGTGGAAGCTTTCTGGGAGAAGGCATATGACACCCATTGGTGATAAATATGCTTATGGTTGGTGCAGTGGTGCAGAGGGTAATATTGTTGCCTCAGAGCAAGAGGTACTCTGGTTCAATTCTCGGCTGGGGAGCCTTCTGTGTGGAGTCTGCATGTCCTCCCTGCATTAGCGTGGGTTTCCTCCCACATTTCAAATACATGCATCTGGATTGTTTCTCCATGACCTCCACTGAAAATAAGCTCTGTCCTAGTTGGACTTTCTTGGTCAACAAATGTTAAATAAATTATGTCATTATTAAGGGCCAGGTTAGTTTTAAGGCTATTTAAAGCATATGTCATTTAATGTGTGTTATAGCACTGAAGAAGGCTTTATTATTGCCGAATCTGGTTTGCGTTGGGTTGCCACAATAAAGGATTATTTATTCTTATCTCTCTTTGATGCTGGACTATTTTTTGTGTTCTTCTAGTTTTAAGGCCATAACATGAATTCCATCATTGCCAGATTGCCAGTGAGAGCTGAAACCACATTAATGGCTGCGAGGATGACATCTCCTTCAGTTGACTATGGCCTGTATGGGGAAATGAATGGTTGCAATACTGTTACTGGGAAGCTTGATAACCATCAGATTTGGATAGAAACAGCACATAAAAAATAAATTCAGCTCTGTATCCAACTGTCATATTTATGAGGAACTCAAAAATCCACAAGGCAAAAAATATGCATTTTCTTTGTGTTGCTAATAAATGCAAAATGCAATAATGTCTGGTTCATTGTTAAACTAAATAAGCTATAATAATATGGACATTACTACTTTAAGAAGCTTAGTAGAGTCTTACATCATGACATAGTGCAGCTGTAAATGTTAGAGTATATTGAACCAACATTGATGAAATAATGCTTGAGCTGCAGGTGTGAAGTACAGGTAAGAACATATTTTCTTAAAATCAAATAAATACAAAAACATCACATGACTAGGAAGCTATTAGTCACCACACACTATACTATGTCTGAAATCAGATGACTCATGGCTTCAAAGATATAGCTACTGCAAATGACTTTCACCAGATAAGAACCTCAGCAAAAAACTAACATCTTGACAAAGCAACAAAAACAATCTCACCAAATATCTCATCTATGCCCAAACAAACTACTCTCAACATCCCACACAAATTAAAACCAGATAGAACCATAAACAACAAACCAAGTGAAAATAATAGATATTTTGACAATGAAGTGAACTACACTTCTAGCTCCAGCAGATAGTAAACTGCACACACCACCATTTATCATAGACATTAAAACATCTCAAGTAGCCACCAAAGCGCACGCTAACCAACATGGATGCTACACCATAAAATAATATACTAAAGATTAAATCAAAAAGATTCAATCATAAATACAAATACAACCTAGTGCTCTACCTAGCAAATATCATATTCAAGCTTACTACACACTACATTAATAAAACGCCACTTAATCTTTGCATAACAGCAAACAGACATTAAATCAAACTCCTTTTAACTATAAAACTACAAAATACTTGATGTTGTTATAAAAAATAATAAAAGGTTTAATTTAACTTTAAATTGATGTAATACTTAAAGTTGTATAAGTATCTATTATTAAAATAACTTATTAGAAAGCATTTTTAAGTAATAATTTTATAGGAAATGTTAGATCACTCTCTAATACGAGCTTTCTGACTTGACAGTGAAACAGAAATTATAATGTATTGCCTTCTTATATTGTTTTTATTTATGACACTGAATTCCAAGATATTAAAAGTGTATTTTGTATAGTCCATCTCTGAGCTTCTTAACTTTTTCAGAAGTCTTCAACCATTAATCTTTGCATGCCTGTTTAGGAAAGTGATGTTTCAGTACATTCTTTTAGTATTATCCACAATTTTATTCTACTAAATGTAGGAAATAGCATCATCCAAAGAGTCAAAGTTTTTTGCTCATCTAAAAGAAAAAGATTATGATACTTAGTGGAAAAGATGTGTTTTGATACCAGATTTCTTTAAGTCTTTTAACAATAGAATACATGATTTTCTTTTTGCTACCACAGTGGATGAGTAATCATGTTCAAATCCAATGTTGTTTTCCTCTATTTTTATAAAACAGCTGGAACAGACAGTCTTCAGTAGTAAATCTTTGTCTTGCCTCAATCAAACTTGACAATCACAGACTTGGATATGAATTGTTCTTCTTAGAAAATTAATTAGACAAAGATATGTGAGCTCTTTCAATGCCAAAAGAAAGAGCTTCTGGCAGATTTAGGACTTTAGCTAACCCAGTTGTCAGAAAGGTCACCATATTGTCTTTTTTCAAATCCTTCTGGTATACCATATATTTCTTGATCTATTTTCCAGATCATCCAGTTATTTTGATTAAGAATAAATTCAATATGATTTTCTCTTTAGTAAACCAGTACTACTTTATTCAGACGGTGTATAAATGAAGTCACACCTACACCTGTTTAAATACTCTAATCAAAGCACATGATCAATCATCTTAAAGAAAAACAGCTTTTCTAAAAATCTTTTATATCATTTATACACCTGAAGAAGCAGTAGTGAAAGCGCTTGTGTGGTCTGAATAAAGCAGTACTGGTTTGTCTGTTTTCTTTTTTATGAGGAGGTAATTTGTGCTCTTTTGGAAACTTTTTCATTCATTTGTTGTCTACTTGTCTTCCTTTGAGCACTTTAGACTATGGCTAATAACATCGAAGACGTTGAATTGGATTATGTTCCTGTGATTAGTCTCCATGGGACACGAATGTCTGGGGGTTGCAGTAACCATTTGAATGCTGAGACATTTGTTAGCAGTATCATTGTGAGGAATAATCCCCTTATGCAAAGTGGGGTTGTCGTCCTTGAAGGTGATACTGATATAGATAGCAGTACCAATTATGATCTTCTAACACTAAGGATGGACTTATTAGATTTAGAGAGAGAGCTATCGAAATTAGCTCATACCCAGTATGAGAGGTTTCATCTTGAAGTCTGTGTTAAAGAGAATGTGATTCCTCGAGGTCTGAGGGTACTGAAAATGCCAGCTAGTTTGCGCTGTTGACAATAATTTTTGACTGGTTGGCAGAAACTAAATATTTCCACAAGTATTGGCTATCTCAAATTGTTGATAGAAGCAGCTGAAAGGAAAGAGAAAGAACTTGTCAGCGTTATAGAAAATAAGTATCAACAACTGGTTAAGAATTATGATTGTGAACTTTTTCGTAGTTTACTGAATGAAACAACTGATCATGTATCTTCGTACAAGAGGAAGTTATTGCAAGTCAAAATGAATAAATTATCTAGAGATCGTCGAGACTTCCAATCAGGTCACAAGATGAGATGACCAATAGTGTTATAAATGAGAGGGAGGGACAACTTACACTGAGAGGAGAAGGAGATGCAGCAGTCGTGAATGGAGGCCAGCAGCCTGGTAATGTTTCTAATATAGTAAATGTACAAGGAGATATGGGTGCGAGAAAGAAAACAGTTGTTACGGTTGCTGAAATTCATCAGGAACCGAGCAGGGACAATATTTCATCTGACAATATTTCTAGCGTCTTGAATGGAGCTAGCGTAAAGCCAGTGTTGAAGACGAATGGCTCCTATTCATATGAACTAAATTTTGGACACCTCATCCTCGAGAGGAGGATGAAGAAAGGGAATTAGAGAACAGGGAAGGAGTACCACAAGAGCGAGGACAGTTTGGAAAGTCAGTGGCCTATAAAGAAGGCATTTCAACAGCGACAAGTAAGACATTAATAACTAACTTATCTAGCCGTGATTTAACTGAGTATGAGTGCAATGTCTTGAACAAAGGACTGACATTCATTCCTTCCACTGACATGAATATTGTGGATTTAATTCTAGATGTTAAAATGTTCACAAGGAGCATAATGTTAAAATGTATGTATGATCAGACAAACAATACTAGTTTTTGCAAATTCTCTAAGCCCAGTTGCTATGTTCCAAAACTTTCACCAGTTGTTAATGCATTTGAACAACTCTGTTTAACAGATATTTATAATGCATATTATATAAGACCAGCAGATAAAGGGGGTCGGATTGTAGTAATGGATAGAGGAGGGTATAATGAATTAATGTATGAGATGTTATCAGATGAAAGTTTCTACCAAACAATTACATTAAAAAGGGCTACGGACGTGGCACATTCTATTAACAGGGATGTTAAGTTAATGGGTGAATATGGTTTTCTGACTGTAGAATTAGTGAAGTATTTTCTGATGGATAAATTTGTCCTACCCCAGATTCAGGGACTGCCCAAGCTGCATAAAAATATGGTTAGGCCTCCGATGAGACCTATAGTCTCAGGAGGTGGGTGGTGCACGGAACCAATCTCAATATACCTTGATGCTAAATTAAAACCTTTGTTTAAGAAACATAAAATTGTATTATGTGATACTGAACATTTCTTACATGATTTGTATGAATGTACTGGTAATGGTATGAGGATGGATGAAGAATTTTTGGTTACATTAGATGTAGTTTCTTTATTTACTGTCATTCCTAACTCTGTTGGTGTTGAATTGTTGAGTAAGTCACTTTGTTCAAGTGGATTATTTGGATGTGAAGAAATAGCTTTAGTACAAGATTTGATGAACATTGTGTTAAGTAATAATGTTTTTATGTTTGAAGGTGTAGTGTACCACCAGAAGAATGGTGTAGCTATGGGCAGTTCCTGCTCTAATAGCTATGCAAATGGAGTAATGTTGGCATGGGAATTAGAGTATGTGTTTGGTGGCCCGTATAAGGATTTGATCATTCTATACAGGAGATTTGTGGATGATCTTTTCATTTTATGGGGAGGTACCGAACAAGATTTGAAACTATTTGTTGAATACTTGAATAATACTACCATGTTTCTTAAATTCACCTTGAATTATTCTAGATCAGGCATTAATTTTTTGGATGTGTTTATAGAGATGGACCCTGGGGGTACTATCTCTACTAAGTTATATAGGAAGGAGTGTTATGTCAGTAGTTTACTCAGTAGGGATAGTTTGCATCCCAAGCATATTTTTACAAATGTGACGCAGAATCAATTTTTTAGAGCCTCCAGACTGAATGTAAAAGAAGAGGATTTTGTAGTGATGAATTAAGGTGAAGAGGCTATGAAGAGGATTATAGAAGGATAAAGAATATAGTAATAACACCAGGTTGAACATGTGTATGGATGTTAGTAAATACACTAGTATTTTTAATGACCATCGGAATACTTATGACAGAGACCCACTTGTCAAGGGATAGATATATATATATTCAATCACTTATAGAAATAAGAAAAACTTGAAGAGAAGACTCTGTGACCTAAATGACTTTGATTAGGGAGATAGTACATGGGACTTTTGTCGTGTGTGGTAGTTGTAACCAGTGCAGGTACATTAAAGAGGGTTTCATTTTTCACATCCAGACACCAAGAAAGTTTATGATATTAGGGTCAATGCCACCTGCAATACTAAAGATGTTATATATCTTGCTATATGATCACTATGCCACAGTTTTATGTTTGCAAGACTGATAGGATGTTGAAGGAGAGGATATGTTAGTAAAGGGTCAAGAATCAATGCCTTATCTAAACACATTTTGGACAATTGATTTATGGTCATTTCTAAAGTACTAGAGAATACTAGGTATAGTGACATCAGGGAGAGAACTGAAGAGTTGGAAGCCAGGTGGATTATCATGCATGGTCTGAATGAAAATATGCCAATGAAACCTGTCCATATTTTATATATATGTTTTTTCATGTAAAAAGTTTTTATGTGTATACTCACACATTTTTGAGTGTGTTCTTATGTGTATGCTTGATCTGTTTGCTTATGTCATGTGTTTACGTACCATGATAATTTTTAATTTTTAGTACATAGTAGTTTAAATGTTTTTATTATGTTTAAAGTTTCTAAAAGATTTTTAGAAAAGCTGTTTTTCTTTAAGATGATTGATCATTGCTTTTGATTGAGTATTTTAAAAACAGGGTGTAGGTGTGACTTTTATATACCTGAAGAAGGGTTTTCCATAGTCTGCCTCCTGAGTTATACTTTTATCCAAGGAGAAACTTTTTCATTCATGATTTTCCTTCTGTTAATCTGTCATCTATGATATGTATAGCTTCTTCCATGCCTGACGTCTGACGTTTTAGTTGTTTAAACATTTCATTAATTAAATATTTTTTTTTTGCAGTTTTCCTTTATAGTGTCAGTCTTGGTTTCCAGTTTATCAATCTTCAAATATAAGTCTTGAATATTGTTAAGAATGGTCTGCAATTCTTTCTTAAGTGACACTTCCTGAGAATTTGATTTTGAGTGGGTCATCTCAAAGAAGGTGTTATAGTCCTTTATGGGACTTGGCAGAAAATTTGAATGAAATCTTGTTTTTCTCAAACAAACTTTAAAATAGGTTAGATTAAGTATATCTTTCCAGAATTAGGGATGTTCAAAGTTTTTCATAATAATAGAGAAATATACTATAAGAAGCTGTGCAAAACCTTTATGCTGCTAGCAGTTCACCATCTTGGCCATGCCCATGATGGTAAGTTTTCTATTGCTCATGAATTTAGTTCAAGCTATGTAACTCTGTCAGTCATAGCCCTTCACTTACAGAGGGAAAATATGTTAGTCAAGAAGTCATGAGCCTCCAGGAATATGAAATAAATTATGTCTGTTCTGTAATCACAAAAAGAATGAATTTTAGAATGTGGAGAGTGTTTGAAATCTCCATTGATATATTTCATGTCTGATGTTGGTGTGTAAAGTGATTAGTGACCTTGTTTTCTTTTTCCTTAGATGTACGATATCTCTGAATAATGCTGGTATTGCTTCCATGATGTTTTACTAAGACATTATTCATTAAAACCTATAAGGTGTGGAATGTTACACCTCTAACAGCCTATGCATCGCTTGTATTCCAGAGCATTTTCTAAAAAGTAAACTTAAAAAGCATAAGAAAAACACTATTTCAGTCCTGTGTTCTCCATTTTCAGCATTCTCTGTGTCACATCCTATTCAGCAAGTCACCTGATGATTAGAAGTAGTGCAGTTTTTATAGCATACAGCGGACGAAAACATACCTTGCATGATGAGACATACTTTACATTGTGTGCTGTCAACAACACCTACTCATGAACTACTTTATCCTCTAATGAAGAATGATTCAGAAAGACAAAACATCACAGCTCTAGAGGTAATATAAGAACATGATATGTCATGTGACCCACTCAGGGTCATATAGAATGGGACAGTGAACTGATGGAATTCAAACCTTAGTTACTAGCTTTGTAGCTCAGTATCTCAGCCACTGCATATACCATCATAAAGTTTTTAATTTAACCAGGACCTATATTACCTGTAATTCAATTTGATATTTCTATATCGGTAACAAGAGAAAGGTAAATCCAAAATTTTCTGCTCTCAGATTATACCACCAGACATTGAAGCACAGTAAAAAAGAGATGTTAAAAGTGATTGTAAACAATGTCCACATTTTAAATTAATATTAAGTAAAATGTAAGTTTGATAAGTCTCTCTATTATTTTGCTTGCTACATTTACTTTGGAATAATGAAATTTAATTTTATATTGTTTAGGGCTCTTTAGCAATATGCAGTGGTTATGTTTAATTACCATCCAGCACCATGCAGTGGGGATGAAGTCTGCAGGTAAGTACAAACCAATGTAGTAATTTAGCCATACAATGGCTGTTGAATACACAAGGCTTTTACAAAAACAGGTAGAGAGTGTATGTTTTAAATTACATAATATCAGTCAATTTGACTTCACAATAATCTAGCTAATGGATCTGCCATGAGTGTTATCTGCTGGAAAATCATGCTTTTTCATGTTTGCTTGTATGGAGCACATATGTTAGAGATCATCTTTTGTGCAACTCGCAACTCTTAAAATTAAATTAAATTTAAATGAGACTGCCTCAGTGTGTTCAGCTGTACCAAAGGAAGAATACTTGTTCCATTCTGTTTTAAAGGTCAGATCCATTTTATAGAAGAAAACACAGTCAATTATAAAGCATTTTATACATCTGAAGAAAAAGGAATGAATGAAGAGTTGCGAGCAAGTAAGAATCACTCAGCTGAATAATAACATGCTATAAGCAAGAAAAATTATCTTATGTATGACTGGATAATAAGGCTATCTTTCTGGCAACATGTTCTGTGAGCACAAAGATCAAGAAAATTAAGATTTAGTGGCCTCTTTGAAATTTCCAGAAAGAGGCAAGTCACCCATGTTGGTCATTGAAACTAATATATCATATTTATTTGTTCACTACTGGCTGCTGAGTCACAAATTTTATGTTTGCTTTCAAGTACATTTCTCAAAGGATCTCAAGGATTATTTTCTTTTAATGTAATGAGTGAATAAGCATTAGAACAACATTTTACTATCACAGCAGCAGCAAAAAGGAATATAATTGGAAGATGAAAATTGTTGTGAAGAAAGGAGCTAATGCTAAACAATAATATCCTTCAAACATTACTACAAAGATAAATTAGACAATTAAAAAAAAAAGACTTTGCAGCAGTCTGAAAAAATCCTTATTTTGTTTCATTAAGCGTTGTGGTTGAGTGCGGGTGACAAATGAGAAATAACCAGCAATTGGGGAGATATACAGGGTAAATATGTGCAGACTGCATGATAGCCAAGCTTTAAGCAGAGCTTAAACTGACAACACCAGTTATAAAATTTGAAAATGTAGTCATTCTTTCATCTTTTCTTATTTAGACTGTTTTATTCCTTCAAAATGCATGTTTCTTTGCTTTGTGTCTGATATAATGCATGTTGTATTTCTTCTAAAGCTGTACTGAATTTTTTTTTCAGAACCAAACATTATCAGTGCTCATGGAGATGCATTATGTTGGTCTAAAGCATGTACTAAAATCTTCAATCATATTTTGTCTTGTTCCAAACCTTTATTTATTTATCAATTTAATTATTTATTTACTTACTTATATGTATTTTTAAACACCTTTGTTAAAGTTTCACTTAAGGCAGACACACATACATTAACAGAAAAGGAAGCTAACCATAATGTTTTTTCATGTATTATACATTGAATATGTATTTTATTTCTTTATAACAACTGTGATGCACTCCAACATTGCATATATTGTCCATTTCCTGCCTCCTCTGAAACCTCCCTCCTCCTACTGAACATTATTCTGCAAGTACTGATCCCACAACCTCCATTTTTTTATTTGCTCCTTCCCTTAAATATTTCACTTCCTTTATCTCTTTAACAATATTAAATACCTCAGTTATAGATGGTTTAGATTTTGATTTCCATTTTATTGTAATTGATTCTTTTTGGCAGCCAGTAGCACTAAACCTAATGTTTTATTATGTCTAGGAAATTCATAAACTAGGTCCCAGTTCAAAAGAATAATTTCCTCAATTACAGCAATTTGCTTCTCCAGTATGTCTGAGAAAGTAGGAAGAGTAAGGGTGGTATTCATGTCATTATGTAGATGCGTTAAGGTTATTCACACTGTTACCACATGAATGAGCGCAGCTCAGCGCCAGTTCATAGAGGTCACTTATGTTGATACACTTTAGGCCACTAATGAACATAAGCAAATAAACTAGTAATGAGATATAAATGAGGAATGGCGTTAAAATAGTGTACTCTCTCACTTGTTTGTGATTCATGGTGGAATATTTCCTCTTTCTCTCTTTTCTGCACCATCCTCAATTATGTTATAGAAAGAGGAGTCTCGCCAATCTAATCTACTTTGCAATCCACAAAAATGTTGTCACTTGCTGCTAGCCTTATTATTTCTAGGTGAGAGTTGCTTGTCTTGGCAGAGCCAAAATCACTTGCACCCAGTGGTGCTTGCCAGACAAGAAGACAGAGATTTAAGCAGAGAATTACTCATTATAGCTTTGATAATCAGGAGTTACTGGATGGGATCAGAGAGACAGGGATGTTGTATGGGTCTTAGTGACTATGCATGACCCCCATTGCGGTACTAGAAGAATGTATGGACATCCTATCTCTGTGAATACTAAGGTATGTATAGCCCTCACTATACTTACCACAGGGTCTTCCAGAGACAGACTGGGGGCACGTTGAGGATTTCATTATAGTCTTTTGCTTTGAGAATACTGCAGCATTCCTGGATGTACTTTCAAAATGTGTAGATCAGTACATCGATTTTGAGGTGTCACCTCAGGACTTAGCCAAAACTTTGCAAGCCCTTTATGGGGTGGCACATTTACCTGAAGTATTCAGTGAGATAGACTGCACCCATGTCAAATTATGGGCCATTTTGGTCCACAGGGTACTGCAATAGGAAAGGCTATCATTCCATCAGTTTGCAGAAAGTGTGTGATGCATGGGGGTGCACCACCAATGTCTCTGCCCAGCAACCTGGTGATGCACAAGATTCACAGATCTGTCACACTAGCTCACTCTTCCACCTCTTCCTGCATGGTAAAATGTCTAGTGGTCATCTTGTTGTTAAGGTAACTTTTTTCCTGTTTTTCCTTTGTATTTAATTAGCTAATCCATGGTAAAATGTATTGCTGAAAAATAAATCACTTTTCTCTGTTGTGTGTCCACCTCCCCCCTTTCTTTCTATGTATCTCTCTCTCTCTCTCTCTCTCTCTTTCACATGATGCAGGATATCCACTTGACCCATGGTTCATGACAGATTAAGATGAATGCTGATGTGTGTCCTGCATGAAATCAGTTGTGCTTGTTTTCCCCAACTAATTACAATACTTTCTTAAGAAGCACTTCTAGTCTCATGTGATTTGCCTCCACATGTCCAGACAGTACCCTGTCCTCTTTCCCTTCCAAGATTGACTCCTGCTTGGGTCTGGTAAGTCCTAACTAGTGTACTACTAGAGGCAGCCATAAATGCTTGGTATCCTACCATACTATGCATCGGTGTGATCATATCATTATCCCTACTCTGGAAGTCCTTAATCATACCCTGGAGGACTCTGACCATTTCCAGCTGACTCCCTGTGGCAGTTCTCTGACCCGTAACAATGTCATGACACATTTGCTGCTGGGCAGCCAATGCTTTATGTGTTTCCTGGGGATGCTGTAACAAATTCCTGTGCCTGGTTCCCCTTGGTAAAGGTATCACTGTGGACATGGTTACTTCTGAATATCTGCCATCATCCTCAAAGTATACATCTTGGTTTGGAGGTACTGATCTAGATGGTCATAGCTGTTCCTCCTGTATAAGGGTAAGTGTAATGTCATTCTGTGTGTAACTTTGTAATGCACTGTCACTTCCTGCAGAGTTACTAGCATGTTGTGGGGTGTGAGATCCTGTCATTAAATGTGGGAACTGTATATCAGTTTCCTCAAGTTGTCTTATAAATGCAACTATGTTATCATCATCATCATCAACAACAGTCATTCTGCTGCTGATACCTTATAAGTTTATTGGTATAGTGGAACTATTTGTTTCTGCTGCTGACCCAGTAAATCAGTATTTGAAAATATTATTGGTAGAGAAATAGCATACACTATTGCTTGTTTATTAAGATGTTGTGTGGGTCACTTACCATGCACACTGTTTTCATTTTCAGTCTGTGTTGATGTGGAAAATTCATCTATTAGTAGTAATTGTCATGGGGTTAATGTGACCATTCCATGTCAGCATTCAATCCTCTCTCTCTCTCTCTCTATATATATATATATATATATATATATATATATATATATATATATATGTGTGTGTGTGTGTGTGTGTGTGTTCATAGATTAGTACTAAGCTAACTGCCTTTGTGAGCCATTTTAAGCCTAGCCATTTACCCCATCTGAGAATCAAACCCTGGACCTTGTGTTTGTAATGTGAACACCTTAACCATTAGGCCACCCTCCCAACCCAAAAGCTAGGCAGGCTTGGTTCATAGGTTAGTACTAGGCTAACTGCCTTTGTGGACCATTTAAGCCTAGCCATTTACCCCATCTGAGAATCAAACCCTGGACCTTGTGTTTGTAAGGTGAACACCTTAACCATTATGCCAACCTCCCACTCTATATATATATATATATATATATATATATGTTACTTTTTTTAAACCAACCTTTCTATGAAGATAAGTGTTGTTGTGGCTGATGTCTGTAATAGCCAATGTTCAAACTACCTCTGATTAGTTCAGGGCCATCATTGTCTGTGTCAGAGGAATTCCAAAGGATGGAGAGGAGGTATTCCTTATCTGGCATCAATGGGATAATTATTGGAGTCCGCCCCCCACTACTCATACGGACAAGTGCATTCTGCCTTGCCTTGGTTCTAGCAGATCCTACCATATCATTTCATAGATTCATAGGTAAATACTAGGCTATTAGTCTGCAGACTGTTATAAGCCGAGTCAATATCCAGAGGTCATAATCAAACCTTGTACCTTGTATTTGTGAGGTTAAGACCCTAACCATTTTGCTAACCCACCTGCCTTCTCCTTGCAGTGTGTTCATGTGCGGTTTCTGCCACTCACCATAGGACAACTTGATTTCTGGTTTATTCCTCTCAGCTCATTTGGGCTCCCCTTTACCAAACAGACAACTCTCATATGTCTGAAGGGCTGGCATGAGGTTGTGCTTTTCCTCATGGCTGCAGTTGTCCTTTATCTGCCATGATCCCTCATTTTGTTGCAGTAGTGCAGCGGTAGCATTGTCGCCTCACAGCAAGAGGTTCTCCCGTTCGATTCTCAGCTGGAGTGCCTTCTGTGTGTAGTCTGCATGTCCTCCCTGTGGTGGGTGGCATTCAAAAGACATGCGTGATGGGCGTGCCTTTGTTGAAGGTTGGGCGCCGGGCTGGCACCTCAGCATCCATAATAATCTACTACCAATCATTAGCAGACTGGAGTTCCATTGTGGTGACCCCTAACCGGGAAAAGCCGAAAGCAGAAGAACAACTGTACATGAAAAAAAGCCTACAGCTATAATAATGTCTGCAGCATCATCCACAGCACTAATAAAGCAATAAGCCCTTAGCATTTCATGCATTCATAATACTGGCATGATTCATTCTTTAGTGACACTTGAACACTTTTTAATTAAGGACATGTGTATATTTAGCCAACACATTCTTGCTACTTCAGAATGTATGCACTGTCAATACATGGCACCAGAGTAATACCTTTTTTATGAGCGATCACTATTCATTTATTTCCCATTGCTTCTGTACTGACTTCTCACTTACAAAGGACAGCTTGACACTGTTCACTATAGCCATGAAAATAAGCCCATGAGATCAATAAAATAAATATTTTTTCAATGCAGCTCAACCATTTTACATCATTTTAAGCTTTTCTTATTAAATTTTAATTATTTTAATAACTTTTCCATACTTTAAGAAGTCCTGAGTGAACTACCCCTGTAGAGGCAGTGAGTGCCATAGTGTCCAGATTCTATGGTCTGGCTTACTCTAGCTCACCTCTGGGTGCTGCATTCCAGTAGGACGGGCTTCCAAACTGGAAGCCTTGGCTTGACTCAACTGGACAACACCACACACTTGGTGTGTATAGAGGGACCACCTTTGCAAAAAGACTGAACTCTACCAAGGACCGAGCACCTTATTGGGCTTACCACAAAAGATCTGGACACTATGGCACTTGCTGCCTCTACAGGAGTATTTCACTCAGCATTTCTTCCTCCCTACTGGGAGGTCTATACCCCACATCCTGCAAGCTACTTCACCCAGCTATACTTTAAGAAGTCCTCAGTTTTCTGAGACTTTTCTCACCAAATTCAAGTAATTGCAAGTTAACATGACAGTATTTAGCTATTTCATACAAACTCATGACTATTTACATTTGTCATATACAAATTAGGCAATTTTACATTTATCTCTAGAAATCACAGTAATAAGCAAACATGTACGGCCACTTATAGACATAAACTGCACTCGACTGCTCATGAATGTGGACTCAGGTTCATGTGAACACTCTGCAGACAACATGGTAGGTTCACAACAGTCCTCAGAATTCCCCAGCTTGCTGCAGAAATACATGGATGTGCTCAGATATCCTAAAATCTGAAGACATTCAGAGAAAACAAAACAGAGTCATAGGTATTACAATTTGAACAACCATTCAGTGTAATCTCTGGCAAACATCATCTGGCACATCCTCTCACCTAAAACCACTCAACAGTTTATAAAAGTTAGTTATCTTACACATGGGCATATGTATTTATGCACCACCCAAAAAATTCCAAAAATATTTCTGCTCTACAAGGAAGGAATAAATGACATTCAGGTGTCATGATAGCTAAGACAAGGTGCTGTAAAAGTAGTAATTCTAAGTAAGAAAAAATAAAAATGATTATTGTATACTGTTTTTAGATACCATTTAAATGAAAAACAAATGTATTCCTTTAAAAAACGTACGTGGCAAAACATTTTTGGTTAAACCAAACTTGCCAAAATAACAGTACATGGTCTAAGGGCCCTGCTGGTTAACTAGTTTTTTTTAAGGTAGTGTCACACCCCAGAGGAAGTGGATCCAAACCTATGAAACACAGTTCTACTCATACTTTATTCATACTGGTTTCAGCACTTCCTTGCATGGCAGCACCAGTTAAGGCACAAGGTTGCACTTCAAGCTGGTCTGATAAGGAGACTAAAATCATGGTCTACCTTCTGAAGTAAAATCTGAAAAAGACTGAGGTATGCACTAGAGGTTCTGAACACATGGGAATGATATGATAGATCACCTGCTCTGGCCAACAGTGCTGTCACAAGTAAGATGACCTAAAGAAAAGTAGTCTACACCAACTGGCTAAGTGAGTAGACCAGGTAGAAGCAAGAAGGCCAGAGCTTTGTAGTAAGTACAAAATCATTTTTTGGAGGGAGGGTCATATTTAACATAGGTTAAACAAATTTAAAATATAACAAGATTGCATATCTGAAGATATTTGATAGAAGAATTATGTGCTATCTGCACAATATATCAGTAATGTTATTGGAATTATACAAAAGGAAGCATAAACAAGATGTACACAGAACTGCATCTGAATACAAACAAATGGGAATTTAAGTGATAACTTTATTGTCTGTATAAATAGAAATGCAATGCATATTTGAGTATAATAATAACTGCATATATATGTCTGAAAAACACAGATATACATCTGCATGCATACAATTAAGACTACTTGTTCATGTACAGAAAGAAAAAAATGTTTGCATTTACGTATTTTCATTTAGCATTATGTTTACTTAGACAGTACTTAAATTACATGCATACAGTTTGCCTAGTCCAAGAAATATTTACTGGTATAGTGCTTGTATAAGTAAGCAATTTTTTTGACAGTTATAACTGCACATACAAGATGGCTGAAGTCAATAAGACACCACACCTAGTCAAAGTAGTGGTTGGAGGCTGGTTGCAGAGTGAAGTGAATGCTGACCATATACTTTAGTGGGAAATAATGAATATCATGCTGTCTGTCTTTCTTCTGCCTACAGTTTCAAATAATCCCCTTATATGCTTAGAATTATTAAGGAAAAAACTATCATGCACATACTTTTGAACAGCTTAGGAAATGAAAACTATCAAGACTTGCTACATTGTTCTGTGTGTCTGTATTCTATGACTGAATAAAGTTCAGAGACGGTTTCTTGCAAAGCATAATATTAAAAAACAAAAGTTCCACCAAAACTGCACTTGTGTATGAAAGTGACAGTAAAGTGAAGCTTAGCAAAGTATGAGAATTCAGATATTAATATATATTCGGAGAAATGCATGGTAAGAAAACACTGCAGCGAATACAATGGATTAAAAATAATAATGATTTACTTATACGTTAATGGCAAAAAAGTGAAATACAGGTAAACAAGAATTGTGCTATATCCTGTCTTTATGGCTGAAGACAAGATTTCCTATAGCAGGAGAAGCACTTAAAAGACATGTTGAGTCCACTAGTAAGTTTGAATAATATAGCAAATAGTATTGTGTGTTTAATAGATTTCATTTATATATATATATATATATATATATATATATATATATATATATATATATACACACATATATGTGTGTGTGTGTGTGTGTGTGTGTGTGTGTGCACGTGTATATGTATGTAAAATAATTCAGAGTTGTAACTAAAGCACTATAGTATATTCAGTAGATTAGTACTAAGCTAACTGCCCTTGCAAGCCATATTAAGCCTAGCCAATTATCCCTTGTGAGACTCAAACTCTGCACCTTGTGCTTGCAAGGCAAACACCTTAACCATTAGGCCACCCTCCCAACACAGCAAGCAAAAGTGACATATGCTAGCAAATCTTGCAATATTTTCTGTCTTTAACACATTTTATTAGTGTATATAAATAAATCATTGATCAATAATAGTAAATGAAGCAAAAGAGTGCATTGAATACATTACAGCAGACAAGAGTGAGAGATAAGTCAGTATATAAGTGCAGTATTCTGTCTTTGACTGATTTTATTAGATGTAAATATTTATAAAGGGGGTTCACAATGTAGTATTGCAAACAAATGCATATAAGACACTAATATGATAATTATTTCTGTGCAGTAGACTGCAACATTTAAACCTCATCATTGATAACACTGTCCTGCCAAGTAAGCATAAACACTTCCCATAAAATGTCAGCTCAAAGTCTTCATAAGCACTTCCCATATTACACTTTCAAACAAAAATCTGCATAAGCACTTCCCATACATATTGTTTTGATTCAAAAGTAAAAATCCATCTAAGAAAGAAAATAAATGTTGTGTAAAATGATATGTAAATTTATTGTTTATTTTCTGTTTTGTCCACCCTTTTTTCTCTGTTTTTCTTATTTTAATTATGCATTCCTTTGTCCTTAATTACTTTATTTCTGTTCCATTCATGCATATTTTTTTTACAGATTCAATATCTCTTGGAATGACCAAGGCAAGTACCTCCCAGGTTATGGAGTACTCATCCTCTGCCCATCTGATTATGTCTTTATAGTGTTGAGGTGGTTGCACCAGTCTTGCAGACCACCCGGCATATAGCAGTCTGGAAAGATTCACTGAATGGTGGCTTCAGGACTTGGAAGAGGTAGCTGATTGGCAGATTCAGGCAGTTGAAGCTTTGATTCTATATGTTGATGGTACACTATTATAGCTGTTGCCATCCACCATACCACCACAGGCCCCTACCTCCCGAACAATGGGGTCTTCCACTGCCCCACCATGTGGCAGTAGAAACATTTCAGGATCTTTGGCATGGGACTCCTGCTGATGTGTCTTCAGTCTTTCTTCTCTTATCCTTTCACCTATATATGCTATGCATTTCACACCCAAAGTACCGTCTTCTACAAAAAAAAAAAAAAAACAATTTTGATAACATAGAGGGAGGTCTATCCTCCACCAAAACATTGTGTCCCATCCTCTCCCAGCTCCTTCAGCACATCCCTCTTGATGTTTTCCTTCTGTGCTCCCCTCTCTGATGTATCTCCCCTTTTCAATCTTTTGTATCTCCTCCTTTCTATTCATAGGTTCATAGGTTTATACTAGGCTATCTGCCCTAAGGCATTTATAAGCCTAGCCCAAAGTTTTGTGGCTTACGCCACCCCTTATGTTAAAATACTGTGCCCATTAGTTTGTTGTGCCTCTGTCCAGCAGTGACACAGAGATGATTCCCGGGGTAAACCTACAATCTCCCATCCACCGGTCAAGATTTCTCTTGAACAGAGCCAGCGAGGTGCTCTGCCTCACATGGACCGGGATTTTATTCCACAGCATAGGGAGTCTCTGGGTGACAAATCTATCCCTCCAGCATGTCCTATTTATATCCATGCTAAGGTTTAAGTTGCTTGCTCTAGTGGATCTGGTAGATTTGGATTTTTTGAGGTGGAGCATGTCCATTAATTCCGGGTTGGACATGGCCTTGTATGTCAGGCACAGGTCACCTCTGAGTAGGCGGTATGCGACTGAATAGAGCTGGAGTGTCTTCAGTCTGGCAGCATATAACAGATTTTGGAGTCCCTTTATCCTTTTGGTGAGGAACTTCTGGGGTCTCTCCAATTGCTGCAGGTGTCGGGTGAGATACATCCCGAATGGGGCATTGTACTCGATCATTGGTCTGATAAGTGAAGAGTACAGGGGAACAATCACCTCACTTGATCTGGATGTGAATCCCTTCATGATCAGGTGGGCAATGTAGAAGGTCTTTCACTTTAGCAATGTGAGTGTCAAAAGAAAGGCCACTGTCAACCTGGGTCCCCAGGTCCCTGATAACCTCTTCTGTGCTTAATGGATTGCCACCTATATAGTAGCTTGGGGTTACCTTGTTTTTCCCGAAGGGTATGACTATACATTTTTTGGCATTTAACTTCAGGCTATGGTTCTGGCACCAGTTATCAGTTTCTGTGAGACCCCTCTGAAGGATATCTGTGTCCGATGTACTTTCCACTATGGCCCAGTTTGCAGTCATCTGCAAACTTTGTCAGCCATAGTCCTCCTATGTTTGCCTGTACTTCTGAGAAGTAGATGCCGAACAACAGGGGGCCAAGGACTGAGCCCTGTGGGACACCACTTGTGACCGGCTTGGAGTCTGACATGGCGCCAGCAACTCTAACTCTGTGGGTTCTGTCCTTTAGCCAGTTTGCAACCCATCTTGTGACATATGGGTTTACATTTAAGCTGGTAAGTTTCTCTATAATACCTGAGTGGGGTATTGTGTCGAAAGCTTTTGCAAGGTCAAGGTAGGCTGTATGGACTGCCTTCCCTCATCAATGGCCTTGGTGACTGTTTCAAGAAGTTGACCAAGTTCAAAAGGCATGATCTGCCCTTGACAAAGCCAAACTGGGTCGGGTCCAATATCTGCAAGTCCCCTATGTCTTTGTTTATGAGTTCCATTATGATCCTCTCCATAGCTTTGCAGACCAGGCTTGTTAAGCTTATGGGGCGGTAATTACCAGGGTCCGTAGAGGTACCGCCTTTGTGGAGTGGGACCACAATTGCAAATGATTATTGTATACTGTTTTTAGATACCATTTAAATGAAAAACAAATGTATTCCTTTAAAAAACATACGTGACAAAACATTTTTGGTTAAACCAAACTTGCCAAAAATAACAGTACATGGTCTAAGGACCCTGCTGGTTAACTAGTTTTTTTAAGGAAGTGTCACACCCCAGAGGAAGTGGTTCTAAACCTATGAAACATGGTTCTACTCATACTTTATTCATACTGGTTTCAGCACTTCCTTGCATGGCAGCACCAGTTAAGGCACAAGATTGCACTTCAAGCTGGTCTGATAAGGAGACTAAAATCATGGTCTACCTTCCGAAGTAAAATGTGAAAAAGACTTAGGTATGCACTAGAGGTTTTGAACACATGGGAATGATATGATAGATCACCTGCTCTGGCCAACAGTGCTGTCACAAGTAAGATGACCTAAAGAAAAGTAGTGTACACCAACTGGCTAAGTGAGTAGACCAGGTAGAAGCAAGAAGGCCAGAGCTTTGTAGTAAGTACAAAATAATTTTTTGGAGGGAGGGTTATATTTAACATAGGTTAAACAAATTTAAAATATAACAAGATTGCATATCTGAAGATAATTGATAGAAGAAATATGTGCAATCTGCACAATATATCAGTAATATTATTGGAATTATGCAAAAGGAAGCATAAACAAGATGTACACAGAACTGCATCTGAATACAAACAAATGGGAATTTAAGTGATAACTTAATTGTCTGTATAAATACAAATGCAATGCATATTTGAGTAAAATAATAACTGCATATATATGTCTGAAAAACACAGATATACATCTGCATGCGTACAATTAAGACTACTTGTTCATGTACAGAAAGAAAAAATGTTTGCATTTACGTATTTTCATTTAGCATTATGTTTACTTAGACAGTACTTAAATTACACGCATACAGTTTGCCTAGTCCAATAAATATTTACTGGTATAGTGCTTGTATAAGTAAGCAATTTCTTTGACAGTTATAACTGCAAATACAAGATGGCTGAAGTCAATAAGACACCACACCTAGTCAAAGTAATGGTTGGAGGCTGGTTGCAGAGTGAAGTGAATGCTCACCATATACTTTAGTGGGAAATAATGAATATTATGCTGTCTGTCTTTCTTCTGCCTACAGTTTCAAATAATCCCCTTATATGCTTAGAATTATTAAGGAAAAAACTATCATGCACATACGTTTGAACAGCTTAGGAAATGAAAACTATCAAGACTTGCTACATTGTTCTGTGTGTCTGTATTCTATGACTGAATAAAGTTCAGAGACGGTTTCTTGCAAAGCATAATATTAAAAAACAAAAGTTCCACCAAAACTGCACTTGTGTATGAAAGTGACAGTAAAGTAAAGCATAGCAAAGTATGAGAATTCAGATACTAATATATATTTGGAGAAATTCACGGTAAGAAAACACTGCAGCAAATACAATGGATTAAAAATAATAATGATTTACTTATATGTTAATGGCAAAAAAGTGAAATACAGGTAAACAAGAATTGTGCTATATCCTGTCTTTATGGCTGAAGATAAGATTTCCTATAGCAGGAGAAGCACTTAAAAGATGTGTTGAGTCCACTAGTAAGTTTGAATAATATAGCAAATAGTATTGTGTGTTTAATAGATTTCATTTATATATATACTAGGTTGAGTTCCCCAGAGGGAATGCATCTTATACCATTTGATTTATGAATGTGCAGCATTTCCATTAGAGCAGGATCTGAGATAGCTTTATATGCAAGTCAGAGGTTGCCTCTGAGTAGTCTGTAAGATGCAGAATACAGTGACAGTGATTTCAGTCTGTCAATATATGACATATGCTGAAGACCCTGGATTTTCTTTGTAAGAAACCTTTGAGGTCTTTCCAGCTGCTGCGGGTGCCTGGTAAGGTACATACCCAAAGTAGCATTGTACTCTATTATTGGCCTGATGGGTAAGTAGTACAAGGGTTATAACCTCTTTTGTTCTGGATGCAGTGCCTTTACTTATGAGGTGGGTGAGGAAGAAAGCCTTTCTTACCATTGTGGAGATGTGGTGGCCAAAGAAAGGTTGTTATCAATCTGTGTGCCCAAATCTCTCACCACTGATTACATGCTTAGGGTGTTGTTATTAATGAGGTAATCTGCAGGGATGTCGCCCTTGCCAAAGGGGATGATAATGCACTTTTTGCACTGAGGTTTAGCCCATGACTTCAGCACCAGTTATCTGATTGTGTAAATCTCTCTTGTAGGATGTTGACATTGTTTGGGGTCCTGATGACTGCATCCAGTTTGCAATTATCAGCAAACTTTGTCAGCCATAGGCCTTTTCTTTAAGCCTGTACATCTGAGAAGTAGATTCCAAACAACAGGGACTCCAGCACCGATTCCTGTGGAATACCACTGGTTAAGGGTCTCTTGGTAGAGGTACAGTCACTATTTTGACTGTGTGCATTCTATCAGTGAGCCAGTTTGCAGCTCACCTGACAGTGTATGGGTTGATCACCAGCTGGGTGAGTTTATCAATGATGCCTGAGTGGGAAATAGTGTCAAAGGCCTTGGTCAACTCCAGATATGCTGTATTCATGTATTTGCCTTCATCCAGGGCTTTAGTGATTGACTCAAAGAAGTCCACAAAGAACAAGTGGCTGGATTTCCCTTTAATGAAGACAAACTAGGTTGGGTCAAGCATTTGGAGGTCTCCTATATCTTTGCTGATAAGGTCCATGATTATTCTTTCCATAGCCTTGAAGATTAGACTGGTCAGGCTTATAGGTCGATAGTTCCCAGGGTCAATGGAGGTACCTCCTTTATGTAATGGGATGAAGGTTGCTGTTTTCCATTCAGCAGGTACAAAACCAGTGTAAGTTTATGCTTTTGCCTTAAGTAGGCATGATTTTGAAAATGCCTTGAATTTCTGTATTCGGCATGAATAGACATTGCTTAGTTTATTGGGCATATAACTTAGTGGCACGTATTTTGTAATGGCCACTTCTCAGCTGTGAACTTCCAGACTATGAATATCATCATAAGTTATAAGCTGGCAACATGCCATGGAGGAAAACAGAACTGTTTTAATTTATTTGGTAGGTTTTGATTTTAGTCTAATTTTGTGGTTTGAGTTCCAATCATCATTGCTAAACAATTCCAAACTACAAGAGACTGAATTATGAGATAGCTGTAGAAGTCATGGATGTTCAGAATTGCCATGTAGCTGAAACATCTGGTGTCCTTAAAGGGTCATTTCCATATATATCCCATGTTGCTTCTAATGCAAGTGGTTTAAGGAATCACTGAGTGGAAAGTTTAGCCTTGCTAGATTTTTTTTTTTTTATCAATAGAAACATACACAAATTAAAGTGTACATCAGCAATAAATGAGTAAAAATAGTTGTTGTTGTCTTTCGGCTTTTCCCGGTTAGGTGTCGCCACAGCGGAACTCCGGTCCGCTAATGATTGGCAGTAGATTTTCACGAATGCCGAGGTGCTAGCTCGACAGTCAACCTTCAACGAAGGCACGCCCATTTATGCATGTCTTTCGAATGCCCATCCAACTGCGGGGAGGACATGCAGACTCCACACAGAAGGCACTCCCCGCATTCCAGCCGAGAATTGAACAGGAGAACCTCTTGTTGTGAGGCAACAATGCTACCGCTGCACCACCGTGGAAGTATTAAAATAGTAAACTCATAAAATACCAGGCTTTCACTGAAACATTTACGCTATTAATTAAAATGCACTTTACATCTCAGCCTTAGCTGCATTTTATACACACTTTATCATTTAGATTTCTTCCTACACACACACATATCTAAATGTAACCGCCATCAGTTTTCTATCTGTTATAGCCAATTGTTCATATCTCCAACCCAAATCAATATTTTCCTTTATTTCTACAATCTGAAAGCAAACAGTGTCATGGTTCTTCACTACACTTGTAGTGACCAGCTAAAACACTTCATTCATGTGATTTTTTTTTACCTGATTGTGTATGTTCTATACTACATCCATGAACAATTTGTTCAATCTTTCCAACATAAATGTTTTTTGACACACATGCACACACACACACACACACACACACACACACACACACACACACACACACACACACACACACACACACACACACACACACACATACACTGCAACATATACTAAAAACTTTTACAATCATGCCTTTTATTAAGAAAATCTTATTTCTTTGCCTGAATGTACAAATTGTTTTTTAAGTAATTGCATGTACTACAGTTCCAGCACATATATGTATCTTATCTACCATTACATTCTTTCACATTCTTCCTTTTATTGACTCATTACTTTAATCTTCTGATTTATAAATAAATTGCGAAAATGTAACAATATAATTTTATATTGCTATACAGAATGTCCCAGTCATACCAAAGAATGTCTCTTCCACTTGACTGATTGATCTGCATGTACTTAATATCTGCAAATCATTTCCTTTAACTACCTTCTTCATTTTACCATCTCTTCACATATTCTCATCTTTCAAATATGATATTGTTACTTAATGCAACGTCTCCTCAAATAAACATTCAAGCATCCCATTCCATAAGTATTCACAAAGACAAATGCTGTTAAGTGACAATCATGCAAGACTTGTCATCTGCAAACAAAGTCAGTCACTCTCTGTTCATAAATGAAGAAGTCTAAAAATAGAGGCAAAGAGAGAATTTAGTTAACCATATAATCCTAGGTATAAAACTGATCATTTTGGAAGCAACTATGAAGCCTACCATTACTATTACTTTATTAAACATCGTATGTATATGCTAACTTGCTTACATTTCATAAATCTTCCAGAGTAAAGTATCAGCTGTTGTAATGACCTTAATGATATCAGGAGACATGGCTTTGGCAAAATACATCTCTGGTGAAGGTGAATCCCAAAATGTCCTTAAGTTGGTACAGGCAACTGAGAAAATTATGTAAAAAAAAAATCTTTCAAACAATATAAAAAAAGTCTCTTTGAAAATAAACAATTAGTAATGTCTCTGAGAACATTACAGAATAAGAAATATGACCTACACTTTCCAAGTAGACCCTCTAAAGTTTCCTTCTCTATTGAATCAGAAAAAGAGTCTTTGGCACTATTCAGAATATATTTTGAAAAGGCAGGACTAGTAGACCAACTGGGGACAATGTACTAATAACACTAATTTCTTCGAGATAAATGCTAGTAGTCTACATAAAATAAGATCCTACCAAAAATGCTTCATGATTTGTTCTACCATTGTATACCATGTAAATGTGTTAAACTAGCTGCATTTTCCAGGAATGTACCTCTTACTCAGCTAGCAAACAAAGCATAACAGAAGGCATTGTACCAGTACTGAGGAAAGAAACTCAAGCTGTGCCTGCCACTCGGGTAACATCAGAAGACATCTGTAATTACAACTTATCTTAACAGCATGGCAAGGATCTTAGAATATACATCAGTTTGCCGCTTCCTCATTTTCTGGAAATAAAACAACACATTAACCAAGTTGCAATGTAATTTCCAAAGAAGATACTCAGAAATTAGCTCCCTTTGCAAAATAGCTGAGTAATTTATGGTGACATTTTTTCTTTCTTTCTTTCTTTCTTTCTTTTTTTCATTTTGTGTTCTTTCTCTCCATTTCTTAACTAGGATAGAACAGTGATTTGCACAGAAATTTTTGCAACTCAGCATGAGAGTACTGTCTTATTAAATGACATGCATAGAGGCACAACAGAGGAAAATAGATGTGGAGGGAATCAAACCCTGAAGCATTAAAAGCAGCTCCTTAAATATTCATAATCTCAGACCTCTGCACTCTCTGTCAAACCAAACAAAGAATAGTCAGGTTCTAGTAGCATTCTTCCTAGATCTGTTTGAGACACTTAACATCTTCAATCCTGAATGCATAATGCACCAGGAGTTAAGTCTTGGAACAAAACAAAATTCCTTGGACTGCTTCAGAAATAAGAAACAGAAATGCAATGTGAAATGAGGTAAAGAGTACTGGAATGAGTTAATTGCTGACAAAGGTATATCAAAAAATCCATTTTGTGTCCTTTAGTATTATTATTATTATTATTATTATTATTATTATTATTTTAATTAACTGCCCTTTACTAAACTCTATACTGAATTCACTGCTTTACTATATAAGATTGAGACATGTACTGAAGCCCAAAGCATTTTTTTTCAGACTTGCAAAACTAAGTCTATAAATTCCACCTGCTATTAAACTCAGTTAAGTGAAAATGAGGTCTGTTCTGCAGTAATTATTACCATTTTAGTCATTCACCCAGATATGAAAAGGAGACAGTATGAATTACTTCTTCCAACTTTTCCCAGTTAGGGTTCAGCACAGTGGATCAGCTGTCTGCTCATGATTGGCAGTGGAATTTTACGGTGTTGATTTGCCAGCCCAGCACCCAACCTTCCACAGAAGGCACACACACACACTCACACCTAAGGCCAATTTAGAGTGTCCTATCCACCTACAGCATGTCTTTGGGATGTGGGAGGAAACTGGAGCACCCGGAGAAAACCCACACGGTGAACATGCAGACTCTGCACAGAAGGCACCCCAGCCAAGGATTGAGCCAGAGAACCACTTGTTGTGAGGCGGCAATGCTAATCACTGCAGCACCGTGGCCACCCCGGACAGTATGAATTACTGAGAAGTAATAAATGATAGCACACACAATGAAGCAGTTGGATACACAAAATATGTCTCAAATATTACTTCTGGCTCTGGGAGATTTTATACTATTAGGACAAACTTGTCCCTTCTATTAGGTGTAAACTCAGAATGTCATTCCTGTTTTATTGGCTCCTCTTTGGCTAAATCTTATATAGTAGGCTATGGCTACACAACCTTAGCAGACGTAGGCAAGTTTACAATAAATTTGCCACTTTTGTTAGCTAGTTTCATCCAGATGTCATCACTGTGACATCTAAGAAATGTTAAAGTGCACTGCTTTCAAACAAAAATAAGATTTATTACTTAACTTTGCTATCCGTATGTTATACCCAATTTGCTCTCAGCTACTGAATCAGTTTCTAAATGGTACAGTTGTACTACAATTTTGAGATATATAAGCAATCACTTAAATCAGAAGTTACATTCATTCAGTAATACTATATTCATAAATTATGCTGCCCAAGCTGTCTTTTGTATTAAAGTTAACAAAGCTGGCTTTAAAATAATTGAATTCATATTTTATCTATAAAAGAACACGTGCAAGCAAAAATGTGTCATCTGAGTCATTTGCTCATGAAATTCAGTCCACCATGCATGTCTGCAGCATGTAAAATATCCTCATGTCACACCTTTTGCTATGCATTATCTTTCCATATTGAATTATGGCAAATGTATGCACTGATGAGTTATAATTGACTGATGTGTAACTTCTCTGAAACTATCTGTTTCATTAAGTAATATCAGCTCACTGTTATATTGCTTTCTATGACTGAATGCTTAATTTACTTTTATAACTGAAATACACAATAATAAACTCGGCAATGACACTACAACAAAACATATTTAGTGCAGTGGGGGGCATTCTTTACCTTCCTAGATGCTTCCTTGCTATAAATAACTGGCTGTCAGTGCGTATGCCTGCCTGACAGTCTGTCGTTTTGTTTGTCCGGTAGATAGCACAAAGGACTAAAGCTATGAGCTGTTAATGAGCTACTTTCTATTATATGGAGTTTAATTCATTCAGCTTCCATTTGCCTACAGTGTGATCTTGATCAAGTCTTTAACCAGAGAATGAATGTTTAGGGCAGCTGGAAATCTGGGCTAGTTTCTTATGGTCTCCTGGATAGCATACATAGCAAATAACTATATCTGTCTATCTAGTTATCTGCTTGCTTAAGGTATTCAAATGCAAAAATAAATAAATAAAATAAACCATTTTACAAAATGAAGATAAAACAAACAAATAAGTAAATGCTATCAAATACTATATGAACAGAAGGGTTAGTTAATATTATTAACTTTAAAAATAAGGGGATCCACTATCTGTCTGCCTGGGATGACATGGTTGACAGACCACGATGCTTTGCCAGACATGGCCAGCACCTGTCGCCCCTTGGATTCCGGATACTGGCTAAGGCTCTTACCACCCCTATAGTGCCTTTTTTAGGCAAGGTTCAAATGTTAAATTCACCACCATAACAGGTACAAGCAAGCAAACTCTGAGGGTAATGCTACTCAATGCTAGAAGTCTAAACCTCAAAATGCACTCACTCGAGGCACTCCTTAAAATGGAGAAGATCGATATCTGTGCAGTGACAGAGACCTGGTTCAAGACTCCAGAGAGCACCCCTGCATTACCAGGCTATAATTCATACCACACCTTTCAGCTACCTAACCTGAACCAAAACACTAAAGGTGGAGGCGTGTCCATATTCATTAAGGATAACCACACCTCCAGACTAGTTGCTCAACATAATGCATCCAAAATTATTCAAGTGCAACTAACACTGGGCAAGACTGCAATCCAGGTTGTAGCTTGTTAGAGATCCCCCACCATGCCCCAGGATTCCCGCTGTTTATTTCTTAAGATACTGGAAAATATTAAGGTACAACCCAATACCTTAATTATGAGTGATTTCAACTACCCCACCATCAACTGGGAAAACTACTCATGTACTGACTTATTCACTCAACGTTTTCTGGAATTCATAAATTTCAGTGCCTTGGATCAGCTTGTTCACACCCCTACCAAGGACAGCAATATCCTGGACCTGGTCACTACCAATATGGGTAACCGTTGTTCCACAGCAGAGGTCAACTCCTCGCTGGTCAGATCCGACCAAGCTAATCACCCTAGACAGCCATATCCCACCCCAATCCCCCATTAAGGAAACCACCATCAGAAACTACTCCAAAGCCAACTTCATGCTTCTTAAGACAGAAGTGGCAAACTTCACGACACCCATGCAGATGGAAAATAGAGATACAACTGCTGAATCTTACACAGATGCACTGTATAAGCACATGCATGAGTGCATGGATTGTGCCATCCCCAACAGAACCAAGACGCTATCCTCCAAAACAAGGAAGCCAATCTGGTGGTCCCCTGCCAAAAACAAACTCTACAACAGAAGGAAGAAGCTGTTGCAAAAAAGAGTAAAATCCCAAGATTGGAGGAACTCCCTGGTCAACCTCAGCAAGAAGCTGAGATCCCTCATAAAATCCTCCAAAGCCAGTTATGAAAATAAAATTGCCACTGATTCCAAAGACAACCACAAACCATTCTACAGCTATGTCAAGAATCTCAGTGGCAACACTCAGATCTGCTCTGAGCCACAGCACAATGGCACTAAATATACAGAACCAACCAATATTGCCAACATCCTGGCAGATAGGTTCAGTGCTAACTTTACACCCCTCTCACCCTCCAAAGGGCCCATCTTAATACCAGAAGAGGGCAAAGCCCCTGTAATCATGGATGAACAAGTAAAGACCGCACCCTCCAAAGCCAAGAACACAGCATCCATGGGACCAGACAACATCCCAGGCTGAATACTGCATGGACTACAGAATGAACTGGCATGCCACCTAAGTACCATGTTCAATCATAGCCTCACCTCAGGCTATGTGCCTACTGAATGGTGCACAGTGATGGTTATCCCACTCCACAAACAGGGTGCCACCACAGACCCTGGAAACTACTGCCCCATTAACCTGACAAACCTGGTCTGCAAGGCCATGGAATGTATCATCTTGGGGTTTATAAACAAAGACATGGGTAACCTCCAAACCCTGGACCTCACTCAGTTTAGGTTTGTAAAAGGTAGATCATGTCTACTAAACTTGACTTCTTTGAAGCAGTTACTAGAGCTGTAGATGAGGGCAAAGTAGTGCACACAGCTATCTTGACCTCGTCAAGGCTTTCGATACCATACCCCACTCTGGAATTATAGAGTAACTCACTAAACTGGGTATAAATCCCTATGTCAGAAGATGGGTGGCCAACTGGCTCACTGACAGAACCCACACAGTAAAATTAGCCGACTTCAAGTCAACTTCAGACCAGTGATGAGTGGAGTACCACAGGGTTTGGTCCTGGGTCCTCTCCTGTTCGGCATCTACCTCTCTGAAGTGCAGGCCAACACAGAAGGTCTTTGGCTAACAAAGTTCGCAGATGACTGCAAACTGGGAGCCATAATAAAATCACCTAATGATGTAGTTCTACAAAAGGGCCTCACAGAGACAGATGCTTGGTGTCAGTCAAAGTTATGGCCTCAAGCTCAATGCCAAGAAGTACATTTTCATCCCCTTTGGGAAAAAGTCAGCACCCATGAACTACCACATAGGTGGTAACTCACTAAACTCTGAAAGTGTGATAAGAGACCTCAGGACACAGGTGAACAGTAGTCTTTTCTTTGATAACCACATCTCCACAGTAGTTAGGAAATCTTTCTATGGGGCACACCTCATCACAAACTGGTTCTTCTCTAGGAAAAAAGGAGATCATTGTTCCTCTCTACTCGTCCCTCATCAGACCCATTATAGAGTACAATGCCCCATTTGGCATGTATCTCACAAGACACCTACAACAATTGGAAAGGCTACAGAAATACCTCACTAAGAGGATTACCAGCCTCAAACAGATGCCATACACAGACTGTCTCAAAAAAACTCCAGCTCTACTCCATCGCATATTGCCTACTCAGGGGTGATCTCTGCCTAACATATAAAGCTATGTGAAACCCAGAGCTGTTGGACATGCTACACTTAAAGAAATCTCAATGTCTCCAAACCACATGCTCCAGGGACCTAAACCTTGTCACCACAATAAATAGAAGATGCTGGATGGATAGATTCCTGTTCCAGAGACTTCCCATACTCTGGAACAAACTACCCATTCATGTCAAGAAAAGCTCCTCATTGGCCCTCTTCAAGAAAAATCTTGATGACTGGATGGGAAATAGAAAATTCACCCTGGGGATCACTTCTGCGGCACTGCTTGACAGGGGCACAGGAAAATAATTTTCTTGGGTGGTGAAAGCCAGGGAACCTTTTTAGCTAGGCTTATATAGGCCCCAGGGCCAATAGCTTAGTACCTATCTATGAACCTATGATTTCCCAATCATTGCTACTAAAGCCTATCTTGTGATTTAGATCTAGAGAAGCACATCTAAAATTATGATTCTTTAGGGATTTCCTAAATGAAGCCTCAGAGTGGCATGAATAAGTATAAAATGGTAGCTGATTCCACAGCAATAATGACAGGTAAGCAGAAGATAATCTGAATCATAATCCAATTTTCCTCTAAAAGCAGGGAGCAGGTACAGTCTTGACTACCTGAATGGGACTAGACAGAACACAGTGTAGCAGGAGCTCTGTCAGATCTAATTCTAACAGTACAGTAGACAGTCAATTATCCAAACTAACTGGGACCTAGGGTAGTTCGGATAATCATATTGTTCGGAAAATCAAACATATAATTGAACCGGATAAAAAACTTCTAAAATCTTGTTTTTTTTTCCACATGCAGGAATACACTTTTCAACCATTCAGTGATTCCAATGGACAATAAAGAATATTTTTCACACATGAGCTGGCTAGAAGCTCAAACACCATGCTCAAGCAAATACATATAATGTTTACATATTCAGCCTTCATGATTTTTCCTACCCGAAAACTTTTGAAGACTGGTTCTGATAAATGACGTTTCTGATAATTGACATTCAAATAATCATCTCTACTGTATGCTATAAATAATTACAGAATTGTGTAAATGCAGAAGACAGGTTCAAATCTTAAGCTAGTTTCATAATAAACTAACCAAATGTTAGATGTTTATTACATAACCTAGTGCTTATTAATTTTCCATGTCAAATAGATTGTCCAGTCAGATTGTTTTAATGCATTTCTGAGCAATAGCCAAGACCAAAAACCATGCCAGTAATTTGGATAGATGGTTTTGAATTTTGAGACTGGGAAGTCTGAGCACTTTGTTTCTTCTTTACATCAGCTGACCATTAGCTGCTACCAGCTCTTCTCCTCATTCAACAGGTATACTGGACCACCTTAGCCTTCCCTGAGCAAACCTGACCTACTTCTCTAGTGAGGAGACCAAGGATACAGGTGTGGTGTTATCCTTGATGCCAGGGAGTTTGCCCTAATCTCCCTGCCTCTGTCAAAACTTCATACAATGTACCTCCATGGATGTGCAACCTGAAAAACTCGCTTATGTGGCGTGGTGATCAGTAGGCTTGTAGCACTGCTATATTGCAAGAAAACTAGGCTGGCTCCCTCTGCAAAAGAATGGACAAGCCAACAAGGCTGTCATTCACCCCTCAGCACCTCCTGTGCCCATGTCACTAGTCCAACATATCTTGTCTGGGTCATAGAAGGGCTTTTTTCCACTGGAACATGGGACTACTTGGGAGTGTGAGACTTGGAACAATGAGACTGAATATGAAAAAAATCAGACATACATATTAGGTCTGAAATCACTGTATCTTGGAGTATTGCTTTTTCTCAAAGATATGGCAATTGTGGGATTACTATATATATAAGTAGCAGAGGTGTGGAGATGCTGTACCCCACTGAGGTTTGCAGAGGCACATGCTGTCTACAAAAGAGAAATTATTTTTTGATAACTGGTCTTGCCTTCTAATTTCATTGTTTCTTTTTCATAATTCCGAGACTCTCAGTTTCACATCTTTAGTGTTACAAAAGAAATCCACAGAAATAGTTTGCGGTATACAACAGCATAACAATGGACCATGTCATAGGGTGCTTGGAAGCATACTGACTGATGTCTGTCTCTCAGTTTTTATACTTGTGACTTGTGTTTTTTCCCTGTAAGCTACTCATGCTAAGCATTGGAAGAACGGCATAGTTCTTTTCTATACTTAGCTTTTGTGCATTGCTATTCTTTGTGAATTGTGCCAGAAAGTACTGCAAAGGAACAGTAGTATAGTTTTTAGAATAGCTGTAAATACTGTCAGTGCTATACTTATTTATTTGTTTGTGAAATGCTAGTGTTACATTTGGCATTCACAGAAAAAAAAAACAAGTGAAATGTAACAGTACAATATGCTACATAGTTAAATGAAATAAAATACATATCTATTGCAGTGCCTGATGCTTTTTGAATTTCTTGTAAGAAGTTTCAGTACCCTGTGCTGGAAAAAAGTACAGACTTAGCTGTGGTCATGTTTTATTCACGCAGCAATAAACAATCCTGTAATCTAAAGTCCAGTTGAAGCAGACTACGTTGATTGGTATGTAATCATACAGGGAGAGTTGAATGTCCACATTGCCAACTCTCAGTAATAACAAAATGCAAAACAGAGAAAAATGGTGCTTGCAAAACCTTGCAGAACATTAAATAAATAAATAAAGAAAAAAAAATGTGTATCTATAAATCTGTGACACTAAATTAAAGTCCAGCACTAACATAAAGTCCCTATTCCACAACAGTAAAGCTTGTACTACAGAGCTAAATAAATAATGAATCTGCAATCATGTAATCAAACAAGATGGGACTTTATGTAAATAAATGTAAAAAGTAAACATGTTATTGTCAGGTTCGAATGACCAGTATTACACTTCGATGGTACCATGAAGGACCATTAGGCTAGCAGGAAACTGTGAGAAAGCTGCCACAATTACATACTGCAGCCTTATCACTTCTCCTTCTGTAAGGTTCAGCCCTACATGTTTACTTTTTACTTTTGATTTTCTGTTTTCTTTATTAGGGAGAGTCGCCAATGTGGACATTCGACTCTCCCTGTAAGATTACATGCTGATCGAAGCCAAACAATCCTTAAAACTGAATGCAGAATAATGTTGGGTAATTCTGTTAATACACGTTTTTATGTTTTGCTCAGTATGCCTCATAAGATTACTAATGATCTGCAATCTGTTCCTACAATTCAGAAACAACCTCAGTTTTAAGACTCAAAATGAGGAGTATTCCTTGTAATGAGGTACACTTGAGAGGTATACACTGCACCATAAATAGTGAGCTGCTGGCATTTCCAGTGGATAGTACAAGGCTAATTAGCATTAGCTGCACCCCTGGATAGATGCATTAGCATGCAGCACTCTCAATAAGTATTTATTTATTTTATTTTTTTTATTTTATTTTTATTTTACATTTGTTGGCCGGGCTAGTCTAACTGGATATATGTCCATTTTCAGTAGAGGCCCGGGGAGATAAGCTCCATGCAAAAAAAAAATAGCAAAAAAAACATTTTTACAAACAATGTTGTTACAGGTTAATACAGAAATTATCATAGAGGTCTAAGTACCTCCCATTTTAAAATTTGGGTACAATACTAAAAACAGGTCTAATAATATACTATAGTCTGGGAGAAATAGGTCTGGGATAAGAGGAAATAAAACCTTTATATTTACAAAGAACATTAGAAGTTAGGCTGGAAAAAATCAAAGAGGACAGAAATACTTCACAGTGCCAAAGGCAGGTACAGTGGAAAAATTACAGAGAGGGCAGAAATACTTTGCAGTGCAGTAGGCAGGTACAGTTCAGATTACAGGTAGAATACAGAAAGTCAAAATCAAAGAGGCATAAGTGTGTCTTTTATATAAATAAAAGAGTTTTCACACTATGAGTAAGCTTAGGGGATGAAAAGAAGGGTAAGGAAATAGGAAAAAGGTAAAGTGGCAAGAAGGAATGTAGAGCTAGTTATAGGGAAGTAGTGGGTAGGCAGTACCTGTTATGAGTAGAAAAAGCAGAAAAATGATCAATCAGGTTTAGTACAGGGGCATAGCCAGTGTGTTCTTAGGAAAAGTTTCAGTCTGTTTTTGAAAAGAGACGTGGAGGAAACTGAGGAAAGTTCACTGGGGAGAAGGTTCCAGGATTTTCCAACAGTGTTACTGAAAAGAGAGTATGCCTTACATGCTGAGACCTCTACTAGCAGAAATCTCAGTAGAAGGTTGGTCTAAGAATTTAAAGGCTTACACTGACTGGGAAAAGAGCCATGTCAAGTATTCCTGATTGTAGTAACCCTTTAAAAATTGCAGCTCATGTGTGGAAGATGGTTGTTACTAATCTGTTCAATTCCTGCATATCTCATTTAATTGTAATTCACAGTATGCTTGAAAAGGTTCCTTAACTCTCATCACAAACAAACAAACAAACAAACAAACAAGAAATTAACCAAGGCCAAACCCAGCTAATAAATATATATATATATATATTATACTATTTTCTGTTTGAGGTGAGGGGCAGACTTACAGCTACTAGCATTCTAAATCAGTGAATGACCAGTTATTTAATACTAATGACATTATAATAATGCTTCAGTGCAGAATCCAGTTACTAAAGTGCTTTACTAAAGTGCCTGTTTCATGGTGATTTATAGGTTCATAGGTTCACAGCTGATTACCAGGCTAATGGCTCAAGAGCCCTTACAAGCCTAGCCACTTTCACACAGATTTTACCCATTTTCTATCCCTAGGTGAAAGATAGCAAGGGTCAGCAAGTGGGGTTTTGACAATTTTTACAAACTGCCTCTGTCCTTAAGGCCTTGGGTGCCACCCCAGGAGTGATTTTGCGATTTCCCATCTATTGGTCCAGATTTACTTGAAGACAGTCAGAGAAGGTCTCTGCTTCATGTGAATATGAAGCCTATTCCAGAGGAGGGATAATCTCTGAGACACATATCTGTCTCTTCAGCATATCAGAGATTAGGTTGAGATCTTTGGAGTGGGTAACCCTCATGCAGTTAGTTTTGTGAATATGCAACACTTTCATCAGGGCTGGATCAGAGACTGCATTGTACATCAGGCAGAGGTCGCTGTTTAGTAAATGATAGGAAACTGAATACAGTGATAGTGTTTTAATTGTTTCACATATGACATGTTGGTTATACCTTGGATATTTTTGATGAGAAACCTCTGAGGACACTCCAATTGTTACAGGTGTCTTATGAGGTACATACCAAAGGCTGCATTGTACTTGATTATTGATCTGATGAGGGCAGAGTACAGTGATACTATGACATTCTTAGACCGAGATTCCATTCCTTACTTATGAGCTGAGCCACATAAAAGGATCTTTATCACCACCATGGACACATGGTCATCAAAGTTCAGATTACTACATATCTGAGTACCCAGATCTCTCACCACTGGGTCTAATCTTAGGGCAATGCTATCAATCTTGTAATTTGCACGGATATTTGATTTCCCAAAGGGTATTATTATGCACTTCTTCACATTTAGTTTGAGACCATGGGTCAGACTCCAACCATTAGTTTACATCAGACCTTTCTGTACGATAGCAACACTGTCTAGGGAGTCAATGATTGTCCCCCAGCTAGCAGTCATCAGCAAACTTGATCAGCCAAAGGTCATCTAAATTTTCCTTGACAACAGAGAAGTATATCCTAAACAAGAAGAGGCCCAGCACTGAGCCCTTTGGTACTCCACTGGTGACTGACGTCTTGCTGGATGTGGACTCCCCTACTCTAACAACACATGCCCTATCCATGAGCCATTTGCCTATCCATCTGGTGATGTACAGGTTCATGCCCAATTTTGTGAGTTTATTTATAATGCTGGAATGGGGCATTGTGTCAAATGCCCTTGCCAGGTCAAGGTAGGTAGTATAGACTGCCTTACCCTCATCCATAGTCTTCATGACCTTCTCAAAGAGATCCACCAGTCTGAGCAGGCAGGACTTACCCCTGACAAAGCTGAACTGGGTTGGGTATAAAGTCTGGAGGTTTCCTATGTAATTGTTAATTAGGTTATTCAGGTCGTTTCAATGCTAAAATTTTACTAGAATGGAGAATAGCAACAATATTAAAAAATAGATGTTGTGAGAGGTTGTGCAATGCAGAGAAAACCCATGCACCTCTAAATTTCATTGTAAATTTAAACTGTCACACCTCATGGCCCATCAGCCTTGCAAGTATTGCATACAAAATCATACACAGTGTTATAATGGGGCTTATCCAGAATAATACCAGGCAATTATGTTACTAAATAAGAAACACTATGGGCTTGTTGAAGGGAAATTTCATCTTCTGACTTTTGCAAACTCAAGAATTCTATCATGGAAAGAAGGGAAATGTCCTCTATAAAGAAATATGATTGTTCCTCTTTCTCCATGATAATGAGATTTCAAGAAATTAATCATACAAACACATAAGTAGCAATAGATGTGGAGGCAAAGTCTCTCAAAAATATATTTATTGTGACATTTTGTGACTGGTTGCATTTTGACGTGAAAGCACAGCAGATAACCTCTTGCTGTCTTGCCAAATTGGCATTTCATGTTTTGATATAAATTGAAGGCTTTGCCATAGCTGGAACTCAATTAGCTAGAGCTTGACGAACTGTTTGTCAAAATAATAGACTAAATCCTGTTTTTTTTTAATGCATTGCATCAGGAATATTAACATTTTGAGGCAGATGTTCATCATATTGATCACTATTGCAGTAGCTTTAGCTATAAGGGTTATACCCTAGTAGATATAATAGATGACCAGCTTCCAAAATTTCAGGGCACCTTTTCACACGTTTAAACCATTATTCAGCTTGAGCAGAGCTGAATTAGGTGACAAGCCCTTCAGGACTTTCTTGCATTGAAGAGAATGCTTCTCTGCAGGCTTTCAAGGATCAGGGATCAGCTTTTGCTATTTCTTTGCTGGGCAGATAAGTTTACTATGGGGAAGAACCTTCCGCATTAAAATATTGTTGTTTTATTGTACTTTCCTGTTTAGGAAATCTATTTTTAAGCTAGGAGTTTGTGTTTCAATGGGGCATCACAAGATTTCACTGTACATTTAAACAGAAGTGAACTTTTTTCCTGTCAGTTTAAAAGTTATTTAAAGTTATTCAAAACCTTTTTTCTGTGAAGAAATTTGGGTTATTTTACTTCTGGGGCTGGCAAAGTGTTTTAAAGTGCTTTTTATTGTGTTTTTGTGTGAAAAAATGTGACTTTAAAGACTTTAAAACTTTACTGTATTTTGCTGTTTGTTTTCTTTAAGAAAGTGGTACCATTTTTGGCTTGACCATGGAGCAAACTACTGGTCCAATTGTCGGTCCTTTTTCCAGCATGTTTATCCCTGTCTTGCGTTTACACCAGATGCATGAAACAATTGGAATTAATAAAGTCAAGAAAGAGTTGAGCATATCTGTTATTGGCATTGTAGTTGTTACAATCACTTCCTGAGTAATTGCAGTTACCCATGACTCTGCAGTTTCTGGTTGTCAATTTATCATGATTAGCAAGAAAGTGTGTAACAGTCAATGGTATGTTATTTTGCATTATTGATGGTCATGAGGCTTCATATCATCTCTTCCTTATGGTCAAAGCTGAGTGACCATACTTGTTTGCAACATAGGATTTATAACCAGGGGAAAAACAGTTAAAACAATTGTTCAAGCATTGCTTTCACTCTGCTGTGTAGCAACAGCAGCTAATTAATCTTCTAGGAGCTACTAAGACTTAGAGAAATATTATAATACTGACTTCATTTTTTATGAATTAACTGAAAAAAAATAAATGTGATACAGTTTGTCAACTGATGATAACCAAAAATGTGAAGAAAGATTTTTATGTTTACTACAGGATGTTGACAAACTTCTATGTCATTCAATAAATGAAAAAAAAAAAACAGAAATTATGAAGGAAGACAATTAACACTAAATAAAAATAAAGTAATGTGTGTCTGTTTTAAAATGAGTACAGAAAGAGAGACAGTGAAAAACATAAGGGTCATAAGTGAGCTAGGGTAGAAATCCATGTGACCTACAACGGTTCCAGGGACACTTTAAGACACCTGTCTATGAATTCTGAGTGCTGTTAAAATTTTCACAGATCCAGCTCCGATACTCAGAAAATAACCAAAAACAAATACTCAGAAAATAGATAAATAAAAAATGAGATAAAGCACATTTTAGATAGCAGTTCCTATATCAGCCAATATTCTGATCTGAACCCTTCTGAACCCAGTGTCTTTAACTTTTTAATGAGCCTTTGACGTTAGGAAGACACTGGGCTATCTGAAGGCCCAGTTATTGCAAACATAAAATATCACTTACTTTTAGAACTGTATACCTTGGAAACATTTGTCATCAGGTGTTCTAAACCATTTAGGCAGCCTACTAGTGTGTTAATGGCAAAACAGGAGCACTTCATCACTTGAAAGGACATGAGTACAATCACTGTTTGTAGTACTGCAAAATGGAATATGGCATAGTCCGTCTTTCACAAGGCCTGCTAATATTGAAGGAAGGTAATTTTCTTTACAGATGGGACAGTTGGAAAGAAAATAGTGTCATTCATTTACCCACAAACTACCTGAGCAAAAGGCACATGTCCAGAAAATGAGTAGATATATTTTGCAAATAAATTTAGTTTCAATTTATTTTAGGCTTACAACACCATATATTTTCTTAAACTTCATTTGATGTCACATCAATGTGTCCTTTTGGAAGAAAATTCAGGACAGACTAACAAAGAGACAAACTGGGCAAGTTGCTGCATTTAGTCATGAAAATGAACATTGCTTTTTCTTTGTTGCAGCAAAATTCTCTCACCCCTGTCCATCTCTTTTAGTCTCAAGCTTTTAGAAAAGTAATGAAATCCCATCAAACAAACCATATTCACTTAAAAATGCACTGGTTTCACTGGATTATCTCAGTTTGGAATGAAATAAAATGGAGATAACATTACTGGTTATTTTTGACTTAGAAAATATATAAAAATGAAGACCCATGGCAATATTCTCTGTGGCTTAATTAACATAATACCAACACTGTCGGCAACTTAGTTTTAATTTTACAGGCATCAATAAAATGACACATCCTGCTTCAATGGCTATGAATAGCCCAGCCATCAATCATTTCCCTTTTACACTGGAGCTACGCATAACTCAGCGTTAGATATAAAGGGCATAAAACTTACAACTCAGTCACACCTTTGGGCAAGAAAGGACACTTGTTGGCATTTGGAAAGTTGTCGAGGAGGATGAGGTGCAAAATGAAAATGTATGAGATAATTATAAGGGGACATCTTCAGTTATTAACTTATATATGAGAGATAACTATATATATATATTTATATATATATATATATATATATATATATATATATATATATATATATATATATATATATATGCATGCGTGTGTGTGTGCACGACACTGGTTAAAACACACACACACAGACATGCACACCCACACATACACACACACACACACACACACACACACACACACACACACACACACACACACACACACACACACACACACACAAACACACACACACGCACACACGCGCACACACACACACACACACACACACACACACACACACACACACACACACACACATCAGCCCATTCAGATTTGTAGCTTTCTCCCCCAGTACCTGTGTCACCAATCCTGCCCTCATTCATTCATCCATCTCTATTTTATGTCAACTATTTTACACTGTCCCCATCTTTTCACATTACTTTATCCATCTCTGTTACATGAAAGAAATGTCTTATCCAAATACAAATCCACCATCAGTTCATGAAATAAATATGATTTTTTATCCCCTTTCTGTATGTCATCTCTCCTCTTGTCAGACAAAGGTTTTATCACCCAAATCACATCCCTGAAACTCTGTCATCCTATGCTGTAAACATCTGTAGAGTTTTAATGTTATTTTTATACTTGGCCTCAGAACTATACAAAATATTCTGATCAAATTCTAACAAATTTTCCATATAACAATATAGTCTCAAAGTTTCTTTTTTGATTGACTTTACATTGTATACATTATACATTTCTTGTAGGCCTGTTTACCATTCATTCAAATGATGTAATCAAGATGCTAAGCATCATTTTGTGGAAGTTTGGTCCTGAAGAATAAGGATTTGTGGAGTTCTTCATCTTCATTCTATAGTGTAGTGTTCAATTCTTCCAGTCTCTCATTGCCTTCTTTGGTATCCTGAAAAAGTCAGTTAAGCAGGAGGAAAAGTTCCTCGATCGCCCAAGACATGAGGCCTATTCATCATAATTTCACCCAGTTAGCAGGTGAATAAAGTAAAAAAAAGCTTATACACTTTTACTGTCTATTAAATTTTAGTGTCACAGCAGTTTTCATTAATAAGATGAAAACTCCATCCATAATAAGCTGATACCAAAACTGATGCTTCCTAATTGTTTGCTAACAAGGTAGGCCCACTGGACACATATTCCCTTTATAAGGGCAACTTGTTAGCAATGTCTCATTAAGTATCCTCAAGGACACACAATATTCAAATAAGGGTTTAAGGAATCAAACCCTCTGCCGCAGGAACTACAGCTTCCAACCTTAGCATCTAGGCCAGTTGCCATAGGTTTCCTTTCTAGTATGCCCATTAACTAATCCAGCACAGAAGCTGGAATAGGTGGTTTCTGATAATATTCCTCTTATCTGCTGTTAACATGAAGCAGAATTTATATCTTCATTTGAAACATCTGTATAATCTACAGTGCCTTAGTAAAATCAAGGTGGTTGAATTATAGTCTTCCAAATAATATTTACTGAAGCATAATTTGCCAAAGTAATGTTGATGAATGGGTCCCCCTCAAATTATATATGCTATGACCCAGTAATTGTCATTAGGGTGATACATAATTATCGAGCATGGGCTGGATAAAGCCAGTCTGTAACCGAATGGGATATATTAAATAAATACAAAAAGGGAAACTGGCTATGCTTAAAATGGCCCATATGGGCAGCTAGCTTAGTACTTACCTATGAACCTATGAATATAGGCATAACCAAATCTCAGGGTAACCAGAATACCGAGTGACTGGAATATATGCATATCAGATTTATTTTTGTGTTGGGATGAGTGAATAATCTCCTGAACTGAATATATATATATATATATATATATATATATATATATATATATATATATATATATATATATATATATATATGTTCATAGGTTCATAGGTAGGTACTAGGCTATTGGCCCAAGGGCCTAAGTAAGCCTAGCCAACAAGGTTCCCTGGCTTATGCCACCCAAGGAAGTTAATTTCCTGTGCCATTGTCAAGCAGAGCCACAGAAGTGATCCCTGTGGTGTATTTCCTATTTCCCATCCACTCATCAAGATTTTCCTTGAAGAGTGCTAATGAGGAACTTTGCTTGACATAGATGGGTAGCTTGTTCCAGAGTATAGGAAGTCTCTGGGACAGGAATCTATCCCTCTAGCATGTCCTGTTTATTGTGATGACAAGGTTTAGGTCCCTATAGCATGTAAAATGGAGGGATTGGGATTTCTTTAGGTGTAGCATGTCCAACAGCTCTGGGTTTAACATAGCTTTATATGTTAGGCAGAGATCTCCTCAGAGTAGGTGATATGCTACAGAGTAAAGCTGGATTTTTTTGAGACGGTCAGTGTAGGGTATCTGTTTGAGGCCAGTAATCTTCTTTGTGAGGTGCTTCTGTGGCCTTTCCAGCTGCTGCACATGTCTTGTGAGGTACATTCCAAAAGGGGCGTTGTACTCTATAATGGGTCTATTGAGTGCCAAGTAGAGGGGAACAATGACCTCTTTTTTCCTGGATGTGAACCCTTTTGTGATGAGGTGTGCCATATAGAAGGATTTCCTGACTACTGTGGCAATGTGATTATTAAAGGAGAGACTACTGTCCACCTGGGTCCCAAGTTCTCTTATCACACATCTAGCGTTAAGTAGACTACCATTTATGTGGTAGTTCATGGGTATAGAGTATTTACCAAAGGGGATGACAATGCACTTTTTGGCACTGAGCTTGAGACCATGCCTCTGACACCAGGCATCTGACTCAGTGAGGCCCTTCTGTAGGATGTCCACATTATTTGGGGACTTGACTATGGCTCCTAATTTGCAGTCATCTGTGAACTTCATTAGCCAGAGGCCTTCTGTGTTAGCCTGTACTTCAGAGAAGTAGATACCAAACAAGAGAGGTCCCAGAACGGAACCCTGTGGTACTCCACTTGTCACTGGTTTGAAGTCAGATTTGGAGTCTGCAACTTTTACACTGTGGGTTCTATCAGGGAGCGAGCTGGCAACAAATCTTGTGACAAAGGGATTTATACCTAGTTTAGTGAGTTTAGCTATAATTACTGAATGGGGGATGGTGTTGAAAACCTTGGTGAGGTCAAGATAGGCTTGTGAACCACCTTACCCTCATCTACTGCTTTGGTGACTGCCTGAAAGGAGTCAATCAGGTTCAGAAGGCATGATTTGCCTTTCACAAACCCAAACTGGGTTTGGTCCAGAGTTTGGAAGTTACCAATGTCTTTGTTTATGAGTTCCATGATGATACGTTCTATGGCCTTGCAGACCAGGCTCGTCAGGCTAATAGGGCGATAGTTCCCAGGATCAGTGGTGGCTCCCCCTTTGTGGAGTGGGATAACTGTTGCTGTGTGCCATTAGGTGGGCACAAAGCCTGATGTGAGACTATGATTGAACATGGTGCTTATGGGGAGCCAGTTCATTCTGAAGTTCATGTAAAATGCAGCCTGGGATGTTGTCCGGTCCCATGGATGCTGTGTTTTTGGTTTTAGAGAGTGCAGCATTTACCTGCATAGATGTGATTACAGGGACTCTGCATTCTTCCTGTATAGATATGGGTCCTTTAGGATTTGAGGAGGGGGGGGCAAAGTTAGCACTGTACCTATCTGCCAGGATGTTGGCAATATCAATTGGTTTTGTAATTTTTGTGCCATTGTGCTGTAACTCAGAGCAGATCTGGGTGTTGCCATTGAGATTCTTGACATAGCTATAGAATGCTTTGTGGTTGCCCTTAGAATCAGTGTTGATTTTGTTTTCCTAGCTAGCTTTGGAGGATCTTATAAGGGATCTCAGCTTCTTACTGAGGTTGACCAGGGAGCTCCTCCACTCATGGGATTTTACTCTCTTTTGCAACAGTTTCTTCCTTCTGTTGTATAGTTTGTTTATGGCCAGGAACCACCAGATTTGTTCCTCTTTTTGGAGGATAGCATCTTGGTTCTGTTTGGGATAGCACGATCCATGCACTCATGTAAGTGCTTATAGAGTGCATTTGTGTAGGATTCAGCAGTTGTAACTGTATTGTCCATCTGCATGGGTGTCATGAAGTTCACCACTTCTGTCTTAAGAAGCATAAAGTTGGCTTAGGAGAAATTTTTTACTTTGGTTTCCTTAATGGTGGGTGGGGGCGGGATGCAGATATCTAGGGTGATTAGCTTATGGTCAGATCTGACCAACGAGCAGTTGACTTCAAGTGTGGAACACTGGTCAGTCATGTTGGTAATGACTAGGTCTAGGATATTGTTGTCCCTGGTGGGGGTGGGGATAAGTTGATCCAGGGCATTGGAATTTATGAATTCCAGAAACCGTTGAGTGAAGGAGTTGGTACATGAGTAGTTTTCCCAGTTAATGGAGGGGTAGTCGAAATCGCCCATTATTAGGGTGTTTGGTTGAACCCTAATATTCTCCAATATATCAAGAAAAGAGGAGTTGGAATCCTGGGGCATGGTGGGGGATCTGTAGCAAGCTACAATTTGGATTGCAGTTTTGGCCAGAGTTAGTTATACTTGTATAACCTCGGATGCATTATGCTGTGCAACTAGCCTGGAAGTGTAGATATCCTTAATGAATATGGACACACCTCCACCTTTGGTGTTCTGGTCCAGGTTAGATGGCCGAAAAGTGTGGTATGAGTTACAGCCTGGTAATGCAGGGGTGCTCTCTAGAGCCTTGAACCAGGTCTCAGTCACTGAACAGATATTGATGTTCTCCATTTTAAGGAGTGCCTCGAGTTAGTGCATTTTGAGATTTAGACTTCTAGCATTGAGTAGCATTACCCTCAGTTTTTGCTTGCCTGTTCCTGTTACAGTGGTGAATTTGTCATTTGAACCTTTCCTAAAAAAGGCACTATAGGGGTGGCAAGACCCTTAGCCAGTATCTGGAATCCCAGGGGTGACAGGTGCAGGCCATCTCTGGCAAAGCATCATGGTCTGTCAACCATGTTGTCCCAGGCAGACAGATACTGGATCCCCTTAGAATGACACCAGAAGCTTATCCAATTGTTGAAGTCAATCATTTTGTCCTTGTACTGTGGTATCATTCTGCACAATGGCAGGATGCTACTCATGGCTAGGGTCATACCTGCCTGGGCTACAAGATCAGAGATTTCTTCCATGTCTCTTTTCTTGTAGTCCAGGGAGGTACATCTCAGGTCATTCACACCAACATGGACAATGACAGCATCATATTTGTACTTGTTGTGGAGTGACCTGAGTGCATGGGTTATGTGGCAGATCCTGGCACCCGACAGGCAGCTGACAGTAACCTTCTCCTTGTTTAGCCTGGTGAGTGGGACATCAATGTGCCTGACTATAGAGTCACCTATGACTAGTGTGTTGGGTACTTTGTTTTGCCTTATGGGCTGTGGTTTATTGGCACACTGAGTCTGTGGGCTATGTGTCATTTGAGTTGTGTTGGGGGTGGAGGTTGCTTGCTTTTCTGCTTTGGAGGTCCCTGTTGCTTGAGCAGATTATTATTGAGAGCCTCTGCAAATGTTTTTGTGTTTCTATGTGTGGATTTTGGTGGTGTAGGTTTAGTGGACTATGTGATGAGTGTGGTGTGGTGCAAGTGTTTACCTTCTCCTCTTGACTGTCACGTTCAGTCTTTGTTGGAGAGAGCTTTACCTCCAGTTTAGTTATATAAGTGCATCTCTCACAGGTTGTGGTGTTGGGTGGTAGGAGAGAGGGTTGTCTGTGTACATGAGGCAATTGTTACATTCCCCCAAGATGCACAGATTCATCAGATAGACAGGAGAGAACACTGGGAACTGACCCTTGGACATGCCTGAATAAAAAACTACTTTCTTGTAGACAAGTGAGGAAAGTGGGTATAAGAGCTGTTTTTCTCTAAGCAAGTGAGGAAACTAAGTACAAAAACTGTTTTCCTCTAGCTAAAGAGGAAGGTTGAGTGCTGTAGTTATTTGTAGCTTATTTAGTGCTAACAACAAGTTCTGAACAAGTGCTGAGCACGAATAAGCAAATTAAAGTGCTAAAACTAAGAATATGTACCTGGATCTTGTGGTAGATAGGCTACCTAGTGCTAACCACACCCACTGGTAAGCTAGCATGCTTCCCTCCAACACAGAAAGGCTGGGGGGGTTCAGAAGCTTACAAACAGTCCTGGATACAGCATATCTGTATATGGACTAGACTAGTTACAGGAAAGGTGGGAAACAAGCACAAACACGGGCTTTTAAACCAGAAAGTTGAAAGAGATGGAAAAACTGCCCAAACGGTCAATAAACTACAATTTCTGGGCCAGATACCACTCTTGTGGTAGATAGGCTACCTAGTGCTTACCACTCCCATTGATAAACTAGAAGGCTTCCCTCCAACACAGAAAGGCTTGGGGCACTCAGAAGCTTACAAACAGTCCTGGAAACAGCAAATCTGTATCTGGACTAGACTAGTTACAGTAAAGGTGGGAAACAAGTGCAAACGTGACATAGTAGTCTCAGAACTGAAGATATTCGATATGGAAATACACAGTTTGCATGCTGGTTTTTACCATTTTAGCTGAGCAGTAGTGTCTGCTATGAGACCCTTTGGATATGCTTTATTAGTCTACATTTTAATTTTTTAGTCTGTAATTTAGTATATTTGATTGTACATGAACACTTCACTGGAGAAATATACTTGTCTTTATTTTTTTTCCCTTGCTGTTATTGTTCATTTGGCCTCCAGATTAGTTTTGCCACCCTCATTATACATTGATTTCTTACTTCCCAGGCTAGCCATCAATCAGTACTTCACTTGCATCACACATTCTCCAAAGCATTAATTTCTTTCTGAATTTTTTTTGCTAATGTATCCAGTGTGTTTCATTGCATTGTTTTTTCAGCAGTGATACGCCTGAATGTAATGCATACTGTATAGTGGCTATGACTGCCTTTGTGGCATCCCAACATAACACTTACAGGAAGTCTTGCATTTATTTATTTATTTGTTCATTTGTTTATCTGTTTAATCCCTCTCACCCCACCTCAGCCGGACTGTGTGACGGTTACATTATATTCACCCTATTGGCTCACATTCATTCCACGGGGGCAGAAGTCAGGCATTTCTGGGCTTGGGTAGAACACCATGGTCCATTTGTTTCTGCCCAGGAAGCATTATTGGCCCACTCATTTCTACAGAGTTGAGAGTATGGTGTAGGAAGCTGCCCATCTGTGAATCCTAAGGAGCTGTCTATCATTCCCTCCTCTAGGCTGCTCACAGCTGTGCTGTAGCTGTCTGGTCATGTACCGAATGTGCATGCATTGACACATACCTTCTGTTTTCCTGGCTCAGAACAAAGATCTTTGCCAAATGTAACATGAGACAACATAGTCTCTGTAGATGGAGAATAGACCCAGCCAATTATAGGTGTCACCAATGACACAGGTCTAGTAGGCTCTTTCCTCCCTGGTTGAGGGATTCTTTCCCTTGCCTGGTCCCTTAGATGCCCATGCAGATAACTTAACTATGTTCAGTGTGAGCCATCCTGAAATATGGACTGGGGAAGTGTTTTTATTTATTTGTCAGGGATAGACCCTGCCTATTCATGGTGTGGCACTTCAGATGGTTACATATGAAACATGACTTGAAGTCTTTCTGTAGTATTCTGTGCACCTATGCCAGCACAGTTCTGACCTAGTCTTACATTTATTAATAGCCACGGTTCTCTTGTTGGATGATAGAATAATGAAAACATGACAAGATCCTCACAGGGAATTATTCTTCCCATCTAGATAGCATGGGGTTTCATATCCAAGCTGGTCAGAAAGCTGATTTGCTAATGTCAACCAACACAATGTTAATCCATACATACATACATTGTTGGACAAATAACTGGTTACTTGACAGAATGCATACTGCTAATGTCAGGGGTGTTTGTTCTAGTCAGAAAAGCATAACCAGTGGTGTCCCACCAGGCTCTGTCATGGGCCCCCTCTCTTTGTAATATACTTAATAGCATGAAAGCTGATGTCTGGCAAATTATCCAATCTTATTCTGATAGAGCTAGATCAGACACGTGCTCACTGTGTGTTAATCATGGACTTACCCCCAAGAAAGGAAATGCAATATACTTTCCTTTGGTAAATCTACCATTACATTTGCTTAGAATACAGATAATATTCCTCCAGTATATCTCATAGAGACATCAAGGACTAGGATGCCTTTGTTATTAAGAGACTCTCCTTTGACCACCATGTCTCTGAGGTAAAATTCTTCTACCTCAAACAATTTATACTTTGTGATATGTCTTCAAAATCCTAAGAAGTTATAAACCCACTTTATTTCTCCCTTATTAGGCCCATAATTGAATATAGTTCCCTCTTTGGTATATATCTTACTAAGAAACTTAACCAAACTCAAGGGACCTCAGTATGTCCTCACCAAAAAGATCTCAGGTATTAGTACCCTTATCAACTCTGAAAGATTAAAAGCCCTTATCCTCACCTCAGTCATATCTAGACTCTTGAACAGTAAGTAGGGTGACCACTCCTCCATCTTTATGCTGACCACTCCTTCCTCTTTATTCTGGACATTCCCTATTTTAGCAGTTGTGTCCTAAAACTTGAAAAACATGAAAAAAACTGTCAAACATCCTGAGATTTAAGAACAACAAATATTTTGTTAAGTTTCAATTGAAAGTTGCTTGGAATACATATTTTGTATTTGAAATATCTTAATATAATATAATATAACAGACCTAATTTTATAACACTGAGCTTTTATTTTTTCAACAATGTGAAGTCCAATCCTTTGAACTAATAATAAGCATGACTTTTCTTGCAAATTTGTCATGTTTCCATAAAAAGTTCCACTTTGTAATTCTGAAAGGTTGTTAATGCTAGGGGAAATGTCTTCTTAGCCAGTGAATAACCTAGCAGCAGTGATAAAGCAAACACCTGCTCTAGGGAAATAAATCAATACTACCTCATCAATAAGACCAAATGTCATGATGGGTGCTTAACCCACTGTACTTCATATTTTTGGAATAAGCTGTCAGTAGATATCGAGCACAGGACTTCCCTAACAATCTTTAAAAGCAGTCTAGATAACTGGATTGATGATTATTGATTTTCACCTACATTATACTGGGGAAAATCTACTTAATTGGGGATTTTGTTAGCTTCCCATAAGTACTTGATGAAGTGGTTGAGCTTCTCAATGGTCTGCTTGGCTTTTAAGCTTAGTGAGAACCTTTGAACCTTTGAAGTCAGACTGAAGCAATTATGAACATACAGAAATACAACCACAATGAAATATAAAATTCTGATGCAACAGAAATCAGGCAAATAGCACATTTTCTATCATGAGTAGAATAAAAAATGCAAACACCAGCAGCTGAAGGTCACCCAGGAGAATGAAATGCAAATGTGAAAACCAAAAACTTCAAGCGACCACCACAGCTAAAAGCATACGTAGTTTATTACAAATATGGCAGGATAAGCACTTTCACACAAAGTACTTCTTCAGAGCCATATAACAGACAAAAATTACACCCTAGTATAAATATCTTAACAATTATAAAACAACCAATAAAAACTAATCAATAAAATAATTAAGTCACTGATGTGATCTACAGTTCTTAAGAACACGTTTTAAAGGCATGGTAGCATTGATTCCTGGTAATTTATCTGCTTGCATTCTTGCTATCCACTGCATTTCAGCTAGTTCTACTCTGTTGTTAATATCACCCCCTCTTCTATTATCTGATATCAATTGCAATACTGTAAATTCAAACATGTGCCCTTCATTATTGGATATATGCTAAAGCATTAAAGAGATTAATTTTCCTGATGTCACCCAAATGTTGCATAATATATTATTTAAGCATTCTAGTCATCTTACCAATATAGAAAAACCCACATGATCTACAGCTAGCTAAAGAAACTAATTCTTAGATTTACAATCAACATATAGGCTGAAAGTAAATAGACGGTTGGTGGAGGGATGCATAAAGGTATCTCTCCTTAAAACAAATGAGCAGGCCCTACAATTTCTGCATGGAAATGTACCATGCCTATTAGAAGTCACCTTGATACTACTATTAGTGGTATAGCAAAGCTGCCTTTTCAAAGAAAGGCTGGTTTTAAATGTATAACTAGGTCTATCACCTACTATAGCTCTTATCTTATCATTAGAGGCCAAAATAGGCCAATATTTGTTAATAATATCACATACTTTATGGATATTACTACTATAGGTGAGGGGTAGTCTTAAAACATTTCTTTTCGATCCCCCATGTGTCACCATTGTATCAGACTCATGAGCTATCCTGTGAAAAAATGGCTTCCCTGTTGTATCATGCAGGCCATTGACCTGTAACATAACTCTACTTAGGTCATTATGTATTTGGTCCTTAAATCTATGATTATACCTATTCTAAGAAGAAACTTCTACATATAACACATGTAGCTAAATATACAATATTTTCAGAAATACAGTTTGTATAATGTATACATTTAAATACTTTACCACTTATTGCATGTATAAACTCTATCCATAATAATATATTTACAACAACTACAGCTGTAGCACGGAAATGTGCCCTTTTTATATGTAAGAATTAGAACTCTGGGTGCTTCATCTCTTGATAACATAATCTCTGTTTTAAATTTTGGCAATTCTTAAAAGAAAACTGAGGGGTATTATTAATTATCCTATCCATGTGTGTGTGTGTGTGTGTGTGTGTGTGTGTGTGTGTGTGTGTGTGTGTGTGTGTGTGTGTGTGTGTGTGTGTGTGTGTGTGTGTGTGTGTGTGATTGTGTGTGTTTGTGTATGTGTGGAATTTCTCAGTTATTCTTAATGATATTTGTTACACCTTCTATTCTACTACCATATCAATTAAATATCTAAAATTCCTATTATTGTTACATGGAACCCTGTTTTTATTAATAATGCCAGAACTAGCGGAGTTAGTAAAATAAGGTCTAGCTTTATATTCTTGCTCTGAAAGTACTTCATGAGAAATATTATCTAGTAGTGAAGAGTTATAAGATCTATCTCTATATTCATTAATCATTTCCGACATTTGTAATGTACACGTTTCAACATTTGTATTCAGATGACTTGCTCTTAATAACTGGCTCTTAACAACATCTTTAAATACATGATTCAGGTACATGCTGTGTGTATGTAACAGATACTTTGCATGCACCTTCTTTTTGTAAATACTGGTTTCTAAAATCATACCATTTTTATAGATTTTGCTATCCCAGAAATTGATTTCATTATCTGAGTATGTCATTTTAAATTTAAAAAAATCAGTTGTGTGGTTCAAATAATTTACAAATTCTAAAAGTTACACTTCCTTGCCAGATAAAAAATATGTCATCTACAAAATGTTTGTAAAACAGAACATTTGAATGAAATGCAGAATCCCAATCATAAATATATTTACTTTCCCATTGATCTACTGCAATATTACCAGAAATATTAGCAATTGGGGTGCCCATCGCTATCCTGGATAGCTGATGGTAGACATCATTACCAAATAAAAAGATATTATAACACATTATAACACAATACTACATCCAATAAGGAACACATAGTTTCAATCTTTCTGTTACTCAAATCACTATTCCCATGTAAAAAATTATATAATAGCTTCAATACCAAATGAATTAGGTATGACAGTAAATAGTGAATTGATATCCAATGCCACTAGAATACAATCAGTTGTGTAATATCGCTCGTACCAGGAAAATTTTTTTTTTCTAAAAAATCCTCAGTATCGTATATAAAACCTTTGATCTTGTCAGAATACAGATTTAACTTACTGTGCAAATATACAGAAATAGGATCTGTTATCCACTGCCTACCAAATACAATTGGTCTCACTGAAGGGCAGATACTGTCTTTGTAGATTTTAGGCAGACCATAAAGAATAGGGGTAATTGGATGGGATACATGGAAATATAGACACATTTCACAAGTAATATCTTCTTGCATTTGTAATTCATAAATAAAGCTATTCACTCTAAAGATCATTTTGGTGAGTGCTGTGTATGAGTTGCTGGCAAATTGTTTGTTGCATTTTGTGTCTGAATCATGTGAGAGTCTGGGCTGCAGTGACAATGTGTAAGTGTAAGTATATCTCTCACATACTTGTCTGTTGGAGAATTAAGTGGTTGTCAGTGTACATAAGGCAAAAGATACATTGCTTCAGGATGCCCATGTCTCCCAAGCTAAAAACAGAGATGGCAGGAAAGTGCTTATCCATTGTTGCCAGTCTTGTTGAACTTACAGGAGGATAGGAGCGGAGGGTGTTTATAACCAAGCAAGGGGGGTGTGCTTACTTGATGCAATCTGCAGCTAACCTACCCAAACCAGATGCTCACTGAGCAGTGATAGCCCTGGGTGCAATGATAAGGTAATGCAGACCTAGACAGTCCTAAATGAATGCGTTAAGTGCTGCTCACCACCCAAGCTTGTTGCCTGGTGAGTATCACGGGACTGAGGTACAGTTCTGACATAGTTTTATAGAGAAATTTCAACTTCTGGTGTCTGCATATATACAAAACACTACTAGCCACCACAGAGTGAAGTACCACTTTGCACAAATGCAAAGCTTAAATAATCTCAAAGAAAATAACATGTTCAATACTAACTAAGCCCACAGGCCAGTCAGGTAAGCACACAATGAGTTTTCTACAAGTAATTCTCAGCTCAGATGAATGAAATTGTCCCTCTCTCACAATAAGAGTGCACATTTAAACCTTTTTAATGTAAAATGACTGGTTTGGAGCCCAAGTGTTGAGGAACAAACAGATACCCAGAACTAACTTAACAATTTACTAGATACACTGTAATAAGGATTAAACATTAACCCTTACATTAGATTGAAATGGAGCTTGAACTTTGATAAAGTGCAGAAAAACAATTAAACATCACAGTAGAACTTTACAGTAGATAAAAATAAACAATGCAAGTGCAAGAATTATACTAAGATTAATTTTTTTTAGCCTCGGATGGCTTCAGATGCTTGCAAAACCACTCAAAGTCTCTGGCATCATCACCAAACAATGAGCAGCTCTAGATAAATAGCCAAGACATATTTATTTTTATCTGTTAACCCAGGATATTCCAGCTTGGCCATAAAATGCCCATTTCAGAGGAAGTGATAAGAAAAAGCTCAAACTGTTTGTAATATAATAGTACAAGTATAACATACAAACTATGTCTTCAGTATTTTATATATCCACTTCCAGAGAGTCTCTATGTAAAATCCTGTAAGCCACATAGTTTTTACAGTAAACATTCTATGCAAAAGTGCACCCATGCTTAATATCCCACTGCTAATGTCTTCATAGTGCACCTATTATACTACTGAGTCAATTTTGTGCCACTGTAACTGTATCAGATCAGGAATGCAATGTGCTGCCTAGCCTAGCTGGTCCTAGTCATGCTCGGTGCTGTTCTAAGGAAGCATTTGACAAATATGCTTGTGCACATCGCCTGTGTGGAATCCTTGCACTGCAGCACTGCACTAAAAATGTTTGACCTTTGAACTGCAGAGATACAGCATTTTGTATCAAGGTGAGCAAGATATACATGTACAGGGACTTATTTGAGCACTTGATGGGGAGGAATGACTGCCCCTTATGCAAAGTGCAGTCCTGGCATGACCCCACCAGGATGGAGAGTGACATCACTGGCCTCACCCTTGCTGATGAGCATTGCAGGCATCAGTACAGAGACCTGCAGTGGAGCTACCCTGACCTGATCTAGCAGTGGGAGGTTAAGGAGAGAGAGAGAGAGAGAGAGAGAGAGAGGCAGAGTGACAGGCAGAGAAACATACAGACAGACACGCACTTGTAACCATTTGCTTTTTTTCTCCTTTCATTTTATGAAGTGCATTTGTGTACTGATGGACATGGCAGGATGTTGTCACGGCCTGCAGCAACTCATCTGGCAGGAAGGTGTCTATGATATATGTGGCACTCCACTGTGTGCCTGTAACTTTATGAGTACCACATTTGTATAGTTTTATGTTGCTCTTTTTCTCTTACTTCTGCAGATTCAGTTGTGGTTGAAGTCATGCAGTTACATTGGTCGACTATGCATAACATTGCTGATGCCTGCAGTACTTGGCTACAAGTAGTGACTGGGTCCATCTCTCTCAGCAGGGGATGGGAATCACTCTGTTGAAGGTGAGGTAGAGTGATTGCTGGTGGCCTCTGGGCCATTGGAAAGTGGTGGTGGTGGTGTAGGATCTTACTCTGACTATTGTCCTGATGGGGTTGTCATGGTGGATGTCTCTATGAATCAAAATGTTAACATTGTTCGTGTGTCACTCCCTATATCTTGCTAATTGTCCTAAGCTTGTGTTAATTCACTGTAGCCCCCCACCATCTGTGTGTGTATTACATGCCCTGCATGTCTGTGTCTGCATCTTATGTTTGTTTTTCTGTCCATGATATCTTCTCTATTCCCTCTCTCCCTTCTCCAACTATTCCTACCTACCTTCCATACTGACCCTGCTTCTTTATATATTGAAATAAATCTCTGTACCCAACATACATTTGCTCTTCCTTCCTCTACCTGTCACACCTTATGGCAACACTTGATTGTTTCCCAGTGCATGATTTTCTCCCCTTTATTACTTTCTTATTCCTCTTTTCCTCCCATTCCAATAATAAACTAGTTTGGCACTTTGTTATGCTCACCCATGATAGCCTATCTGTAGTGGCAGCCACTGTTGGCAGTTTCTGCTATTTTTTACACAAATGGCTCAATTTTCAACGTTTTGAAATGTTTCAAGACATTTTTGGGGATTTTTTTTTAATTCAACATTGTTACATAATAAGTAGCAAAAATAGACTTTGAAAAAACAAATCACATCATACATTTGAGGGGATTGTTACTGGTATAATTATCTTTAAATCTTCCTTGAATAGCTACCTTAAAGATCTTTGAGCAGTTGCATTTTAAATCTATTCAAATATTATTTTAAGTAATTTTATGCCTCATCAAATAAAAAACATAAAAAGAACAATAGAATACAAACTTATATTCTTTTGGGTCTGAAGTGATAGCAACATTATACATTTATATTTTCAAAGTTTCTAAAGCTAAAGAATTGAACGATGCCCTTTTGTTTTCAACTGACTGGTTTGCATATTTTGCAAATTATACATTTTAAATAACCATTCTGGCATGAAATTATTTGAAATTCTAAAAATATTAGTTTGACAAACAGTAAAGCCACACACACACAGAAATGCTGAGTGTTGATAATCCAAAAAAAGACCAAAAATCCAGGAGAAGAGCGAGTCTCAAAGATTACTCTTCATTAAACTTCTTCTTTGCAGGAGGCAAGCCCCCCTGCACCCCCCTGATGTGGGGGCAAACTACCCACATACCCCAATCTTATATATATATATATATATATATATATATATATATATATATATATATATATATATATATATATATATATATATACATAGGAGAAAAGTGAATATTCCTGGTAATGGCCATCTCAGACTTAGTACATGTAAGTCCATTCTTCTGGCCCTTCAGTCTCCATGTTTTGGGACTTGCTGTAGTGGGTCCTGACATTTCAAATGGTTACTGTTATATTTGTTTCACAAAGTTTGCCTTCCACACTATTAATACCATACTCTAGAAAAATATTATAGCTGAATTCATTAGTCAGCCTGCAAGACCATGTTAATAATTTTTACATGCTATACATGCTGAAGACGTTTGATATTACACCAAGCAGCTGTATTGATAGCATAACTAAGAACTTAGATTTTGAAAATCTTGCAGTTGTGGTAGACTTTAACTTTCCAAATACAGCTTTGTCAAGTGGTATTTATCAATCTGCAATAGAAGAGCAATTTCATTATTTACTTGGGCAGCTAATGTACTTCCCTATCAAACAGGAGGACATTTTGTATTTACTAATAAGTAACATCCCCATTAGGATTCTTTAGTGAGCTCAGACCATGTAGTCATTTGCTTTTCAGTGGTGTTACTATAATAATAGCCCCCAGTGCTTCTATTCTTATTCACTAGGCTGACACTCCCTCACTCTCCACCCAATTACATGCACTTCCTGTTATCCTGGTTCCTCCCCCTAGATCTATAACATGCCCTTGTTTCACCTATCACTTCTTACTACACTCATATTACTATCTTACCTCACTACTTATCACCACAACACATTCCAGACACCCACTTTTCATCACACCACTAACCCACTTTTCCATACTACCCCATGTACATATTTCACCATCTCTCCTACACTTGTCAATATTACTAGCCTCCAATATTTTCCACTAAAAATAATACCTACTAAAGATAGTCACTATAACCGTCAGTTATTCAACAATGAAACAATGAGCTTATCAAATGATTGAAATTACTTACCAACATTGCCTCTAGGCTACTGCTTAATGGTGACATCCACTCAAACCCTGGACCACTCTTAGATAACACCAACCATCCTAGCCACTCTAGTCTCAACACCCCATACATATCCAATCCTAGAAAGAAAAAAATCAGACCTATTGCTAATGAACATTACTATTAAAAGTATAGCCAACAAATTAGACATCCTCCATGCCACTCTAGCCACATATTCCCCACACATAGTAATACTCACTGAAACATGGCTAAAACCAGGTGCAAAAGATGATGAAATACTACTCCCAGGTTACTCCATACTACAAGTGGATAGACTCACCAAAAGAGGAGGTGAAGTTGCTATCCACTTTAAAGACCATCTCACATTAACTTTCCTTGATTGCAAAACCCCACAACTCGACAGTGCAGAAATCATCTGTACCACACTAACTATAAATTCAAGAAAAACATGGTGCAGTGGTGCAGCGGTTGCATTGTTGCCTCACAGCAAGAGGTTCTCTGGTTCGATTCTCAGCTGGGGTGCCTTCTGTGCAGAGTCTGCATGTCCTCCCTGCATTCATGTGGGTTCCCTCCGGGTACTCTGGTTTCCTCCCACATTACAAAGACATGTATCTGGCGCATTTCTCCCCAGGCCTCCTCTGAAAATTGGCTTAATTCCAAGTCGGACTTTCCTGGTAAACAAATGTTAAATAATAAATAAAATATATATAATTGGCTGCTATATCTCACCTGGAAATAATTCCCCAACTATAGAACATCTATTGCACTGGGAAAGTAGTACCCTTAGTCAGGAGACATTCATACTGGGTGATTTTTAATTTAGACTGGCTTGCATGTGATGCAGATCACCTCATCCATCACATAAACTTGCATAGTTTAACACAAACTATTCAAGAACCTACATGAATAGATAAAGCTAGTAAAAAACAATAAACCTTGGATTGGATATTACTAACTAACTCCTCTCACTCATTCTAATCAGGTTGCCTTCCTGATGGTCTGAGTGACCACCTACTCACATTTCTTATACGGCAACACATATTCCCACTAAAACCTATTATGCTTAAGCAACTTAGGAAAAAAACATAACTTTAATCTTGACATCTTCCTAGCTGACCTACAAAGGTGCAATTGGACTCCACTCAAATACCTTGATCTAGATGATGCAGTGAACCACTTTAATAAATCCTTTTTAGATATATTAAATGCACATGCCCCTGTTAGATCCATCAGAGGAAAATCAAACTATGCCCCCTGGCTAAGCAGAGACACTATGGCCCTTCTGAAAACTAGAGATAAAGCCTGGGAGCTATGGCATAAGACTAACATAGTAGTTTCTAAACAACAATATTAGGAACTTAGAAATAAGACAAAAAAACAAATAAAGCAGAATAAAATAAAATTCTATCATAACATTCAAAACAAATACCAACAAAACCTCAAAACTCTGGCCTGATATAAACTCAATCCTTCACCTCGGAAAATCTATTACACCAACCCCAAACATCCACAATTCCGATAGCATAGCTGCCATTTTTAACAAACATTTAACTGAATCTATAATTGCCCTTTCCAAGTAGCAAACCCCTACTCCTGATACCAAACCAGCCAAGTCTACAACTAGCAATGCCTTGTTCTCTTTCTACCCGATTCCTACAGCCACTACAAAAAACTACTCCAGAAACTAAAACCTACTACACTTGCCATTGATAACTTACCCAGTGAATACCTCAAGATTCCAGCTGAATCTATAACCTTCCTAGAATCAATCCTTATAAACAGATCCATTCTCAAAAACAAGGTTCCTTAGCTGTGGAAAATCTCTGCTGTAATCCCACTTCATAAAGGGGGACCTTCCACAGAACTGACAAACTATCATCCAATTGCTATTATTTCACCTCTTTCTAAGCTACTCAAAAGGTGTATTCATCGCCAGGTCATGAAATTCTTACTAACAAATAACCTTCTCTGAAACACTCAGCATGGATTTTGCCCATTGCGTAGTACCACTACTGTTCTCTTATCCTTCACTAATACCATAAACCATCACAGGAATAACAACAACTTTATATCTGCCATCTTTCTAGACCTATCAAAAGCTTTTGATATGGTCTCCCATTCCAAACTAATAGATGTACTAACTGAACTATCCTTCTCACCATCGGCCACAGCATGGTTTCATAACTATTTATATGGCCATCAACAATCTGTTCTATGGCAGGGTGACCTATCGCCACACCTTCCTTTATCCATTGGTGTCCCCCAAGGATCTATCTTGGGCCCTCTCCTTTTCTCCCACTTTACTAATAATCTACACACAGCTACTCCACATGGTTCTATAATACAGTATGCAGATGATTCAACACTTATCTGTGCTGCCACTATCAACTCTTCATTCTCAAATACAGGAATCTTTCACTTCTGTTGAAACATGGTTAGCCAATGCCCATCTAATCCTGAACCCAAACAAAACTAAACTATTACTCTTCCAACCTAACAAGACATCTATCTCATGCCCAACATTTAACATAATAGCCAAAGACAATACTGTGATCTCCCCAACAACCCATACAAAGCTTCTTGGAGTAGAAATAGACAATACCCTAAAATTTGACTTGCATGTCTCCCTAACAATAAAAAAGTCCATAAGAAACTTGGAAGTCTATATAGGCACAAAAGGTTCCTGACCAAAATGGCCAAAATTACATTAGCACAAACCCATCTGCTCTCCACTCTACTGCATGCCGCTCCAATTTTAACTAATCTTAGGAAAACTGACTTATCTAAGCTAGAAGCATGTTATAATAAAATTGCTAAGTTTGCATCTGACTGCCCATATAGAACACATCATTGTACAGCTTTAAGGATACTAGACTGGCTTGAACTTCCCAACATTATTCTTTACAACCAACTCTCTCTAACTCACAAAATTGTAACACAACCAACCAGAATCCCTGCACTACAAAATCTTATCCTTCCTTACAGTTCTAGCAGACCACTTCACTCTAACAATAAGAACTTACTCACCATCTCCAAGGTCAACAACACTGCAGGAGAATCTTTATTTTCTGGCTATATATTTTGTATATGGAACTCCCTTCCTAACTCCATTTTCTCAATTTCATCCACTAACCACTTTAAGCCATCACTTAAAGCTTATCTAAAAAATAAATGGCTATGTTCCTGTACTAACCCCTCGTGAATGCTCTGATACATCACAGTATATCCCAACCATATCCAACTTCTTCCCCATTGTTTAATCTTTTATTCATACCGGCCTGTCTTAACCTTATATTCTTGACATAATTCATACTTTACAAATAGTACTAGCTATGTTCAAAGCCTAGCTTTTGTTGTCAGGATGTAACAAATTTGTATTTTCTTATGTATACTGCATTTTGTTTACTTTATACTTTATTGATTATTGTAATTTGTGCATTAAAATTTACTGTTACTCATGGAGCTTTTCTCTCCAGGCCTCCACTGAAAAAGGACCTGTGTCCAGTCAGACTTTCCCGGTAAACAAATGTTAAATAAATAAATTAAATAAAATAAATAAATAAAATAAATAAATAGCTCTAACAGTTCTAAGATAATCAGCAAAAAAGAAATATTTCTGATAATTTATTAGAATAATCAATCTCATGTGCTAATGATTCATCTTTAGAAAGGGCTGCATGTGTGCAATGGAGAAATGTAAGAAAAGTACTGATATATAGATTGAACATATTAACCACCTCATGGTGGCATAAATAACATCACTGTAGAAGGTTTCTTTTATTTAAGCCGAAACCAGTCTGTTTAATGTACTGTTTGTTATGTGATTTTTAGCACTACATCAAATTTTTCTTGCTTGCCACAGTCTGCTGGTCTGTATTTTTATGGCATAAATAACAAGCAAAGTTGTTGAAATGCAAAAGAGGGAAATTTGTTGGCCAGGATTCATTAACAGCTACATGAAGTGTAGTGATCATGTTGGTGGTGCATTTGGTACTTATTAAGCAGCTCTACACAATGTGTAGAGCCACCAAACAAAGGGAAATTGCAGAATATGCTAATAAAAGCATAAAGAGATGACGTACATACTAATTAACCAATCCGAATGGCACAGCTATTCAGGACACTATTAAGCAGTCATACACAGTGTAGGCTTTTGCTTGTACATGTAGGCTTTTGCTTGTACATCAAAACTTTTTGGAATAAGGTTCAATTATATTTAAAAAAAAACATGTTAGAGGTTGCTGCTATTATTATAATACATCTGCAACAGACTTTAAATCAGGGTGCTGGTGTTGCTGCTGACAGACCTCGGGCAAGGAAAAAAGGTGTGTTTAGACCCCATTTAACTTGTGAAACAGAAATTGTTGAGACATACAAGGTGGACAGGAAAACATTGGAGGAAATACAGTCTCTGTCACCCACACATCAGGTCCCAGGGAAATCATGGAGAACCCATCCAAGTGGAAAGTAAGGTATTTTAGTAATATGTATACTAGCTACTATTACTTTCCAGAGACCCACATGCAATATATTAGGGGTGTCACAGGCATCAACCTCCAGAGTATTACATCATGTTTTAAATGCAATGTTATTACATGCAGGTTCTCACTAATGCTCTTTACAAGCATCAGATGGACAAAGGCCACTATCGTATGTTTAAATTCTGTCTATTACACGTCTTGTATGAATCTATACGTGTGGGAACATCACACACAAAACTGAACTAGATGAATTTTACGGGATTTTATGCATAAAAGCACATATTCCACCTGGATTAAATGGCTTTGTCTCTTTGAAACTGTTACTGAAAGAACTTCATCTGAAAGTTTAAACATTGTTTCTCTAATAATTTCTAATGTTTAGCAAGTTCTCATCATAATTTAAGAAAGTTCACTTTATAATATTTTATATACTGTTTTATACATACATTTTCATAACATAGTGAGGGAAATTTAATAAAGCCTACACATTTTTTTTTTCTGTATAGGCATTGCGCTGTGCTGCTAACATGGCTGCAAACATTTTTAGATTCAGTAAGCGCTGCTGAGTGGTGTGCCTGAGCTCGCCAACACGGAAACATCTGTGTTATGCAAATCACCTCATAAGCATGTGAATCTCATGCAAATGAGGCAGGTAGAGCGATCCAGGAAGCAGATGCCACTCTATAGACCCCATGTCAGTGTCTGTAGTGTACAAGGAAAAATTCCATGTACAGGAATGTAGACAGACAAAAGGGACTGTGAAAATGTAGACCGATGGACATAAATGGCATACCACGTACAGATATGAGTGAAACTATCCTCCATGTGTCTGAAAAATTAAAGGAAATTATTTTTTTTAATAATCTGGGCATGTCTGCATGGCATGCCGCAGTGCACAAATATGCTTTATAAAAAAATGTTTAAATATTTGAAAAAAACAAAATTAATATGTGACAGAAATGTATTACAGGACACTGCGTGAAGTATCTGCAATGGTGCATTGGTGCTGTTGCTAACATGGTAGGGCTTTGAAGAGTGTAGTTTCCAGGCTGTGAGCATGGATCCCTATGCAAATGAGGTGGAGTTACTGAATGGCATAAAGGGGTAATCATGTCCACATATCCCCTACACATAGGCAGAGAACTATGCTGGTGTTTACAGAGAATGTAGTTAACATCAGGGGAGGGTGTGTCCAATAACTTCTAAGCTTATTTCAGCTTAGCTGTGCCTTTTGTGAATGTGCTGCTGTGCTCACCATGCCCTTTCAGAGGGTGTGTGTGCACTACATCTAAACTTTGTTTAGTTAAGGGGAGAGTGTTTCCGCCTCTTTGCACGATGTGCCACTATGTTCAGCATGGGAATAGGAGTGTGTGAGTACTAAGTGCTAAGCTTTCTTTTTACCTACAGGCCGCTCGTACCACAGTGCTGAGTGCATCTGAAAGCCAATGATAAATTAATTACTTTTGAGCTCTGTTTAACTTAATCTAGGGCCATTAAATTATGTTAATGATATACTAGACAGGTGGAATGCATCATATGTAGCCAATCACACAGTGAGCACATACAGCAAAGCACTATAAAGTATGCATACATCCTAAAATCTGATTCATCCCCCATACTCTTCACCATTGGAGTACAAACTTCGGAATTTTAACTGAAAGAATTATATGGGCTGCTGCAGATCTGCTACATCTGTATGTGCTAGATACTGAAGTCAATCCTGCTGCTGATGATGACAATAGGCCTAGACAGAGAAGGAGAATAGTTTTCAGGCCCAGGGTAACCTTTCAAGGGCTACATAAGAAGTCACTGAGCTCTACCATGCTAAAGACCCACAGCCAACAGAAGGGAACCCATCCCAGTGGAAACAAAGATACGTGTAGCCCTTAGGATGCTATCTACAGATACCTTCCATAGCCCAACTGGGGACATGATGGGGGTCTCAGAGGCATCAGCATCTAGGGTATTCCAACAGTTCCTGGATGTCATGCTACCATATGTCAGTGAGCACATATCTTTTCCTCTCATCCCTGAGGTGAGGGCCAGCAATATGCAACACTTCTACCATGTAGCTCACTACCCTGAGGTACTGGGTGCCATAAATTGCACTCATGTACACATCAAGTCATCACCTGGTGAGAATATAAAATCTATGTCAACCGCAAGGGGTACCAGTCCATCAACTGCCAGGTTATGTGCAATGCCCAGGGCATTATCTTGAATGTGTATGCTGGCAGCCTTGGCCGTTATCAAGACTCCCGTATCTGGCATGCATCACAGCTGTACCAGATATTTGCTAGGGGTGACATCCCACACAGCCATTTACTGGGGGATGCTGGCTACATCCCACACAGCCTTTTACTGGGGGATTCTGGCTAATCACTGGAACCGTGGATGATGACACCCATTAGAAATGCCCACACACCCATCGAAGAATGCCATAATGAGGCACACGCACAAACTAGGAACATACTAGACCATGTGTTTGGGCTTCTCAAGTCATGGTTCCGGTGGCTTGATATATCTGGTGGAGCCTGCAGTACATTCCAGCCAGATGTGTACAGCTCTTCACAGTATGTGACACGCTACACAATATGATCCTGTGGAAACAGCTACAGTAGGCTCAGCAAATGGAAGGGATACACAACCCCCCCCCCACTGCTAGGTCACTACAGCCGCACTCACAAGAAGACACGGAGGAGGAACCACCTGATAATGTCCATGTAGGCAGATGTAGGCATGTCCAGTATGCCCTGACTTTGTCTAAGAGACAATGCATAATGCATTCACTGACAACCCAGGGTCTTAGGGACTGACACCTTACTCCTACTCACATACATATAGTGAAATAGTTGATGCCAGGCAACCCACACAACCTGTACCTATCCATGTATTGACTGTGTACTGTTTGCATCACACAGAGTCAACTGCTGCAGTAGCAAGGTAAGTCTCTAACCTACACACTACTTGTCAGGATTAATATAATATGGTATTGTATGTGTGGTCTGCTGCATTTATGCAAGAAAATATAGTGGGCTATTTGCACAGCTGTAACATCCACATGGGACTACAGATACCCAGTCCAATAGTATGCGTCCCTTAATAATCACTAGTCCTTATAGTTGGAATATTCACTACATCATTCAAGGGAGATGTTAAACAGTGGGGTCACATGATATCTGGACTACTGTCTATCTCAGCAGATTATGTGCTGTTGTTCCCCCTCCCCCAGCAAAGCAGTGTTCCAGTATAACTGCTTTAACAGTAAGTCAGCAATGGTATAACAGCAGACCAGGCAATCTCAGGGCTGTAAGATAGTACTCTAACACACATTGTATATCCCACGTAAAGCAGAAATAACAAAGTACATATTTATGTTGATGAATGTTTGATGAATGACTCCTCTCTGTTTGGCAGCCTGTGTGGCTCAGTAGATTAGGAAAGTTAACATGGGTGATGGTGTTGATGGTTCTAATCTGGAAGTATTCACATCTTTTGCATGTGAGGTATTATTGTGAGGGTGTTTCACATACTGCCATACTGTGTGTGGTGTAACATTATAAACCTCAGTCACATATTAAGTACAACAGACACCTGGGCAATGCCGTGGACATTTTGACTGAAGTGCAATACTGCAGAAACAAGGATAGATGTCAGTGTAACATACCTCTCAACCTCTTAGTGCAAGAAATCTGGAAAAAGCCCTACAAAATGGGGGGACAAAGGTCCACAGATAGGGGCATATTTTAAATACTGCTCTCATAAACTTAAAAAAGTTGCTAAAATACCAGGGTTTGTTTCATTTTTCTGAAGGATTTGAAGTCAGAAACTCAAATGTATTTCATTAGTTAGTGACTTCAATCCTCAGTTCATTTTTATTTTTATTTATTTTTTATTTTACATTTGTTAACCGGGATAGTCCGACTGGATACATGTCCTTTTTCAGCGGAGGCCCGGGGAGAAAAGCTCCAACAGAGTTACAATGATAATTAGATACAGAAAATAGCAAATAAGATGAACAATAACAAAGAACATAGGCTATTTACATACTAGAACAAGACTACCATACAATATCTTCTGAATTTACTACTAATGATTAGAATATACATTAATAACATATTAGCGAAGACGATAGGCAGTATAATGCCATAGAGTTTGACAACATACATAGTTCTTCATCACAACATACAAAGTTCTTATCACCTTAGCTAGTTGGTTTGGGTTTTAGTTTATGGCACAGAGCTAGTCTGGGTTTGAGCAAGGACATAGCCAATGTGACTTAAAGTGGATTTTTAGACTATTTTTGAATTGAATTAGTGAAGTTGCAAGCATGAGGTTATTGGGGAGAGAGTTCCATATTTTACCAGTGGTATTGGCGAACAGAGCGTCGCCGCCTAGGTTGAAAGATTTAGTTGTTTGGACAAGGAGTCTGTTTGCTGAGCGAAGGCAGCTAAGATTGGAGTAGGGAGTCATTACGTTTTTAGCACTGGGGTATTCTCAGGTTGTTTAAGGATTTTGAATGCCTCTATGAGTTGGTACTGCTGAAGAAGGTATGGGAATTCTATCCATCCAAGTTTTTTCAGGTTAATACAGTAGTGCGTTCTGTAGGGTAGGCCTGTAACGAATCTGGCAATGTGATTATAGCAGGATGAGAGCTTGTTCAGATCAGATTTGTTAAGGATAGTAAGCACAGGAGAGGCATATAGTAGGGTAGAGAGAAGTTGTGAGCGGGCTGTGGCTGCCCTGGCATTCGGGGTAAGGAAGGCTTTTATTCTATATAGGGTCCCAAGTTTCTTGTTGACTGACTTAATGGTTTGGTTGATGTGTATATCAAATCTGAGTTTATTGTCAATGTTTACTCCTAGTAGCTTTGTATAGGTGTCAGGGGAGATAATGGTCCCATTATTGGATTGTATGGTAAAGTGTTCGGTCGGTGATCTATTAGTTGGGTAGAAGAGAAGTAGCTTGGTTTTGTTTGGATTTAAGATCAGGAGATGGTTGGCAAGCCAGTTTTCGACTGTGGTGAAGCTATGTTGGGTAGTAGTTAGTAGATTTTCAAGAGAGGCATTGGAACATATTATAGTTGAGTCATCTGCATACTGAATACAGGTGGCTTCAGGGATGACTGTTTGGAGGTCGTTTATAAAGACTGAAAAGAGGAGAGGTCCTAATATGGAACCTTGAGGAACTCCTGTGGTATTTGGTGGCATGCAGGAGAGCTTGTTGTGCCACATTACTGCTTGTTGTCTCCCAGTGAGGTAGGCTTGAAACCAGTCAAGAGCTGGAGTATCTAGATGCAGGGTTTTTAGAGTATGTAGAAGTAACTGGTGGTTTACCATATCGAAGGCTTTCGATAGGTCCAGGAAGAGTGTGGAGGATATTTTTTTGTTATTCCGGTTAAGATTTATGTTTTCAGTAAAAGAGAGGAGGGCAGTGGTTGTACTATGATGGGGTCTGAATCCATGTTGAGAGTCTGTAAGTAGTTTATTCTGGGTTAGATAGAGCATTAGTTGGTTGTGCACGCACTTTTCCATAATTTTGGCAAGTGGTGATAGTATGGCTATAGGTTTATAGTTGGATAGTTCTGTGGATGAACCTCCTTTGTGGAGTGGTATAACGTAGGGTATTTTCCAAAGTGAGGGGAATTGAGGCCTCAGTTATGGTTCTGTTAATTAAGATCGAGATAGGGTAGGCTACGGTATTCAGCCGGGAGAAGATCAGCCGAAAGGGTGGTTGGCTTCAGTATGTATGACATGTATATGTGTTATGTAGCTATATGGGGAGAGTCTATGTATCATTGTGATATATATAGCTCTATATATATATATATATATATATATATATATATATATATATATATATATATATATATATATATATATATATATATATATATATATATATATATCTTGGTCTATATCTATTTCTATTTGTCTATGTCTATATCTATTTGTCCCCCCATTTTGTAGGGCTTTTTCCAGATTTCTTCATCCAAGTGATTTGCCAAAAAAACACACATTTTATGAGGAACAGACCAAGATTATGAGCTGAAACTCTAGACATTCTGTGAAACTCTAGACAGTTGGAGGTATGGTCTGTAACACAAAATCCTGGACTGGAGTACAGATAGGTGTGGCCTGGAGTCACTTATAAATATTGACAGTCCCACTGGGCAAGCCCAAACAGTTAAAATGGGAGCAAATATGTTGCCCTGTCATCAGAATGATCTGTTATGTATTAATAAGTCTATATATACAGACATATACATATACATCTGTCACTATTTCTCTCTCACATACATAGTATATCCATCGCTATATAGTGTCAAATAGATATAGACCAAGATATATATATATATATATATATATATATCTATATATATATATATATATATATATATATATAGCTATATATATCACAATGATACATAGACTCTCCCCATATAGCTAGATAACACATATACATGTCATACACACACACAGCTACATTTATATATACATCCCTGTTAATTACATACATATGTATGTGGATGTCTGTATTGTCCTACATACCCTAATAATGGTGAGTAAATCTGCGCTGTTGCTCAAAGGATCCAAACTAAGGGTTCAGCAATATATAATCCACTTACCTACAGACCACTGTGCCTGCTGGATGTCACCAAGTAGAGAGATGCAGGTGAGCAGGTGGTGTAATGTACAATGTTGTCAATGTATGCATGGACAGGGCACATTGTTCCTGCCCACAGGTTTGCCTGCTTAAATGCAAGCAACCACATATGGCCATACTGATAACTGTGCACACATAGCTAGGATAATAACAGTTATCCCACTGCTAGGATACTAGATGTAGATAACAGTATAAAGCAGTATCACTCTGCTGCCACAGATGCTGTTTAACACAAGCCTAGTGTATGTAATGCACAAGTACTGTGCCTGCAATCACATATACAACAGACTCAACCTATGGCTTGTGTGATTCATCCTGTGATCTATAGTGTGTAAGAGTAGATAGGTAGTGGTTCTACCTTTACTCCAGGCTACTTGGTGCACATGTGTGTATGTGCATGTGTGTGTATACCCCTGCAAAACTGCCATGCCCTCATGGGCTACCCACCTGCAATGGTTATGCACTTTTTGGCCCCGTAACTTGATAATGGCTTCCAAACTGCCCCCTTCTGCAAGGCCTGATGATGTCATCCACCTTAAGACTACCAGCTGACAGTGTAGTATCAGACCTAAGCCATGCTATGTGTGATAATATAGCAATAACCCACGCCTGGGTGTGGGTAATGCTGGATTTACCCACGGTTGGCATAGTTTGGTCCCGAGGGCTCGAGGGACCAAACAAAGACAACGTGGGTAAATCCAGCATTACACCCAGAAGTGGGTTATTGCTATTATACCATGGTGTTAGTTTGTTTTGTATTATGTTTGTATTGTTGTTATTTATGTTTTTGTTTGCTTTTTTTGTATTCTTCCACTTTTTGTGAGATAAAATAGTCCACACTTTCAGTTTGTGTTTATTGTTTATTTCTGTTTTAATTTAAATACATGTTATTTTTTAGTTTTTCAGGAAATGTTAGGAAAGGGCTAGGTGGTGCTTGGTATAATATAGTTTAAGCATTGTAGAAGTTTATAATGTGTAGTTATGTTTTAGTAGTTATAGGTATGTTGAAATGTGGTGTAGTTTTAATTTGTATTAATTTTTTTAAAATATGTACTTTTACTATTTGGTCACTAGATGGTGGTGTTGTATGCGCTTTTATTAGATGTATGCTGATGTGGACGTTCGGTATGGTGTGTGTTTTTCACTTTGCGAGGGATGTGTGGTGTGTTTTTAGTATGTACATTTTTGGAGTTGTCTGTGTATAGGTATTGTAGGGAATATAGGTAAGTGAATGGTTTTATGAGAATGCTTGGTTTTATTGTGCTATAAGTGGTGGTTATGTAGTGTGTGTGTGATGTATTTGCGACTACATGACTTTTTATTTTTTTAGTGTTCAAGGTGAGGGAATGAGGAGTGTAGTATGGAAATTGGTTAGTTTTATGTGTTTTCATTAAATTGTTGTGTGTTTTGGGTATTAGATTTACTTTACTTTACTGTTTATTTGCTGTCGCCACATGATATTTAGCGACCGGACTGTTTGCGTTGTTTCTTGTAGGATTTACTATGTGCACGCTAGTTGGATTAGCCAATCAGCATGCACGTTTGTCGGGTTTGCGATGTTCGCATGGTATAATTACTGTGATCTATAGTGTATAAGATTAGATATCAATTTTGTGTATGTTGAAATTGAAGAGTCTAGCAAGATAAAGACTTTAACAATTGATAATAACAAGAAACATAAAAATGTGTTTTTGTTTCTGACTTTAGTACACACGAAAATGTTTTTTATGCTGATTTAATGTTGTTAATCTGCATATACATTTATGTATTAAGGGGTCCCTATAGCAGCTGAATGGATTCTTTTTAAAGTTTATCTTTAAGTCTACTTTACAGTTTATTTTAAAGAATATTTTTAAAGAATAAGCAGATGTACATGATAGTTTGTGTCGATAGGTGGGGGTGTATGTATACGGTTTGCTCCTATTGGAGCTCGCTTAACACATGATTGAATGTACTAGTATTTAATGAATGAATTGTAATACATAATTTCATCTGAAGAAGTCTGAGTATTTACCCAGACGAAAAGCGCTTTATGTGCATCCGAATAAAACTTTTTTGCTTTTAGGACTGCTTCACTTGCTTAGTTCCAGTCAGTTTTCTCTATTTTTTATTTTTGTAGTTTCTTTCCGTTTGTTTTAAGGTTGATGCAAATCACCTGATAAGCAGGTGAATTGCATGCAAATGAGGGAGTTAGAGCAATCCAAGAAGCAGATAGGCAGTCCTGCAGACACCGTATTTGAGTCTGTAGTGTACATGGAAAAAGTGTGTGCACAGGATGTAAAAAAAAAATAACAACAGGAACTGTAAAAGGGCAGGCTGATTGGCAGAAATAGAATAGCAGAGACAGATATGTGCAAAACTATCCACCATGTGTCCAAAACCATATGGAAAATAATTTAAAATAATCTTATTATTTTTAATAATCTGGGTATGTTTGCATAGTGCACCTCAGTGCACAAAAATGCCATTATGAAAAAAAAAATAAAAAAGTGTAAAAATGAAATTTAGTAGTATATGACAGTAATGTATTATAGGACCCTGCGTGGAGTATCTAAAATGGTGGAATGTGTCTGTTGCTAAGGAGGCAGTGCCTAGAACCATGTTGTTTCCAGGTTGTGTGCATGGATACCAATGCAAATGAGCTGGGTTTACTGAATAGCACAAATGTGTATCCTTGTCCGCAGATCCCAGCCATGTACCTACAGAACCATGTTGTTGTCCACAGAAGAGGTAGCTGACATCAAAGGGGGGTGTGTCTAACTACTTATAAGCTTATTGGTGCTCAGTGGCTCCTGTTTGACAGGTGCTGCGCTGTGCTCAGCAGTGGGGTGTGTACACTGACTGCTAAGCTTTATTTACCTTCAGGGAGTGTTTCATCTAGTTTGAGCATGTTTGTGCAGTGCACTGCCATGCTGAGTGTGACCTTTTATGGGAAGTGTACATTGAGTGCTGAGCGCTGTTTACCTTCAAGGTGCGTGTTTGTGTGGTGCGCTGCGGTGCTGAATGAGGAAGGCTGTTCAAAAAAAAAATTGTTTGAGATAGGCAATATATCTTAATTACTGATGACCCCTGTTTCACTTAATGTAGGGCCATTAACAGTCCTTAATGATGCACTTGGCAGCGGAAATGCATCATAGGTAGCCAATCACACATGCTGTACCTACAGTAGAGTACTATAAAGGTTGCATACACCCTACAATCTGATTTCACCCCCATACTCTGCACCAATGGAGTACAGACTTGGGAATTTTAACTGAAGGAATGCTAGGGGCTGCTGTAGGTCTGCTACATATGTTTGTGCTAGATGCTGAGGTCAGTGCTGCTGCTGCTGCTGACTATACGCCTAAACTGAGAAGGAGAAGAGTGTTCAAGCCCAGGGTAACCTTCCAGGAGCTACATGAGCTGGAGATTGTAGGGTGCTACAGGGTGGACAGGGACAAACTACAAGAATTCACTGGGCTCTGCCAACCCCAACTCAGACCCAGAACCAACAAAAAGGAACCCATCCCAGTGGAAACAAAGGTATGTGTAGCTCTTAGGATACTATCTACAGGTACTTTCCAAAACCAACTGGGGGCATGATCGGGTTCTCAAAAGCATCAGCATCCAGGGTACCCCATCAGTTCCTTGATGCCATGCTACCACATGCCAGTGAGCACATTTATTTTCCCCTCATCACTGAGGTGAAGGCCAGCAGTAGGCAACACTTCTACCATGTAGCACACTACCCTGAGGTACTGGGTGCCATAGATTGCACTCGTGTACACATCAAGGCACCACCCGGTGAGGAGAGTAAAATCTATTTCAACCACAAGGGGTATCACTCCATCAACTGCCAGGTCATGTGCAATGCCCAGGGCATTATCATGAATGTGTGTGCTGGCAGCCCTGGAAGTTATCATGACTCCCATATCTGGCATGCATCACAGCTGTACCTAATGTTTACTATGGGGGACATCCCACATGGCCATTTACTGGGAGATGGTGGCTACGCACTGGAACCGTTGATGATGACACTCATCAGAAATGCACACACACCCACCAAAGAATGCCATAATGAGGCACATGCACAAACTAGAAACATCATAGAGGGTGTGTTTAGGCTGCAGAAGTCATGGTTCCGGTGCCTCGATATATCTAATGGAGCCCTTCAGTACTCTCCAGTCACATGTGCACACATGTTCACAGTATGTGCATGCTGCAGAAACAGCTGCAGCAGGATCAGTAAAGGGAAGGGATACACAGCCACCACCAGTGCCTAAGTTACCACAGTCACACTCACAGGGGGACTCCAAGAAGGAAACTCCTGAGGTTGTCCCTATAGGCAGATGTAGGCATGACCGGTATGCCCTGGCCTTGTCCAAGAGACAATGCAAAGCACATGCACTGAAAACCTAGGGCCCTTGGGACTAACAACTTACTCTGACTCACATATATATTAGCAAAAAAGATGCCAGCCAGCCCACACAACCTGTACCTACCATGCATTGGCTGTGTAATGACTGCATCAGACAGAGTCATCCCTGGCCTACAGGTCTGTCAACTGCTGCATTCACAACATAAGTCACACACCTATTCACCACTTTTAAGGGGTACTAACATATGGTAACATATGTATGGACCTGCCACATGTATGCAAGGTAATATAGTGGGCTACTGGGCTACTTGGGAAGATCTAACAGACACTTGGGACAACAGGTACTCTGTCCAATAGTATGTGCTCCATAATATGCACTAGACCACATGGCTGAAAAGTGTAATACATTATTCAAGGAAGATGGCAAACAGTGCGGTCACACGACAGTCACAACCTGTCTATGCCATCAGAGCATGGACTGCTCGTCCCCCACCACCAACACATCAGTGTACCCATACAACTGCTGTAACAGTAAATCTGCAATTATATATCAGCAGATCAGCCAATTCCAGGGCTCTGACATAGAACCTGGCCACATGTTCTATGTCTCACATAATGCAGGGGTGGCAATGTATGTCTGTATGCTGTTGACTGTGTGATGAATGACACATCCTTGCCTGGCAGCCTGTGTGGCTCAGTAGGCTAGGGACATAAGCATAGGTGATGGTGTAGATGGTTTGAATCTGGCAGTATTCACATCTTTTGCATGTGAGGTAGACGTATGGTGGTGTCCCCACAGACTGTCATACCCCTATATCTGTTACTGTTTGAAAACTGGACAAAGCCAGAAAGAATGGGGGGACAAAGGGTCAAAATTAGAGACAGACATTCAGATGCTCTGAGTCACTTAGATGGTGGCGAGTATGAAAGCGGGTTGCATCAGTACAGCATATCTGACGGATATGCAGTCTAACACTTAAATGCTTGCCTGTAGTTAGTACTATTCACTGACTACCTTATACAACATTTTACTGGAAGACCAGAAATGTATGAGGAACAGGCCAGACATATGGGATGAAATGCTGGACATTATGAAAAAAACATGTACAGTGAGATGCATACCTCTCAACTGTGCGGATTTTTGCAGAATGTCCAGATTTTTGCCTCATACTTTTGGTCCGTTTTTCTTAAAATTGTGTTTTTTCTGGCAAATTAGTGGCAAATCATTAAATACTGAAGTTAGAAAATAATTACAGGCATTTGAGTTTCAGACTTCATACCCTTCAGAAAATCCATGCTAAAACCAAATCTGTTATTCTATCACCTTTCCAAGTTTGTAAGTGCAATATTAAAAAATTGTTCCTATTTTTGGGCCTTTGTCCCACTTTTACTAATGGCTTTGTCCAGATTAATTGCTGTAAGAAATTGAGAGGTATGTTGAGAGGTGTGCAGACTGTCACAATGTAGGAGGTGTTACATCATGTACCCCAATCACATATTAATTACAGCACACAGCCAGGGAACGCCATGGACAATGTCAGTGAAGTGCTGTCCTGCGGAAACAGGTGCAGCTGCCAATGTCTGAAGCACACAAAATCCTGGCCTTGAGTGCAGGTAGCTCTGGCCTGAAGTCACATTGTAAGCACTGACAGTCCCACTTGGCATGCTCCTACATTTAGCTAACATGAGTGCAATTCTGTTGCCTCTTCCTCACAAAGACCTGCTATGTTGAAATACATCTGTACATACAGACAGCTACCTCTACATATCTCTCACACCCTATTCCCCTCCCACATGCGTAATGTATTTATCAGTATGTGTCCCGTATACATATAATACTGAAATATAAATATATATATATATATATATATATATATACATATATATATATATATATATATATATATATATATATATATAGCTATATATATTACAATGATACATAGAATCTCGACATACATCTAAAGAAGTCATATACATAACGTACACACAGCAACATTTATAGAGACACCCCTGTTATATACACATACATACACACACACACACACACACACACACACATATATACATATGTATATATATATACATATATATATATATATATATATATATATATATATATATATATATATATATATATATATATATATATATATATATATATATATATATATATATATAGATACATGTATAGAGATACCCAATATATATAGACCCAAACACAGCACCATCACAACTGTTTTATCCTTCCTCAACACTCTCTTGCTAGCTATGGACAATCATAAACTTACTTCTTGCATATTCTTGGACCTCTCTAAAGCCTTGGACACTGTCTCACACTCTCTTCTGCTGAACAAACTGCATCACCTCAATTTCTCCTCTCATACTTTTGCATGGTTCTCCAGCTACCTCACTGATAGATCTCAATCAGTCAGATGGCACTCTGCACTCTCCCCTCCCCTCCTCTCCTTGTCAAAATGGGTGCATCTTAAGGGTCTATCCTAAGGTCCTTACTCCTTAACATCTTTACTAATGAGCTCTATACCTCCTGCCCTCAGTCATCCTTAGTGCAATATGCAGATGACTCTACAGTCATCACTATAGCCAACTCACCCTCTGAGCTCTTCTCAACTACTCAGGCATCTTTGAACTCAGTTGAAACATGGATCTTCAGAAAACAGCTCATCCTTAACCCTAGAAAACAAAGCTGTTACTCTTCCTACCTAATAAATTCAACAATATAAAACCCTACTTCTCCATAATGTCCCTTAATAATATTTCTATTCAGGCTGAATCCAGCACCAAACTCTTAGGCATCACCATTAATGATCAACTTAAGTTTGACTTACATGTCAATAACTGTATTAAGAAGACTCATTCAAAATGAGGGCTCCTTTATCGAAACAGGACATTCCTTACTCCTGAAGCCAAGGAAACTCTGTCTCTTACTTACCTGCTACCCAGTCTAATGTACAGCTCACAAATTCTTACAAATCGTAACTCATCTTTTCTGACCAAACTCGAATCTACCTACCACAAGGTAGCTATATGTGCTGCTCAACAAACCTACATATCCCATCACTGTCTCTATCTAAGACACCTAAACTGGCTTGAATTACCGTACCAGATTCTCCTCTCTCAACTCCAGATCATTCATTCTATCTTATACCAGCCTTCCTACTGCCCTAAACTATCCCCTGTAATCTCCCATTATTCTCCCTCCAGACCACTCCGTAGCTCTACCCAAGACCTACTACAAATCTACAAACCCAAGTCTAAATTTGGACATTATATGTACAGTTATCACCCTCACTATTGCTTGGAATAAGCTTCCACTAGAAATCAGGACCCTTACACATTCTAAACTATTTAAGACAGCCACTAAAGAGTACTTCAAAAATCCCTGTCCTGCCACTGCAATCTCCCCCCTTGAACATCCCCTACTTCCTATACTTTACACTACCTCTTGCCCATTATTTACTCTTCTCCCTAACTCCCTCTAATCTTCCTTTGACTACCCTTTCTAATGTCTTCTAAAACCTATAAAGTTTTGTCTCAGTGAAGCACTTAATAGTAATTGTCCTCCTTCCATGCAAGTACATTATGACAAAACTGGGTTTTCTGTAACCACTTACCCAAAAAAAAAAAACTTTATTGTTTCTTTTTATATATATTGTAAAAGTCTTTTCTATACTTCTGATTATTGACTCTGTATAACAATGTAACACTACTTATTGCATTGTAAAAACCTGTAATATTGCTATTTCATTGCAATATAATCATTATGTATAATGAAAATTGTAAAAAAATGTTGGAGCTTTTCTCCTCTGACCTCCTCTGGAAAAGGGCTCTTGAGCTCAGTTGGACAAACCCGGTCAACAAATGTAAAATAAAAAAAATGTGTGTGTGTGTGTGTGTGTGTGTGTGTGTGTGTGTGTGTGTGTGTGTGTGTGTGTGTGTGTGTGTGTGTGTGTGTGTGTGTGTGTGTATGGATTTCCCCACATACCATCAGAATACTGAGGTTATCTGCACTCACACATCAAAACAGTTGCCCAAAGGCACCAAACCAAGGCCACGACAGTACATAATCCACTCACCCACAGACCCCTGTGCCTGTGGAATTTCACCTTGTAGACAGACACAGGTGAGCAGGTGTTGTACTATACAATGGTTCAATACATTCCTTGGACAGGCCATATTGTTCCTGGCCACATGTTTGCCTATCTAATTGCAACCCACCACATATGGCCATACTGCTAACTGTACACACATAGCAAGGATAGTGACAGGTACCCCACTCCTAGGACACTAGATACAATAACAGTATCAAGCAATATCACTCTGCAGGCCACACATGCCATCTAATACAAGGCTACTTTGCATACTCCAGAAATAATGTGCCTGCAATTACATATACAACAGATGTAACCTGTGGCACATGCAATAAGTACTGTGAGCTATAGTGTGTAATTGTAGATAGGTAGGGGTTCTAATCTCAGATTAGCCAACTGTGTGTGTGTAAATATGTCCCCATGCAGCACTATAGGCAAGCCCATATGGGCTATCTATGCACAATGGTTATGCATTTTATGACCCTATGACTAGTTGCTGTCCTATATATTGCCCTCCTCTGCAAGGACTGCTGATGTCATCCACCTAAAAAGTGCTGGCTAACAACATAAACATCACATAAACTCTGTGGCACATATGATAAGTACTGTGAGCTATAATGTGCAATTGTAGGTATCTATAACATATGAGCGAATTGCACAAATTGCGAACGCTCATAATTTCGAACATACTGGACCTCAAAGTGCTTTTCCTGAGATTGCGGTACAGTGAAGAATGAAATAGTTACCCTTTCCTCACTGTAATGTGATCTTAGACTTAGAATATATATTTAGCAAGGGGCGTGGGGGCGCATCCCCCACAATAGGAAGTTCGAGCTCAAGTACGTTCGATATTATGAGCATTCACAATTTGTGCGATTCACTCATATTATATAGACCCAATTGTAGAGAGGTAGGGGTTCTAATCTCATGTCAGCCCCCTACGTGTGTAAATATACCCCCATTCAGCACTATGGACAGCCCTGTATGGGCTATCTCTGTGTAATAGTTATGCATTTTATGGCCTTGTGACTAGCTGCTGGCCTGTATATTGCTCTCCTCTACAAGGCCTGCTGATGTCATCCACATCAAAAGCACTGGCTGATCTACTAGAAAATGAAAATCAAAGCCTAGACCAACTTTACTAGAAGTAGTGAATATAGTAACAGAGATAAAACAATTGGAATTGGGACCTTTAGAAAAGGGAAGGAGCAAATTACATAGAAAAATGGGAATTGTGGGAACAGTATATGCAGAGCAGGAATGAGGTTTAAGAGGCAGGATTTGAATGAGCTATATAATGCTTAACTGACAATGACTAGAAGGTTTGTAAGCAATTTATAATGTTTACAACTACAGCTGTTTCAATATTGTATGTGATATAAACTGTTTGCAACTAAACGAATATCATTCTGTACATTTTTCATTTATATAAATGTAAGATTGCATTTGTCATATATGGAAATTTAATAATGATGTTGGAAAAAAAAAAGAGTACTAGCTGATAGTCTAATATCAGATAAACTCCATGGTGCATGCAATACATACTGCAAGCTGTAGTGTGTAAATGTAGATAGGTAGGGGTTCTGATCTCACATTAACCAAATCTGTGTGTAAATATATCCCTGTGCAGCACTATAGACAAGGCCTTATGGGCTATCCCCATGCAATAGTTATGTACTTTTTGGCTCTGTGACTACCTGCTGGCCCTAAATTGCCCTCCTAGACATAATCATAACTGATGTCCACCTCCTGTCTGACCTGGACACAGGATATTTGTAGACATATCAACTCCATCACCACACCTTCTAGATTTGTAAGTTCAGATAACCCAGGTGACATGTAGCCATTGTAGCCGACCTTATCTCAAAGTATAAATGCATGAATACGCTGACTGCCCCCATTGTCCCTAATAGACTGTTCTACACATATGCATTTAAGGTGTCATGCACGTATACTGCCGTACCTTGCTGATGTCATATTTCTGCTGTGCTGCCATGCCATCATGTGCTGCTGTATTGTTGCCATGTGTCCATAGCGTATCCCCTCAGACTCCTGGAACAAAAACATACACAGGTCCATTAGTCCATGACACAACTGTCAATCTGTAACACTACTGCCAGTCCAACATCATGCAACAGAAATACACAAAGTGTGATGTGTAGTCATGACACATGCCAGCATACAGTACCTATTGTGGCCCACAACAAGTGGCATGGCAAAATAATACTGCATTACACAAGTACAAGTCAAGTGATATAGACACCATGTGCATCAGACACATAGTAGCATTCCCTGCATTGATGATATGGATGGCAAGGATGTGGCACAGGTAGGGGTTCTGATCTCACATTAACCAAATCTGTGTATAAATATATCCCTGTGCAGCACTATAGACAGGGTCTTATGGGCTATCCCCATGCAATAGTTATGCACTTTTTGGCCCTGTGACTAGCTACTGGCCCTAAATTGCCCTCCTAGACATAATCATAACTGATGTCCACCTCCTGTCTGACCTGGGCACAGGATATTTGTATATATATCAACTCCATCACCACACCTTCTAGATTTGTAAGTTCAGATAACTCAGGTGACATGTAGCCATTGTAGCCGACCTTATCACAAAGTATAAATGCATGAATATGCCGACTGCTCCCATTGTCCCTAATAGACAGTTCTACACATATGCATTTAAGGTGTCATGCACGTATACTGCCGTACCTTGCTGATGTCATATTTCTGCTGTGCTGACATGCCATCATGTGTTGCTACATTGTTGCCATGTGTCCATAGCATATCTCCTCAGACTCCTGGAACAAAAACATACACAGGTCCATTAGTCCATGACACAACTGTCAATCTGTAACACTACTGCCAGTCCAACATCATGCAACAAAAATATACAAAGTGTGATGTGTAGTCATGATACATGCCAGCATACAGTACCTATTGTGGCCCACAATAAGTGGCATGGAAAAACAATACTGCATTACACAAGTATAAGTCAAGTGATATAGACACCATGTGCATCAGACACATAGTAGCATTCCCTGCATCGATGGCATGGATGGCAGGCATGTGGCACAGGTATCATCACATGCACAGGGTGTGGTGTGCGGGTGCTAGAGGCCTAGGCATTGCCAAAATGTTGACAGCATGTATGTCAGTCAGGAGGGGTGTGGTTAGATGGGCCATGGCGAGGTGCCATGTGTGTCTGTAGGTGACCTGCATGTGATAGTGGTGTTTGAGTGTGTGCTTGTACACAGTCAAGCCCAGTGATAGCCTTACACTTGTATATGCTGGACAGCTGTGTACCATACATGGTAGAGTAGACAGTTCACCATCTCCAGCCATAAACACAGGAACTGGCTCTGCCAGGAGTAGCACTGGCACTACCATGCCCAAGGTCAGATGTGGTGCTAGTATGTAACGGTGCCTGTAAAATGCTGGGGCTGTGTCCACCATGGGACCACCCAGGACCACTTGCCCATGGCCTGCCACATTGTGGTGTGGACAGCACACTTCCCTCTGTAGTGATGGAGGTACTGCCACTACAGGGCCATGACTGTGCATGACCATGTTGACTCTCACTAGATGGTGTTGCTGATCTATGTCCACGTGTCTGATGCCCAACTCCAACCAGATGTTCAAGCCCAGACAATGTGCAGTCCAGCACAGACACTGTCTTAGACCATTGTCTGTCCACTGCATCAGTGAATGGATCCAGGGTGTCCCCAGTGCGGTGGAAGCAGTCACGGATGTCAGACTGTGCTGCATCCATAACCCTAAGCATCCATCTGTGTTGTGTTCAGAATATTCCTGAACCAACATGACGGCCCAAAACATGCACCGAGTGACCCATGATGTGACACCTGCAACAGGTGGTGGATGGACAGCAGTCCTTCTATGAGCATCCCTGTCAATTTGTCTGTGTGGGACCTCATCAGCTCTCTGGCTATAGCCAGTGTCTACACTCACTGACACCATAGTTGCCACACTGCCCTGTTCAATGTCACCACCCTCTGACTATCCAATATCTGTGGTCTCTGGGGACTGGGTATATGTGGGTGTACTGACTGTGTGTGGTGACAATGGGGGCAGAAGAAAATGTCAGCCTCTGGGACAGATTCAGCCCCCGACAATGCCACTTTTGCCTCACTATGGCTTTCATCATCATCAGAGTCTGATAAGATACTGACATCAGGTTGTGAGGGGGACAGACTCCAACTCTCCCCCCCACCATTAACCTATGAAAACTGAGACAAAGCAGTACAACCTGCACTTGTATGTATGTTAATCTACACAGGATTCACAACTGCATTACCAGTCACACATCTTCTTATCTCTGCTCCCATTCACAACAGACAACCTCACACCAACATACACAGACAAGTCAAGCCCTTTATAACATGCACGTCAGCCACATCCAGGTAAAGCTGCCAGTACAATCTGCATGTAAGGCATGAAATATGACACTATATGTGATAGACCTGCACATAAAACCCAGTACCACAATCTGGAGAGTGATATGTCAGCATTAGTGTCACTGCCTCAGGTGTGTAGCATCTCCCTTTTGTGTTTGAAAAGGCATCTTGGAGTAATTGCCTCATGTATACCAGGTTGTGTAGCAGATGTGCCGATGGTCGTTCAAATGCACACCTGTAACTAACCAGTCTATGAACTGTAGTTATCTGTTCCAGAATGGAACATACAAATATTCTTCTCTGGCTAAAAACATTTGTACATAGAGGAGTATGCCAGACCTTAAATTTCATAGGGTATATATGATCCATAAAAAACTATCACACCTTCCAGGTAAAGGACCATGGACTTGGGCCACTCCTGATGGACCTATGAAAAGGTGAAGGAGAGATATTGTCAGCACTACCAAATGTTAGAGCACTACAAGGTAATATGTGCATATATCCACATGTACAGTGGCTGCTGTGATACTGGCTGTATTGCTGACATTCTGTGTATGTGTCCACCACTGTGCATAAACCCTAACCCCTCCAATGCAGATAGACATAACACCCATGTACAGGTATGTACAGCCTGCCACAATGACTAATACAGTATTACACTGGTGAAAACAGTATGCTTACCTAGATGTGCCTCTGCTATGGATACTGTGGCACCCACTTCCACAATGTATGTTGTGATGGATCCCTGGGAGCTGTTGTGTGTTCCTAGGTTTACCAGGAATACCCTTGTGGTTGTGAGTGGATTTTCTGTCATGGTCCCTCCACCAGTGGTGGCACAATCCCTGGCAACATCAGCTGCCCTTCATCATGCAGCATTCAGCATGTCTGTGGCCCGGTGTTGGACCTGCTCATAGGTCCTGTCCTTTTGGCCAAAATGCTCCTGAATGTCCCTGATGTACTCTGGCTAAGTTCCTGTTTCTGCTGACATATGTCCCTGTTTGGTTGATGGCCTAACATACCTGTCAACTGCTTACAGCATGAAACCAGGCCAAAACCATAATTTTTGGGGGGACAAAAGCCCAAACTCAGTGACAGTGTTTAAATATTTGTCAGAGATCCACAAGTTTGAGTGAAAATGACCAAAACTATGAGGCAAACATCCTGACATTCTACAAACATCTGTATAGTTGAGAGGTATGATGCCTACAGGGAACATATACTACGGCAGGTTTTTATTGTTTTCTGTCATTGTGGCACACTGGTGTTGCTGGACTGCCCCCCATACAGTTATAATAGCACACTGTTAATTGTTTGGCAGTGGCCATATGACATATTAGTGGGAGTTTGCCCATAGCGGATACACTACAGTAGGCTGCACTGCTGGGTGTTGGAACATACAGTAGAATCCGTTATGGCACACAGGGACATACCCCAGTATTGCTACTATGTTGGTGGTATCCACACATGTTGAGTGTTGCCAAAATGTGGGGTAAGATGTATGAGGGAGGCAGTTTTTAGTGCAGGCCATTATTGGTGTGCTGGATATGTACATAGTGGATGACCACATATCTGGTCCTTTAATGTGTTCCCCTTTTGTTGTCTTTCAGGAACTATGTACTGCCAAAAACAAGCCCCCTTCTCAGAGGCAGAGCATGACATGATAGTTAATGGACTGAGGCAGCACCATCAGATCTTATTGTCCAGGGGTTGGCAAAATTGGGAGCAACAGGCTGGATTGTGGGAAGACCTTGTGCAGGACATCAATCAGATTGGCCAAAAGGACAAGACCTATGAGCTGTCAACCAAACAGGGACATATGTCAGCAGAAACAGGGACTTAGCCACAGTACATCAGGGACATTCAGGAGCAGTTTTAAAATGTTAGAACTATGTATGTGAGACAGTGACTGAAAGGGAGGGGTGAATTACAGTATGCTGTCTGACATTACAGGAGTGTACATCCTTACTTTCACTATGTATTATGTGTAATTCACTACCTTTCCTACAACAGCCAACCATTGTAGGAGGGATTGATAGGGACGGAGCTGAGATATGATTAAAAACCAGGTACAGTTGAGAGGCATGCCTGTAGGTGTAGGATAGCAGAGTATCACTGATATGTCATTACCATAGATCTAAGACAGGCTTACTATTGTAATCTCTATTCCCCATACCTCCATCCTCCCATCCACATCCTGTTATATGGACAAATCTATTACATACCTGCTGGAGTGCAATACTCCTTTTTTGAACTTTGCTTCTGGTATACTTTTTGAAATCCACTCTCCGTGTGAGTGAAGTCTCATACAGAGCTGTTCCCCATAAACAGCTGCTTGCCTTTTTAAGGTATTGCTCATTGGTAGGTAATTTCCTCTGCACCAGTCTGTGGCTTAGAATTGCTAATTGTAGCCAAAACAGCTGAACTGCACTATCATTGGCCAATGAAATGCCACCACAGTGCAATATATAAGGCCTTCGTGTAGACCTGGGCCCCTTTCTTAGTTGTTAAGATGGACAACACTGAGGTGTGGAGAGTACAGCATCTCATAGGGTAGGCACCATAACTGTCAACTGTATAGATTAACGTAATATGTCCACAGTTTTGCCTCATATGTGTGGTCAGTGTCCCATGACATAGTGCCATCTGGCACTTCACTGGCAAACATTGTGGGCTGAGTTCAGTAAGGAAAGAGACACACTTGATTGTCAGACTTCATACCCATCAAAATATGCATGCAAATGCAATAGCTGTTAATCTATCAACCTAATATCTTTGTAGGGGCAAACTGTTATACATGTCCCTATCTGTAGGCCTTATCCCCCCCTCAATGCATCTGGCTGTGTCTGGATCCCTTGTTCTAGGGGGTTTGGAGCTATGGTAGGTCTGTAGCAGCTACCTTTACATACAGATGTGTATGCTGTGTATGCCCCACCAGGTCAGCCAGTGTGGTCTCACTCTGGTGCAGGCGGTGTTCATAGCTCTGATGAGCAATCCTGCATACCATGACTAGCAGTAGATCGTAGGTGACTGCAGCCCCTCCACCACCACTCCCAGGGGAGGCTGGGCTACATCCCCTGAGGCGGTTCCACCCGATGCCACAGGTGGTACAGGGGCAGCAGAGGGGGCACTACTGGCCTGGGTCCCAGATGTGTTAGGACCCAGTACCACAGCCAGTTGAGGCAAAGTAGGCAGATCACCAGGAACCAGCCTACCCTGGATGTGCTGTGGTAATGGAGGTATAGCTATAAGTATAGGTTAGGTATTAAAAAAACTTGTTAGTAATAACAGCATGGCAGAACATTGGAAATAACACAATGACATATCAGTGCAAATTATTTGAAACAAAACAATAAATAACAGAACAGTCAGCATTACAGCATGCCAGTAACAGTTACAGCATAAGGCCAACAAAATAGGTCATTTAACAAGATATATTAATATGCATCCATTATAGTACATTATAATAACACATGCCTCAAAAACAGTTAATCTAACAACATATGTTAATAGTAAACCATACCCAGTGAATAACAGTAATAAATAAATGAAGATAAGGGGTGGGGAAAGAGAGAAAATCAGTTTGTTAGTAACAGTGCAGCTTACTTCCTTGACAACAGTACTACTATCTACTCTATGGGTCTGTATTTTCTTTATGTTTACAGTGAGTACAAGTCTCCTGTAGCTAATGTAGTATGTGCATACCTCTCAAGCTATATGCATGGGACACTATAGGCCAAATGGTAACAACTGCAGGTACACACCTACACAGAACACTTGCACATCATGTGGACATATATAACTACCAAGGTGTTCTGTGGGCTGAAATGGTGATAATGTGCAATCTAGGTATTCATTGCAATGGTATTCCTGTTACAGGCATATTACACAATTACATAATGTGAAATTGTACCACCTGAGAGACAAGTATCTGTACAGACACTAAACAGCAGTCATGTCTTAGATGGCAGGCATGAGAATACAACCCAATAGCAGTGACTGCAACTGCAGCAACTTTTAACAGAAACTCCAGGCATACAGCCATACCAGGATTACACATATTATTTCTAACTGTACATTGCTGATTTTTCATTCCTGCTAATGATTTTAATAGTCTGAGAAATCTAAACACACAATTATCTGCTCATGATATGGATTACCTCACCCATTTACCTGTAGTTCCTGTGGAGAGTAGATTTGTGAGCATTACATGACTGCTACTGTAATATTTAGTGCTACCTAGCACTGGATTCAAACCCTGGTCTAAGTGTGGCAAAATGTACTACATCAAGACCATTTAACATCCTGAGCTACTGAGTGATTGCTGATTATTGATTGACTGATATTTGCCTAGAGCTTACCTGGAACCAAAATATGACTTGACAGTAATAGCTACAGTGTTATACTAGTCTGCAGTGACAGTAGAACATACATGCATGAAATAAAAGAATAACACAGATAGTAGGTACACTATATATCAATCTAACAATGCTAGAGTACATACTTTATTGTTAGTGGATTGAAATATCTGTGAAGTCAACAAACAATATCAGCTCATGTAGTGGCCTACCTAACCCATATACCTTGCTTATTTGATGTTTGTGGATGACAGAGCATTATGTGAACAATATCGGCCTAGAGACAGCCTTCAATGGTACTATATGTGTTAAACAATACAACTGACAGCTATTAGATTTGCATTCTACAGCTATTACAGTGTTATACTTGACTGCAGCACCTTACCTTACAGCCCGAATGTATACATCTCTACTGCAATGGTTACAACAAGACAATCCCGATCTGCACCATTTTCTTTGGTGTTATTGTATTGATTCAAGTTTTATTGCAGAATAGTTGGCATTATTTATTTCAATACAGCTGTAAATTTCACATTTATTGTACTACAGACTTTATTGTATATACTTTAATGCAGTTACTGGTATTGCTCTGTGTTTTTATTTCACAACAGTTGCCATTATTCATTTCTTTCAAAACAGCTCTAATTCCACATTTAATGCACTACAGGCTTTATTGTATATACGTTAATGCAGTTACTGGTATTGTTTAATGTTTTATTGCAGAAAAGTTGGCATTATTTATTTCTTGAAATACAGCTCTAATTCTACATTTATTGCACTACAGAATTTATTGTATATACTTTAATGCAGTTAATCCTTTAGCTTTTCATTCTTATATCACTACAGTTAGCATAATACATCCATACTCACCACACTCATGGAGCAACCTGGCCAGTTGCCCAGCATGCGACTCGACATTGTGAGCCCTCTTTTCTGCAGCTGTTGGGAGAGGCACACACCATTATGCATACCAGTTTTGCAGACATTCAGATTAGAAGTTGGTGAAACAGAGGTAAAATTACTTACATAGTTGTGGGCCATTCCCTGCCCAAGCTTCTTGGACCCAGGTATCCAAGAGTTCCCCTTTTCTTTGTTCCAGATCATCATGGTGGTGATGACACTGCTCACGTGTGTGGGGAATACCAGTAACACTGGTGAGTTCTCTGGCCAGCCAGTCCCAGGCCTCTGCCTTACACTCTGAGCCCTGGAAACCTCTCTGCAGCAGCTGGTCTTCATGGTTTTTAACTAGGAGTCCTACCATGACCCTGGACCCCAAAATGCTACGCCCAAAAATGTGCAACTTCACCAACACCAGCCATAATACTCCAACAAATTCTGCTGTATTCCCACCTATTGGGGTTAATGTAGGCTGTTTTCCTATCCTTACACTTCATTGGCAACATTAAAAAAAGTGCCACATTGCTTAGCACCATGCAAACCAGCACAGCTGAACTGAGAAGAGTGAAAACTCGCAGAACTGTAGTTTTAGTGGAGCTTAGCAGTGTGCAAACCAGACAAGCAATGCTAAGCAACACATAAACATCGGCAGTCATTATCATGTTTATGCAGCACTGAAGAGGTCTTAGCAGGTCTCAGCAGAGCTTAGCAGAATGCAGTGGAACTATATTTTAAATTAGTCTGCAAAATGTGTATATTAAAATTAAATGCTTATGTGCCTTCAATGTATTCAAACCCTGGACCAACTACACATGGAGCTGTGAATCTATTCATTAACATATGTGGATATTCAGACATAAGGTGTACCTTTATATATAACACTGAGCTGTCTATAAGCAGTGTTGAGCACCATGCCATGCTGCGCAAACACAATCAGATATGCTTAAACATACATTTACATAACTAATTAAATACATTCAATTCTGATTTTTAGATGTCTGGCAGTTGACATCTTATCTTATCTTATCTGTGGGTGCTGCTTAGCATTGCTGCAGTCCATGCCGCGCTGTACAAACATGCTTTTTTATTTTAAAAAAATTAACAAAACACAAAAGGACAGTCCGGGGAATCTCTTCTCATCTGTGGACACAGTGGTACACCTCTCCCTACACTGATTCCATACCCATGTTCCTCGGCTCTCCCTCGGCAATGCACCATCATTAATATGCATGGCATGCTGCTGAGGGGGAACCATGTGCACAGACATGGTAACATTCTGTGTAGACTCTATACTGTAATCCTGGGGTACGTTTATTCAGTGTAATGTAATTTTGAACAAGATGAAGAGTTGGGTGTGTGAATTACAGTGGTCAGTAGGGTAAAGAAGATGAATACATACATTCATGTTTATTGAAATCTGCTGTCAAATAGTAACTATCATGATTATGACTTTCTACATATTCTGGTAAGATAAAACTAATATGTAAATGTTGTATTTGGCATGCTGTTTTGTGATGTTTCGCTTGATGACTGTGGCTGTAAATTTTGGCTAAACCTGTACTTAAGACACCATTATCCTACTGCTGCATTAATGTGCCTTTTACCTATTGTGAAGCCTGCCTTGTACATATCTTTCTACAGAAGCTGGCACAGAAAAACATAGAGTATACCTAGTTACCACTGTAAGTTTAACACTTCAAATATGATTATGCATGCTCTAACATTTTGCCATTAGAAGCACAGATCAGCTTAGCAATGCTTTGCTCAAAGAGTATCATATAATAAAAGATTAAATCAAAGAATAACATTTTTTGTTGCACAATGTTTATATGTCTGTATCACTGTCCACATGGGATCTTGATTTCAGAATGATGTTGACTCACTTGATTCATTCATTTAAGTATATGTCTGCTAAACAGTGTTTACACTTGCAATGTATAACCAGTTTGGTTAATCTATTCTCACAGAATCCATCACTATCATTCTGCAGTGCACTGCCCTATGTACTACTTGCATGTTTGCCTTGCCAGTACACATTTTGCAAGTATGAGACAATACAAGTATGCAGTCATCCTGACATGAAGTCACAGCAATGTTTGATAATCCATTGGTGTGCAATAGTCTATCTGTATGTCTTCCCATTATGTGGAATATGTCACTGTCCCTCGCAATAACACAATGGATAGTTGTGGATAGTATCAACATTTCATTATAATATAAAAGTGTCATTACATGTGGCAATCATAGTGATGTTACATTGTCCTGTGCACACATATGCATTTCTTGCACACCCTGTGATACACAGAAATATCTCTTCCAAACATTGCCTTTTACAAATATTTCCATCTCTAATTTCACAGAGGTATTGTCTGTCATCTCCTGTCATTCTTGTAACTAGTATAGCGTTCTCAAGACTGTATAACCTAGATATGTAGGAGTTTCAATGCCCAGCATGGAAGACGTGTGTGTGTGTGTGTGTGTGTGTGTGTGTGTGTGTGTGTGTGTGTGTGTGTGTGTGTGGTTGTGTTTAACACTTAGTGCTGTATCCACTTATTCTGAGAATAGTACATTTAACTGTTCTCACAACTCCCTCATTCCAATGTTTACAGTAACATCCTGTTTGAGATGCACGGATGAGGTCATCCTGACAAAAGTGCAATGTCTCCCCCTAAGAGTCCAACTTCCCCTGTGATACTCGTGACTAGTACATCGCTCTATAGACTGTGTAGCCTAGATAGTTAGGAGGTTCAATGCCCAAAGTGGAAGACTTGTGAGTGTGAGAGTGTGTGCAGCACTTAGTGCTGCATATGCTGCAAGTAATACATTTAACAGTTCTTACAACTCCCTTATTCCACTTTTTACAGTAACATCCTGCATGAGTAACACTGATAAGGTCATCCTGACAGAAGTGCACTCTGTCCCATTAATAACAGTCTTCTCCTGTGGCACTTACAACTAGTATACTGCTCTCTAGATTGTGTAACTGCATAGATAGGAGGTTTTATATCCACCGTGGAAGATTTGTATATGTGTGTGTGTATGTCTGTGAGTGAAACACTTGGTGCATTTAAATGTTGTCACATCTCCATTATCCCAATTTTTATAGAAACGTCCTGTATGAAACATACTGATGAGGTCATTTTGACAAAAGTACACACTCTCCCCTTAAGAGTCAGGCATTTCCTGTGGCACAGTGCTCTCTAGATTTAGTAACTAGATAGGTAGGAGGCTTGGTGCCCACCATGAAAAACATATGTGTGTGTGTGTGTGTGTGTGTGTGTGTGTGTGTGTGTGTGTGTGTGTGTGTGTGTGTGTGTGTGTGTGTGTGTGTGTGTGTGTGTGTGTGTGAGTGTGTGTATGTATCATGCTTGTTGCTGTCTCCACTTCCCTGCAAGAAAATGCATTTAAATGTGCACATAGCTCTCATGTCAATTTTATGGAAACATCCTGTATGAAACACATTGAATAGGTCATTCTGACAAAAGTGTGCACTCTCCCCTTAATAATCAGATTTTTCCTGTGGTGCTTGAAACTAGTACTGTGCTCTCTACATTATCAAATGAGACAGATACGAGGTTTGATACCCATCAAGGAAGAGTTGTGTGTGCTTAATGGTGTTTACATTTAGGTGCCCAATCAAGCAACCACTAATCTGGATAAATGTTTTAAAATAATAGATGACTACACCATCACGTAAGCCCACCTTTCACTGCCACAACTTCTTTCCAACACAAGGTTGTATCTATGCATAGTGTCTGTTCTGTAATGATTATTATTTTCTATGCATTCGGTAAAGAAAATACTCTTTTATTAGGCAATGCTCTGTCTACAAAACTGAAAAACAATGCTTCAAATAGCAGCATCAATGGGTTGAAAAATATCCCTTTAATGTTTTTGAAGGGAAAGTGATGCAAACATTTGTTGAGTGGGGCAGGGGGATAATGTTTCCATTCTTCAGATGGCAGGTGGTTTTTGTAGCATCAATAAGAGCACATAATTACAACATTAAATTGTCTGCCTGCACTCCTGGATCAACACATTGATGAGGTCATTGTTTTGCAAGTGAAATGAAGCTGTTTAAAACTTTTCCAGTGGTGCTTGCATGTCTCACACTATTCTGTAGAATGTGTAATTAGATAAGCAGGATGTTTGAGTACAGCAATGCTTAACTTCTACAAGTGTTACTGCCAATGGAGTCACAGTGGTTTTACACACATTTGTAGAGGTAACTTTTACAATGCTGTAAAACTAATGTTACCAGATACAACTCCTTTGCCATACACTGCTGATATTCATTCATAGATGATATATGTCTCATCTGTAGTTGCTATTCTAATGTGGCACTGGCTGCTGATAATGTGCTGTACAGACAATGTAAGTGGACAGGTTGGTGCTTCTATTCCAACACTGCTTCAGTAGTGTGACACTTATGACTGTCATATACAGTTGGCCACCTCACAACAACCTTTATGCATCCTAATTATGATATTTAATTACAGTGACACTCAGTGACTCTAGTAAATCCTAGCATCACCACAGTAAATAACTTTTTGGCCACACAATGATTACATACTGCTAACATACCAGCAATATATCACACTTGGAGTGCACATTCTCCTGTGTTGCGTGACTTTAATAGTGCACTTTGTACACTGTGTAATGACATATGTAGGATGTTTCAGTCCAGCTGTTTGTGTGCCTTTCACCCTCATGCTGTGTATGGGTCTATATAATTTTGTCGAACACTTACTTTTGTCGAACGTTTATTCATTGAACTTTATCCATCAAACACCATTTCAGAAAACAGTTATATCATCAAACCTTTTTTCCAGGGAAGGGAGTTAGTTTACTTTTGTTACAAATTTGCCCTTTCTCCAATGTAGTGCAATCTCGTAGTTGGTATATATAAGTAGTGGGTGGGGGCGTGCAGCCACCCAATTTGGCGAGGTTGTGGGGCAATGCCCCACCTTGGTGAGTTTAAAATAATGTCATTTTTGTTATAATTGCTCTGGTGGCCAAGTAGCTTCTTTCACTAGCAATATGTTTCAGTGATATTACTGTTAGCTGAAATGGTATTCAATGGATAAAGTTCGATGAATAAACAGTCAACAAAGTAAGTGTTCGACAAAATGATATAGACCCATGTGTATACTATTCTGCAAAGATATATATGATGTGTAGCTGTACAGTGTTACTGTGCACTTCAAATACTTTTCATCATAAACATTCAGCTAATAAACAGTGGTGATGTCATCCATTTAACTGTGTGCTGTCTCATTTGTACCTCAACATGATCGTACGCTGCTTGTGATGCAGGTAGTGATGTTTAGCTTGTGATCTTGGGTAGTTGTATGAAATCCATCATTGTTCAGAATATGTTGTATCAGTGTTATTGTGACTGTACATGTCACTAACACTGTTATCGAGCACATTTGCCTGTACACATACAGACGGTGACCCCTCTTACTAAAAGCCAGAATAATTTTTCAAATAGCAAAGCTTTTATTCAGAGTAATGGTGACATTTAATTTCATGGTCTTTGCATAACATATGTAATAAGTGTCATCCTTTAGCACAAAGGAATGAGACAACATGCAGTGTATTGATGATGTAACACATCAAATAAAAGCACATATATCACTTGCAGCAATAACATGATTTAATGCCTTCACATAACCACATATGCTACAATAGTACTGACATTTTTACCATGGTATGTTCATCCTGTAAAATATCATGTATTGTCTGCTGTTTAATGCTCGTGTGCTCACCGTCCACATTCTGTGCCAGATAGCATTGTTGTGCCTTATACTATAATGTATGAATGACATGTACCACATTATACTGTGACCGCTTAGAGTGTGAGAGTCCTCCACCATCCCTTTCATATCAGAGATTGTTTACCACACACAGATCTGATGTAATAAGTTAGCATAGGTGGATTGTCATAATAGATTCAAGTCTTCCACTGTGGTACTTCATCCAGAAGTCATTGGTCAGTAGACTCACATGGCTTATTGTTCAATTCATGAAAGGGGCAACAATATACGAATGTACTGATGTTACATAAACACCAGTGTATCTAATTATTCATATCCATTTTAATTTTGAACAATGACATATCATCACAGGTTGTGATTGCATAGCAGTAAAATGTCTATTTGGAACATGTCATGCTGTGAGTGCTCCTGTGGCATGTGCTTTGAGTACTGGCTTGTATAGCATACCTACAGAGATAGACTGTGGTTGAATTCTGGAACAATGTGTGTCTTACATTATGGAAATAGCTTCCTTGTCAAAAAATCAATCCTATAGTAATCCTCAGTGTTGTATGGACAGTAACATGTGTATCTCCTTTCCAGCATTGTGAATAAATCCAAGTGTTCATATTATATTCATACCACCTGTGTTAACTCACACATTTAATTTGGTTATTTGTAATAGCCTCCATTGTTATCTGATGTGGCACCTGCAATCAATACAGGAGTCTGGAGAGAGCCTTGTAAAATAGGCAGGGGTTTGAATCTCTTTACATCTGTCTGTCAGACAAATGTGTCAGACAGCAATGGCTTTCAAACACTCAAGAGGACACCTTTTTTAGACATTTTCCTACCAAGTAGGTCATCAATGCACCTTATATAGTATGAAAATGCTGTAAGCCCTTCAAGGTTTTCTTCCTTACATGATTGATATGTGTATGTCTGTGGTTGTTATGGATCACTGATATCTGTTCTGGCATGTGTTCAAAAATGACATGATGCAAATGCTTTATGTCATTCATTTCTTATATGCATTACCTATTCCCAAGATATTTATGCTCTGTATTGCATGTCTTCATATGGCATGTATTTAATACTGCAATTTTTTTCATCATACTATGCAGCTTAATGACAGATGTGAGATTCAATAAACATTTCTTACTGTATGGTATGCTGTGGAACCGTAAGAAAAAGTGATTGATCCTCTGTTACAGCACTTTCTATTGTATTTCTGCTATTAAATTGCTGCTGTGTTAATGTCCCCTGTAATTGTATGTGACCATGCCTGGTATTACTATGTCAGACATATTTGCAAATCAGCAATGGCAAAACTGTTCTCCTGACATGTCATCTGCTCTGTCTTGTTATTTGTCAGTCATTTATATTGTTTGTTATTAGATTGTCATGGAGCATTTACACACCAGGCACTGCCGGTTAGCTAGGGTATAACTATTCCTGGCACCACAAAGTCTCCTCTTCAATTTTTCCATTGGAACTAGACAAATTTTCATCTTAAGCACTCAAGCCATTCATTTCTCAGTCCAGCACTTGCTCAAAACTCATAGCAAGCACTTATAAACCCTAGCACTAGATCCTCCCATACTGTACAGAAGGACAAGGCTCTCTATTCAACCTTACCAGCCATTTAGTAAAACAGTTCACTGTACCTATCCAGGCATGTCCAAAGGGCAGTTTCAGGTGTACTCTCCAGTTCAACTGGTGAATCTGGGCATTTTGAGGCAATGTTACAACTGCCTCATGTACACAGACAACCCTCTCCTCCTACCACCAAACACTAATACATGCGAGAGATGCAATTATACAACCAAACTGGAAGTTAGGCTCTCTCAACCCAAGGCTGGATAAGACAGTCAAGAGGAGAAGGGAAATACTTGCATCACACCACCAGTCTCACATAGACCCATTAATCCAGCACCGGCAAAAAACAGACATAAATACAAAAAACATACTCAGAGGCTCTAAATAAAAATCTGCAAAAGCAACAGGGACCTCCAAAGCAAACATCCAAGCAACCTCCACCCCCCAACACAAATCATGAAACACATACTTCACAAAACCAGTGTGCCATGCAATCACAGCCCTTAAGGAAAAATAACATACCCAGCATACTAGTAATAGGTGACTCTATAGTCAGGCACACTGACATCCCACTCACTAGGCTGAATAAGGAGAAGGTTACTGTTAGTTGCCTGTCAGGTGCTAGGATCCGCCACATAACATAAGCAATCAGGTCACTCCAGAACAACTACAAATATGACTCTGTCATTGTCCATGTTGGTGTGAATGACCTGAGTCATACCTCCCTGGACTACATGAAAAGAGACATGAAAGAGCTCTCTGATCTTGTATCCCAGGCCGGTATGACCCTGACCCTGAGTAGCATCCTGCCCTCACCAAGAATGATACCACAGTATAAAGAAAAAATTATCAATTTCAACAATTGGCTAAGTTTCTGGTGTCATTCAAAGGGGATCTAGTGTCTGTCTGCCCGGGATGACATGCTCAACAAGCCACACTGCTTCACTAGAGACGGCTTGCACCTGTCACCCTTAGGCTTTTGAATACTGGCCAAGGCTCTTGCCACCCCCATAGTGCCTTTTTTAGGCAAGGCTGAAAAGACAAACCCACAATCATAAATAGCACGAGTAACAAAAAACTGAGGGTGATGCTCAAAATGCACGCACTCAAGGCACTCCTCAGTATGGAAAAAATCAATATATGTGCAGTAACAGAAACCTGGTTTAAGGCTCCAGAGAGCACCCCAGCACTACCAGGCTACAACTCATACCATACATTTCAGCCACAGAACCCAGACTGAAATACAAAAGGCGGGGGTGTATCCATATTCATCAAGGATACCCACACCTCCAGGTTAGTGGCACAGCACGATGCTTCAGAGGTCATCCACGTGCAACTAACAATGGGCAAAACTGCAATTCAAATTGTAGCTTGCTACAGATCACCCACCATGTCCCAGGACCACCATTCCGCATTTCTGGAAACATTGGGAAATATAAAGGTCCTACCAAACACCCTAATATTGGGTGATTTCAGTTACCCAAACATTAACTGGGAGAACTACTCAAGTACTAACTCCCTTGCCCAACATTTCCTAGAATTTATAAACTCAAATGCCCTGGATCAACTGGTCAACATTCCCACCAGAGGTGACAACATATTGGACTTGGTCATCACCAACATGGGTGACCAGTGCTCCAAACCGGAGGTCAATCCCTCACTGGTTAGATCTAATCATAAACAAATCACTTTAGATATCCACATTCTGCACCCACCCCCGGACAAGGAAACTACTGTGAAAAACTTTTCAAAAGCAAACTTCACATTATTTAAGACCGAGGTGGAAAGCTTCAAAGCTCCCATGCTAAAGGATAACATTGTCCAAGCTGCAAAATCCTTTACTAATGCATTCTACGGGCACCTACAAAAATGCATGGATCGTGCTATCCCAAGCAAAACCAAGACTCACTCCTCTAAGAAAAGGAAACCAGTCTGGTGGATTCCTGCCATAAACAAGCTATACAATAGAAGGAGGAAACTAGTACAGAAAAGAGTAAAATCCCAAGAAGGGAAGACATCCCTGATCAGTATCAGCAAGAAACTATGATCCCTCATAAAATCATCCAAGGCGAGTTTCGAAAGAAAAATTGCCAAGGACTTCAAAGATAACCACAAGGCATTCTTTAGCTTTGTCAAGAATCTAAGTGGCAATGCTCAGATCTGCCCGGAGTTAGTGCAGAATGGTACAAAATATACTAAACCGACCAATATTGCCAACATCCTGGCAGACAGGTTCAGCACAAACTTCACCCTCCTGTCACCCCCAAAAGGGCCCATAACCATACCAGAAGAATGTAGAGCTCCTGAAATCACAGACACTCAGGGTAAAACAGCCCTCTCCAAAGCTAAAAACACAGCATCAATGGGACTGGACGGTGTCCCAGGTTGTGTCCTACACAAGCTCAAAGATGAACTAACCCCTCACCTAAATGCACTATTCAAACTCAGCCTCTCCACAGGTTACATACCCATAGAGTGGCGCACAGCAACAGTTATTCCACTCCACAAAAGTGGAGCCACAACAGACCACCGGGAACTATTGCCCTATAAGCCTGACTAACTTTGTCTGCAAAGCTATGGAGCGCATCATCAAGGAACTCATTACTAGAGACATTGGGAACCTCCAAACACTGGACACTACCCAGTTCGGCTTTGTTAAGGGCAGATCATGCCTCCGAAACCTGGTGGACTTCTTTGAGACAGTTACCAAGGCTATAGATGAGGGAAAGGTGGTACACACAGCCTACCTAGACCTCTCAAAGGCCTTTGACACTATTCCCCATTCTGGTATTATAGACAAGCCCACCAGCCTGAACATAAACCCATACGTCACAAGATGGGTTGCCAACTGGCTCATGGACAGAACCCACCTGGTAAGAGTTGTGGGAGCTAGGTCTGACTTTAAACAGGTTACAAGTGGCGTTCCCCAGGGCTCAGTCCTAGGACCCCTCCTGTTCGGCATATACTTCCTAGAGGTACAGGCAAGTACAGGAGGACTATGGCTGACCAAGTTCACAGACGACTGCAAACTAGGGGCTATAATTGACTGTCCAGCAGACACAGACATCCTCCAAAAGGGTCTCACTGAGACAGACACCTGGTGTCAAAATCATGGTCTTAAGCTAAATGCCAACAAGTGCATAGTCATCCCCTTTGGAAAAAACAAAGTACCCACAAACTACCACATAGGTGGTAGTCCCCTAAATACAGAAAACATAATAAGGGATCTGGGGACCCAAGTAGATAGTAAACTCTACTTTGATAATCACATTGCCAAAGTGGTTAGAAAATCCTTCTACCGGGCACACCTTATCACAAAAGGGTTCGCATCCAGATCAAAAGAGGTCATTGTGCCCCTCTACTCATCATTCATCAGACCCATCATAGAGTACAATGCCCCATTTGAGATGTATCTTACAAGACACCTGCAACAGCTGGAAAGACCACAGAAGTACCTCACCAAGAGGATCACTGGCTTCAAACAGATGCCCTATGCAGCTCGACTGAAGAAACTCCAGCTGTACTCGGTTGCATACCGCCTACTCAGTGGTGATCTCTGCCTGACATACAAGGCCATGTCCAACCCAGAACTGATGGACATGCTCCACCTAAAGAAAAGCTTATCCCCTCGAGCCACATGCTCTAGGGATCTAAACCTCACCACAACAATAAATAGGACATGCTGGAGGGATAGATTCCTGTCACAGAGACTTCCCATGCTTTGGAACAAGATTCCAGTCTACATTAGGCAGAGCTCCTTGCTAACACTCTTCAAGATAAACCTTGATGACTGGATGGGAAACAGAAAGTTTACCCCCGGGGATCACTTCAGTGGCTCTGCTGGACAGAGGCACAGGGAACTAATCTAAGGGGGCGGCAAAAGCCAACACATTCTGGCTAGGCTTATAAATGCCTTCAGGCAGATAACCTAGTACCTACCTATAAACCTATGAATCTATACAATATTTTCTTGTCTATTATATTATCATAGGTTCTAAACACCTTTCCTGCTGGTGCCACTATGATTTCTTTGTAAAAACATGTCTGACAGTACAGCCTTAAAGTCCTTTTGTACTTGTGTATGAGGTGAGATGGATAATACAGCAGTGCTGTCAGCTTACATGATACATTACCTGTATATACATCTTATATGCAATAATTATATTCTGTGCATTCATCTCTTAACATATCTTCTGCCCTTTCTAACTGTTAGCTTTCTAAGTTAGCATTTAATTAACATGTATACCAGATTTTCACTCCCCTTTGTTACATGTCAACTTTATGTCCCTATCACATCTTTTATTCGCATGTCTGTTTTTATTTATGTGCATAACTGTGGGCTTGTCATTGACATTAATTATCATTACATTAGTTATTGAAGGATTTATGTCAGAAATGCTTCTTATTACTTTCTTTACACTTACATGTGGGGTATGAGTTCACTTTAGACATTTGCCCTCTTCAACATTACTTATCCATTATAACACAGTGTAGTGTAACAATCCCCTCATTTCACTTCCCCTTGTTTTGTATTATTTTCATATTAATATGTCTGGGCTACAGCCTGTGCTTGTGTTTGAGCATTGCCTATATGTGAACAGTTTTAAAATCTGTAAAGAAAAGCAATGAGAATCAATTGGGTGAAACAGGAGACCACAAAAGTTTTTTTTTTTCCTATTCTAACCAGAGTAATAGAAGAATGTTCAGAGGCATTACTTCCATATGTCATACAGGAACCCTATTTTATAATGGCCTAGAGTTAGGGGATGTATTTAATGGGTACTATCCCATTACTGGCTCAACTGAACTATCCAATAATGTGAACCTTTGTACAATAGAAATAATGTGATCAGTGTTTTTTTTAATTTGCCATTTGTTGATCAGATTAATCACATTAGGCTACCGGCCCCTTTTCAGGTAGAGACACAAGGTGATATTTCTTCTACTAGGAGAAAATTTTCCATGTCATTGGGAAACTTCCCCTACTCTTTGCAGACAGTATGGAGACACTGTTTGAGTGGTGAGATCTGGATTGAGAGATTGGAGAAGTATTTGGAGAAGAAGGAGATGGTTGGAGCAAAGGAGAATGCTGATGTGAAGGTTATCGAACCTTCACAAGATTTGGAATACACTTTTCAAAAAGATCTGTTCTTTGATTTTGTCAGAGTGTGAAGTTGCAACCCTTAAATCAGGAGGGTTGCATGATGATTATTTGTGGGTTATGCGGAGCGAACTGGAGAGTGAAGTAGTGGTATCATGGGCTGATATCATGGACAAGATCCAGGAAGTGGAGGGGAGAGATATTACAGAAGAAAGAAAGTCTTATGCTTCGATGGGGAAAGAAGGAAGGAAATAAAAAAGTAAGAGAATGAAAAGGAGGAAGAGAGATTCTGAAGAAGTTCATTATACAGCTTAGTGAAAAAAAGAAGAACTAGAAATGTACAAGGTATGGGACACAGTTATTGCACCCTTGGGAATCTCACCCAAAGAGGTAAAAGCTTTGATTCATATTAATATAGAGACTTACTGTTACATTATATTTGAAAATGGACAATATATGGAAGGCTTTTTAGGAAAATTTGAAAAAAAAAGGTCCATTGAATTCTTATGTAGTGCAAACTTTTTATAGAGAAACAAAAAAGAGAATGACTATACAGTTTTGGACTGAAATTGGCAAGGAGGCATTGGAAGACTATTTAAAAACTATTTGCAAAGACATGTTGGACATTGCAAAAGTATATAATGAAATAGATCTATGGAATGAGGGATGGGATTGAGGGATAATTTTGAAAATGGAAAATGACAGCATTGTAGATATTCCAAGTATAATAATTGTTGAAGGAAAGATTGGATATGTAAGATACAAGGGACAGCCAAAAATCTGCTTGTCTGTGGAAAAAATGATCATTTAATAGGTAATTGTGAAAGATGTTTTATTTGTGGGAAGTGGGACATGAAGCAAAGAAATGTAAATTGATGTGTGAAAAATGTAGGAAAATGGGACATGATTCAATAAACTGTGATGAACAACTGCATGTTGGGTTAGAAAAACAGATGAAGGAACATGGGTATAATATAAAGAATAATATAGAAAATGAACATGGAGAACAAAATATTGTAAAAGAGGAAGATATGAAAGGCAAAGAAAATAAAACTGAAGGAGAACAATCTGTATTGGAAACAAGTGAAGAGGAAGAGAGTAGTTGGAAGACAGTAAGAGGTAAAAAATGTTCATTAGCGAGAAGGGTGAAAGGAAAAGAACATTTAAAATGTGATTATGAAAGAAAATAAAAAAATATATAAGGGTTAAGATGGAAAATAAGAAACATAAAGAACCTGAGGGTCTTATCAATAAATGTTAACAATATAAAGAATATTAAAAGATGGTTAGATGTACTGGAATGGTATATACTCCATATGCATGTAATAATTCAAGAAGATAGAAGAAGCCTAGTAGAAGTTGAAAGGAAACAAAGGGAAAAAAGTATAGGATGGGAATATTGTAGGGAGCATGGAAAGAGATACTTGTTGAGGGATTGCTGTATTATGTAATGAAACAATTAAAATCTTAGATTACATTATAGCAGAGTTAGGTAGAATAATGGTATTAGATGTAAGACATAACAAGGATATATATATATATATATATATATATATATATATATATATATATATATAGATAGATAGATAGATAGATAGATAATTATTGCAATATATGTATATGTTACAAAAAGGAAGAGAAGAAATGTTCAAGAAAACTTGAATTATGTAGGAGTAAATATGGAAGTAATATTGGTGGGAATTTTTTTATTGTGATTTAAGTAAAAGTAAAAAAGAAGTGAATGTTGTTAAAATTATATATGAAATAAAAAGTGGAAAGCTATATATATGGGATAATATACACTGCACATATAAAAAAGTGAAATTAAGACAGACATTGATTGTTTTATAATATCTGATACCTTGAAAATCATAATAAAAGAAAAAAAATAGGGTATTTGGATAATTTGGCTATATGGGTAAAAAAAAAAAGAATACATAAAGATAGGTAACTGAATTAAAAGATTGAATGAAATGGATAGAAATGAAGACAAGAGAAAATAATTTGATCTATTATGGAAAGATCATACAAAAATTAGAATGTACTATAAAAAATGGACTGATTGGTGGATGCATTTGGAAGGGAATATAAAATGTGTTTTTTAGAATGTCAGATGAGAAAATGAGAGAAAGAAAAGCAAAAATATAGGAGGTTAAGTCAAACAATATTCATAGAAATACTAATAGATAATAGAAACTTCTGTGAAAAAGAGAAAGAAATTTATGAAAAGAATCATTAAGATTAAGAAAATGTATATAACCAATGTACTTTTTCCAAGGAAAAAAGAAGAAGCAGCTCCATATTTGAATACAACAGTGAAAGAAAATGAGAGAATGAGAGAGTAATACAAGAATTGGACAACAGTGAAGATAAAAAGTTAAATGCACAAAAAGAAATACATGAAGTATTAGAAAATTATATAAAAATACATTTCAGAAAAAGAGATAAAAGAGAAACAAATATGGGAAGTAAATAAGTTAAGTAAAGACAAGAATGAGACTATGGAAAGAAGCATAAGTATAGGAGAAGTTGATGAAGTTTTAAAAGACTGGGATAAGAAAAAAGCAAAGGGCTTAGATGGAATTGAGTATCATATGTATTATCATATGAAAACTTGGCAAAAGTTATGTTTTGTAAAAGTTCTAGATGAATGCTTAGAAAAATGGATACATTTATATAGGAACTATGAAATTTATATGGAAGAAAGGGAAAAAAGCATTTGATAGAATACAATATGAAAAATGATGGAGTATATTAAAGTATTATAATTATAGTGACAAAATAATAAAAGTCGTTAGATTAGTATATGAAAATAATATTATTAAAGTAATACTAAACAGATGATTAAGTAAAGAAATAATATTAGAATGTGGCATAAGATAAGGCTGTCCAGCAAGTAGTAATTTATTCATGTTAGTGAATTGAATGTCATTGTAAACACAATGAATAAAATATGGAAATAGCAAGATATAGGACAATGGAGAGTCTTTGTGGACCAGTGATTCTTACATATGCAGATTATACTTTTAGTTACTAAGGACAAGAAATGGATGGAAACAGGAACTAAGAAATTAAACAAATACTTAAAAATGCTTTGTTTGAGCATAAACAAGAATAAAAGTAAAATATTTAGATCATTGCATGAGATAAAAGGTATTAAGTTTAATAAAAAAGTAGAAATTTTAGGAATAATATTTGGAATTAATATGGAAAAGGAGACATAAAGGGAGAGATGGTTACGAAATTTAGAGAAACGTGTAGATTTTGGAAAACATACAGATTATCATATAGAAAAATGTGTATTTAATAAATTCTATTTTATTAGGTAAGATTGCCTATATGGCAGGAGTATATGTGATCCCAACTAAATATGAAAAAGAGCTGTTATTGACTATTTTTTCATTTATATGCGGATCAAGATTTAACCTGGTGATAAGACCAATCCTGTATGTTCAAGAAAAAGAGAGAGGATTAGGATTAGTAAATCCTATAGTAAATATGGTTTCATTTAATTTGTATAAAATATTGAAGGAATTAAAAGAAAAAAAGTAGAACTATAGTGAATGATATAATGAAATATAAATACAAAAAAGTTTGGACAAGTTTAAGACATGGAAAAAGATGTAAGACTTTTATTAATAATGAGATTAAAAAATGTCAAAATAAGATATTACTATGAAAATTAAAAATTGAAAATGTGGAAAAAGACAGGAAAGAATAGTATGAACATATAATGAGGGGATGTTATTATATATATCCATGGAAACATTTAGATAATGAAAAAATAAGGGCTATTAAATCCAGGTTTGTATGAAGTAAAAGAATTCAGGAAAGAATATGTAACTATTATGGTGAAACTGAGACAACAGAACATATGTTCTTGAATTGTATAAGAATTAAAAAATTGTGGGAAAAGTTAGACGGAATTAACATATTCAATAATGATAAAATTGTAAAAAATATAATATCGAATATGATAGAATGTGGATATTATGGCAGTAAAAGGAGAGAAAAATCAAAAGAAATTGACAAAAAATTAGTCTTTGTTTTGTGGGTTGCATGGATGAAAGACTTAATGAAATAAAATATAATGGAAAATGCATGTTAGCTGAAATTTTGAAAAAAATATGTTTATGGTTGTAGAAAAAGAGTGTGGGGGGATAATTAAGATGATTAAATGTATCAAGTTACATGATGTTAAAATGCAAAATGTAAGCTAATTAAAGTAATGTATATATTGTATATATTGCATATATTGTAAATAATATAAATAAGATGTATTCAATAAAGAACCCCTATTCTTTGGAGATCCTAGATTGTGCTGGTAGAGAAGCAGCAGATTGGAAGAGGAGAGAAAAGCTATGGAGAATTTGGAGGTGGAACGTGAGAATTTAGAGAAAAATTTAATTGCTATGGAGTTTCAGTATGTAAACAGATGCTTGCATGGTGTATATTACAAATGAGCTGTGTTTAGCTGTCTCTATGGAGAAGGAAGTAAGCAAGTCTGTTGAAGTGGTGCAACAACAGTATTGGTATCAGGAGGTCTTACAGATGATGCTCTCTTAAAAATAATTCAGCAGGATTATCCAGATGAAAGTTATGCTGTTTCATGGGTTGAGATGGCAGATAATGTTTTCAGATCTGCTGAGGTTGATAATGGATAAAAGGAATGAGATGATGTGGCAACAGAGGATGTAGCAGTTAAAACTTATGCTGCAGTGACAGAAAGTAAAATGGAAAACAATAAACAACATGAGATGATGCCTGGTTTTGTGGCAGCAGATAATGCAGTAACTAAAACATATGTATCAGTGACAACCGGCAAAAAAAGGACATCAGCAACAATTTGTAAGTAAAACTATTTTAAAAAGAAGAGTAGACAACCTGTAAAAATAAGAACAAAAATGATACTGTAATTAATTGTATGGAAGGATCTGGTAACTGTTTTGGGTTTCAAAGCTCATAAAATGTGATCTTTTATACATATAGGGACATAGATATTTTGTGACTTAATATGTGAAACTGATGGTATGACGGTGGCATTTCTTGAAATGTGTAGCAAAAAGGACATTTATCCATGGAACAATTATTTATTTTCTGGCAGTAACTTAAAAGTAAACAAATGCAACTTTGCAATTTAGAACTGATGAACTGGAAGAAAATGATGTTAAGAAATGCATGCAGAGTCTATGTGAAACTGTTGATAGTACTGAGAAAGTTAGAGATGAGAGAAACTTATGGAATGGAGGGTGGGGGTTGAAAGCTGTTTTGAAAATGTAAAAAAAAAATAAAAATAAAAATAAAAAAATAAAAAATGAAAAAGCATAGGAATCTGCCTATTTCCAACTACACCACCACGAGTGTTAATGAAAAATAAATAAATAAAACAGAAAAATAGTGGACTTAAAACTTCATTGATGAGTTCAGTCACAGTAATTCCCCAAAATAATGAAAATCAGGTAGTGCTCCAAAGCAACTAGCCTTTATTCATCATAGACAAGTAATCCTCGGTAATAAAAGTGTTTAGACAAGATAACTCTTTATCAGATACAGGTCCCCTTCCGTGAACCAAAAGGCCCACACAGCTTATCTCGATCCACTTGGGACAATCAAAGTGTGACCGAACACCTTAGTCATGAGTGATTTCAACTATCCCTCCATTAGTTGGGAATCTTATATGAGCCCAAACTCACTCACACAAAAGTTTCTGGACTTTGTAAAGTCAAATGCCCTGGAACAAATGGTGCACCACCCCACAAGGGGCTCTAATATTCTAGACCAGATACTCACCCATATGAATGACTGAAGCAACGCCTCAAGTGTAGGGCCTACACTGGTTAAATCTGACCATAAATTAGTCATTTTTAAAGTACAATAGTGCCAGAACTCCTCAAAGGAGAAGTCAAGCTAAAAATATTCACCAATGCTAACTATACCCTCCTAAGGGATGGTATAATAGAATTACAAGCTCTAGTTCCCACACAAGGCATTGACAGCTATACTAAGGTATACACTGATGCCTTGTATAAACATCTACACAAATGTATAGACTCAACCATGCTTGATAGAGTTAAAGCAAGATCCTTAAGAAAAAAAAAACATCCTGGTGGATGTCTAGCATTAATAAATTATAAAATAAGCAAAAGAAGGTGCTGTCTAAAAATACAAAAGTGACAACTCAGAAATGGAAGATGAACCTCCTCAGCCTAAACAAGAAAATAAGACAACTTGTAAAAATCCTCAAAGAAAAATTATGAGAAAAATGTAGCAACCATAGCCAAGGATAACCAAAAGGCCTAGTTCAGCCACATCTGCAACCTAAAAGGTAAGACTCAGATGTGTGCTGAACTAATTGTGGGTGTTATTGCACACGCTGACCCTGTGTAAATTGCAAACCTGCTAGCAGACAGGTTTGGCAAAAACTTCATCCCCTATCCCCCCCATGCATACCACAAACCATGTCTTCAAATCGCCTCCTCCTGTACCTTCAAAGAGCAAGTCATCAATGCTGTCTCCAAGATTAAGAATACAGCCTCCATAGGACCAGATGGCATTCTGGGTGGGTCTATATTAAATCAGTGAATGCTTAAAATAGCGAACGCTGATTTATCGACCCATTTAGAGTGAAACCTTACAATCCCAAAGTCGGAAAAAAATCGCTGGGCCATTTTCTTACTTTGCCACTTCCTCCACTGTGGTGCAATCTTGGAGTTGGTATATTTAAATAGGGAGGGTATGGGGGCGAAGTCCCCCACTTTATTTTGTTTTGAACTTTTTTTCCTTTTTTTGTGGAACAACGATTTTTTTTTCCTTGGGAAAAAAATCGCTGTTCCGTGTCTTCGAGATTCTAAGGTTTCATTTTTAATGGGTCTATAAATCAACATTCACTATTTTAAGCATTCAATGATTTAATATAGACCCTTCTGGGCTGCATACTTAATGTTCTTAAACAAGAGCTAGCTTCTCTACTAGGCACCCTATTCAACCACAGCATGAGTATTGCTTTTGTGCCCAATGAATGGAAAACAGTGACTGTTATCCCCCTCAACAACAGTGTCTCAGAAACAGACCTGGGTAACTACAGACTCATAAGTTTAACCAGCCTCATCTGTAAGGCATTTGAATGAATCAGCATGTACCTCATAAATAATGATATAGGTGATCTCTAATCTCTAGATCCATTCCAGTTTGGTTTTGTCAAGGGGATGTCATGCCTAAACCTGGTGAACTTCTTTGAGAATGTGACCAAAGGCATAGATGAAGGCAAAACTATGCACATAGTCTATCTTGACTTGGCCAAGGCCTTTGACACAATCCCACATTCGGGCAGTATTGACAAACTAACCCAGTGTCGTCTTGTTTGGCATATATGTCTCTGAAGTCCAGGCCAAAATAGAGGAGCTGTGGCTAACCATGATGACTACAGATTAGGTGCTATAATTGAATCACCTAGCAATGTCAGTTCTCTTTACAAGGGGCTTACACAGACCAATGATTGGTGCCAAAGCCATGGTTTAAACTAAATGCTAAAAAATGCATCATCATTCCCTTTGGTAAAATCGATGTCCCTGCTGATTATAAAATAAACAATAGTAGCCTAAGTACCGATTCTGTAGTGAGACACCTAGGAACACAAGTTGACTGTGACCTCAACTTTGACAACCATGTGTCTACTGTGATGAGGAAGGCATTTTACTTCACTTACCTGATTAGCAAAGGCATTGCCTCAAGTGCAAAAGAGGTTATAACTTCCCTGTACTCATCCCACATCAGGCCTATTATTGAATATAATTCTCCCTTTGGTACACACTGTACCAGTCACCTGCAGCAGCTTGAGACCTCAGAGATTTCTAAGAAAATTCAGGGTCTCCAGCTCATGTGTTATGCAGACAGACTGAAGTTACTGTCACTGTACTCCGTAGTGTATAGACTACTTAGAGGTGACTTATGTCTGGCTTTCAGGGCTATATCTGACCCACATCTAATGAAAATGCTGCACATCCATAAGTCAAATAGGACTAAAGTCACACATTCTAGAGACCTCAATCTAGCCTGTGACATCAATGGGATCTGATGGAGAGACAGATGCATCTCTCAGAGGTTGCCACTCCTCTGGAATAGGCTTCCAATCCATGTCAAGCAAAGCACCTCCATGACCCTGTTTAAGCACAACCTGGATGACTGGATGGGAAATCATAAATTTCTGCTGGGGATTGTCCCTACTTCTCTCCTGGACATGGGTAATCCTTGCTAGATAAATCTTGGGGATAGATGATATCACTCATCTAGTATTATATTGGGATTTTATGACTAGGCTTGTAAAGACCCACTGGTCAACAGCCTAGTAACATCCTAAGAATCTTTGAACCTATGTGGTGGTTAACATGAAAATTATAATTGCAGAGAACTTTAATTGTGATTTAAGGGGAAAATGTAAAAAAGAAAGGGACAGACATAAAAATACAGGAAGTGATGCAATGTGGTAAATTAGCTGTGTGGAACAAATGTTAATGGACTTATAGAAGGGAGGCATCTGGATCTGAAAATCATTATTTTGTATTATTAGAAGGCTTGGGGGTAGCACATGGTGATACACTTGTGACATTTTTTGAGACCATTTGGCAATATGGATGGAGGTGATAGAAAAAAGAAAGTACAGTAAAATAGGAAAGGGAATAAAAAAAAATGAGAAATTATGGGATGAAGTTGTAGAGTGGGAAGTATTGCAGTTATAGAAGGATAATATAACCATGTAGGAGTTCTATAAAAACTGGTCTGAATGGTGGATTAAATTTAAAAAGCAGTATCAAAAGCATTTTAACAGCAGGATGATATGAGAAAGAACAATAAAGGGAAGTGTGGGCGAATATATAGAAATGTATTAGATAATTCAGAGAATAATACAAAAAAGCATTATGATATGGAAAAGAAATATATTAAAGAAATTGAGAAAAAAATAAGGCATTACTGTTTAGGCAGAGATATTGTTTACAAGGGAAAAGGGAGGAGGTATCTGCATAATTGAGTAAAATCATAAAGTAGGATATTAGTGCAATGAGGGGAAATGAAAAATGTAAAAGGAGAGGTAAAAAACACAAGCACAAATTATGAGTATTTTAGTACTGTTCTCTCTCTCTCTCTCTCTCTCTATATATATATATATATATATATGTATATCTGGGTCTACTTCACTTGACCTAAGACTCATTTGACTGACACCCAATTGACCTAAATTTAATTTGACCTAAAACTCATTTGACTGATTCCCATTTCACCGACATGAAAGACATAGACTTGTTGTGGGTTTTCCTTCAACTGTGACTTGTTTATGATAAAAAGAATTACTGTAACTTATATGACTGTAAGAATTCTGATAATCATGTAGAAAGTAGTGTTATAGTGTTTCTAAATGTGAATTTTTCTATTTACATTTTTATGGGATGTATCTAAAGTAATTTGGCGAATGTTTTGTGCATTCCCAGCAGTAGTGGCAGCATATAAAGTACTGCAAAGCAAGTTAAAGGTATATGCCCTTTTCCCCACTGTAGTGCAATCCTGGAGTTAGTATATATAATTGGGGGTGGGGGCACTGCCTCCCACATTGGATGGTGTCAGGAGGCATAGCCCCCAACCCAGATTGGTTGTACATTGTCCCATTTCTGTTAAGAGAGTTAGTAAGTAGTATTTAAGTTCTGGAAAGGGTTAGTCATTGGTGTTCTAAGTGTGCTTGTCTATGGTTTATGATTTAGTATGTTGAAATTCATCATTGTAAGCTGTCAGTGGAATGGGAGTCAGTCAAATGAGTTGTCAGTCAAATTAAATTTAAGTCAATTGGGTGTCGGTCAAATGGTGGGTGGGTTTCGTGTTTTTGTCTTTTTAGTGCAACCTCGGAGTGAGTATATATAAGTAGCGGGGGTGCAGGGGGCTTGCCCCCCTGCTTATATGTATGGTAGGTTTGTGTATTTGTGTTGTGTTTGTGTGTGTTTTGTTTGTTTGCTGTTGTGTGGGGAGGAAGGTGTATGTGTGTTTGTGTGGTGTAGGGTGTGCTTAAAATTGGTGATTTTGAATTTTGCTCTTTTGGGGTTTCGGTATTTTGATTTTTCGGCTTTATAGTCCTGAGATACTGAAATTCAATACTTCAGTCTTTGGAGATTATAAAGTGAATATATATATATATATATATATATATATATATATATATATATATATATATATATATAAAAAACTAAAAAGAAGGAAAATAAGAGAGAAAATAGAAAGTAAAAAAATTCCAGAATGAGTTAAGAAAACATTTGAAAAAAAAATAAATTAATATTAGTGAACAGGATTAAGTATTTGGGAAAGTAAATGTTAATTTAGTATCAGACCAGTATATATACAAATCACTGAAGCTTCCACGATAAACAGCAAAGGATATTTATTTGATAAAACAAGCGCTTTCACGGACTCGACAGGTCCGCTTCATCAGGTTACAAATTTCTTAAAAAATGACCACATTTTATATAGTAAGGTATCCGCCCTAATTAACTACCATTTTGGCGGTTAAAAGTCTAATTAAACATTAATTAAGCAATTAATACCATTTGGGCTGAATTCCATAAAAGGAAATCACTTCCTGTAAAAACATCTCTTAGATCTTATGTTACCTTGAGTCCAAAATGTAAAGAAGACATTCAACTACACATATAAAACTTCTCTTCATTGCTTTGTAAGACAAATCATTATAAATACTAGCTCAAGGATATGTAAAAAGTATTCAATCCAACTAGCATATAGTGTTTGCATAACATAATAATTTTATCTTTCTTAAGTTAAAAATATATATAATAGTTCAAACTGGATTCAATATAATTGTTCCATAAAATTATTCAGTCATATATTAATTTAATATTCTGAATATCCCAATGATTCTAAGAGACTTTAGATGGTCATAAAGATGAAAATATATAAAAAACAAATCCATAAGATGACATCTCATGTAATAGTATGGCTAAGCCACAATAAATAATCATAATTTAAAAAGTGTATTTAGTTATTTACACATTCATATGCATAAAACAAAAAATGAAATTAAATATATATTTGCACACTCCTAATAAATTTCTGCTTGTATATAAACGATTTAGTAATTTTCTCTAAATCTAAAATAAAAATATCTCTATAATAGTGCTGGTTTGATACTAAGTGCTGTATTCAGTCCTGGCTCTATGTGCGCCCTAAATAATAGAATCCATTTCAGCTCGAAAAGTTCCAAAGTGCCTACTGTATTGCCTTCCCTTCTGTTATGTTGGAGTATCTGTAATACTTTAAATTTGAACATATGGGATGGAAATAACTGACAGTGCCTGGCTAAAGCATTGTTGATGTTCATCTTCCGTATATCATAAACATGATTGTAGGCTCGATCTCTGAGCCTACGTGTTGTCATGCCTATGTAGTAGGCATTGCAATTGTCGCATGTCGCCAAATAGATTATATTTTTGGTCTCACATGTGGCATATCAGACCAGTATGATATATGGTATGGAATGTATAATGAATTAATGGATTAGCAGAGAGTATTTTGTAAATGTACTGAATGGATGATTGAAGGAAGGGTTTGTTTATGAATAATTATATAGTGGATATTAAATTCATATGGAAGAAAGATTTGAATAATGAAATAAAAAAACTGGAGACCTATCATACTAAATAACACAGATTATTATTTGTATGTGAATACCCACACAAAACCAAAGCAGGAAATGCCACCCAGTTGAAAAAACATCAACAACAAATTTAATGTGTAGAAAGGATGACCGACAAGGCAGAATAAAGACTTCAACATTTTTTAATTTGTGTATTAACAACTTTCATCTGAAACCACAGATTTCATCAGAAGATGCAACTTACATCAGTGTCAGCCATTTTATAACCAGTTCATGTTGTGACTTGCTGAGTCAAAATATTAAACAAACTGTACATTAAAAACTGTTGTATCAACCAAAGTTAAAAATGTTGTACAATGCAACCTACCAGTTACAAGTATATCCATATAATAATTAACCATAATGAATAGCTGCTTCATTAAGCCACAGTATAATATGAGCCACAAAATGCACTTGCCATCACAACTTTCTGCACTGTAAAATGTTCTGTCATGATCCTGAAAAAGGAGAAAAGGTGAAACAGATTTTTTTCCCCAAAATCAAAAATAAAAACTTTTTTTTAAATTGTTATAACTTCACCTGTGGTGTGCAAAGGCACTCTTGAGGTTTTTATTCCTAATGACATATTCATGTTCATAAACCCTTTCTCCCGGGACCTCTCCATTTTGCCAACATAAAAAACTCCACAGGTAGAATATGTGGCAAGGTATATATATCACAATGCCTCATCTGACCGACCTGAAGTGTTGATTTGTCAAAAAATCACATGACAAGAGTTACAAGAGTTACATTTTCTTGTACCCCCTTGAAGTCTTTTATGTAACTGTGTTCCAACACCATTTTTATACTTTTTGCTCATCTAAAGGTGTAGACAGAGGATGCCCACATGACTTCTTATATATTTTGAAAATAAAAAAGGATTACTCAATTTTCCTTAAAAATGTCCTTCACAAACTTGATCCAATCGGTATAGATGCAAATAATTTTGTTGTATGCATTTTGGTTTTTGTCTTCGCTGTCACAAAGTTTCACTGCTGCACCTTTTATAGCAACACAGAATCTATCAGTTCTACCCTGTGTAACCTTACTTTTAATGCCTTCAAGAAAATACCTGGAGCACCCCTCTCCAGAAATAAATCTACCAGGTAGTCCATCTGTTGGCAAAAAAGACAGTTTCTTTTGAGATAAGTCTGGAAATTCACACCATTTAATATTTTTCTATACTGATTTTTTTGTTTGCAAGGTGATTGTTTTTAAAATGTAAATAACTATTGAAAAAAAGTCTAACTCCTAAATACATTCAAAGAAAAACAACCAACCTCAATTTTGTTTTTATATAAATAAATGTCCAAAAAAAAATCAATGCTGTCATGTGAATAATTATAAGTGAATTTTAAAAAACTTTAAAAAAATCTGTGGTGGAATTTATAAACTCAACAAATTCCTCTAAAGTTGATAAGGCTCCATTCCAAATCATAAAGAAATCATCCAGGAATCTAAGGCATATACCACAGTACTGCGAGAATTTGGAAGAAAATAAAATGTTCCTTTTCCAAAACAGGAAAACAATGTTGGCATACATTGGGGTATTGATAAGGCTCCATTCCAAATCATAAAGAAATCATCCAGGAATCTAAGGCATATACCACAGTACTGCGAGAATTTGGAAGAAAATAAAATGTTCCTTTTCCAAAACAGGAAAACAATGTTGGCATACATTGGGGTACATGGAGCTCCCATTGCCACTCCTTGTGTTTCATGGTAAAATTCCTCTTCAAACTTAAAACTGTTGTATCTCAGTACAGCATTCACAATTAGCATCCCTGTATGAACTGGAATCAGATGTAAGTTCAAATAACATTTGTTCAAACCAACCAATATCAATCAAGTGTGAAATTACAGTAAATAAATCTTTAATGTCCATGGTAACAAAAATACCTCCTTCAGAGAAATTTATATTAATAATAATTTCCAAAAAGTGCCAAGAATCTCTTAATATGCGTGGGCTAGAATCTGATATATTTTGCATTTTATAATCAATAAACTTCTCTACAGATTCAGTTTTTTATCCACATGCCACTACAATGGGTCTTAATTGGGGGTCACTGAGGCTTCTTTGAACCATTGGAATGCCAACAATGGTTGACTTTCTGACTGTGTTAACCTTTACGTAATGAAACAGGCTTCTATCAATTCTTTTCTCCATCAATAACTTTTCTAACCAAAGTTCAGTTTTTTTTATAATAAATATGAACTTCATTCACAGAAGTACATTCATAGGTAATCGATACACTCAACAGGTTCAACACACATGCTACATCATCAATGTGCAACATCAAAACAACCAATCCACCTTTGTCCATTTTCATAATCCTGATTGTGGGATAACAGGTCAGATCATTAGTCTACTGTATGTCTAAGATTTTGACTCAGAAAGTTGTATGACATCAACTGGTTAAAAATGGTTGATGCTGATAAAGTGTTCTGATGGACTCTGTGATTTCAGATGAAAGCACTTAATACACAGATAAAAAAAAACAAAAAAACATTTGGACAGCTTTTTCTGCCTTGCCAGTCATCCTTTCTACACATTCAATTTTTATGAGAATAATACAGAGGAGAATGGAAGGAATGATGTGGGATATTAGGAAGAATGTATATATGGTATAAAAGGGAAGGGATGTCAAGAATTGTTATTGCTTGGGAGAGAAATAGTGGATGATATTATAAGTAAAAGGGTGGATGTGAAACTTATGTTAGGTAATATTAGCAAGGCATTCAGTACAGTAGGACATGATGCTTTGTGGGATGCTATGGAGAAATACTGTTTAGGTAACAGAATCAATAGAGTATATAAGTCAGCATATGAAAATAATTGAGAAGTGTCAGTGAATGGTGGCTGGGTAAAGAAATATGCATGTGGTATAAGACAAGGATGTCCCATGAGTGTAATATTGTTTGCATTGTTAATGAATGCAATAGTGAGTGAAGTCGTTTTTAAAACGAGAGATACTAGATATATAATGCAAAAGGATGTGGTGATTCCAGTAGCTTTGACATATGCTGATGATGTAACTGTAGTTGCCAATAACAAAATATGGATGAGGGAAGTGTTGCTTTGCCTGAATGCATATTTAAAGGAAAATGAAATTACCTTGAAGAAATAAAAAATGTAAGGGTAAGCATTTTGTTGAAAAATTGGGTTTGTGTGTTTTTCAATGAATGAAGTGTCTTTCCTAGGGATAAAATATTGGAAAAATTATGTAGTTATGATGCAGTAGGAGGGTTAGATAAAAGAAAAGAAAGAAATATGCCTTCTGTGAAGGACATATACATTAGCATTCAGGAAGAAGTTTTATCTGGTGAATTCTGTATCAAAGGGAAAATTTGTATATATGTTGAATGTTTATGTGATCCCAGAAAAATATGAAAAGGAAATTGTGCGATTGGTGTTTTATTTCATATTGGTTTCAAGACTAAACCCAGTGGAAAGAGGTGTGTTGTATATGAGAAAAGATGAAGTGGGATTGGGGTTGATTGTTAAAAACTGAATAGCAACAAAAAAAAAAATAGAGCATCACCCAAATGAGTTATACTTGAATACTATATGTACAAAGCAATAAAAGATCATATCTCTGTAACCATTTTAACTATAGGTATTTTATTTATTTATTTGACATTTGGCAGGAGCCCTGGTGGTACAGAGGTAGCGTTGTTGCCTCACAGCAAGAGGTTCTCCTGTTCGATGCTCGGCTGGATTCTGCATGTCCTCCCCGTGGTCGAGTGGCCTCAGAAAGACATGCGTGAATGGGCGTGCCTTCGCTGAAGGTTGGGCATTGGGCTGACAACACAGCACCATAAAAATCTACTGCCAATCATTAGCGGACCGGAGTTCCGCTGTGGCGACCCCTAACCGGGAAAAGACAAAATGACAAACATTTATTTATTTGACATTTGTTAATCAGGTTAGTCCAACTGAGTCAGTGACCTTTTTTCAGTAGAGACTCGAGGAGAAAAGCTCCAGGTAATATTACAAAAAAAAAATTAAAGTATAAGGACGTAAACAAAAGGTTAAATACATAAAATAATAATACAAATTTTTATAAAGTAAAAGAAAACTTAACAACAGATCAGTTGTTACCCAAAGACCTAATATTTAATAAAAACAAATAATGAAAACAAATAATGTCATTACATTCTGGAAAACTTGAATAGTATATACAAAAGATGGGACAATAGACTGAGGTAAATTAATGATATTTGACAAGACAAAGATGGGTTGATAAGATAGTAGAGATCATGGATACAAGCTGTATGAGGTAAGACAGAGAGAAAAGTAGGGAAAAAAAGAGATGATATATGGATAGAGGTGTAACAGATTTATAACTGGCATTAGTATTTCCAGAGAATAATATGTCCAGATCATTCAAATACACTTTGGCATCTCCAAATAGAAAGACACATACACTATTTTACCTTAAATTATATGGTAAACAAACATAATTCTAATGAAAAATACTTCCTCTTTCAGAAGAAATACATATGATGTCTTACTGCTGATTTAATGATAACTCAGTAAAGATGTATTCTAGATGACTACTACAGTTTGAACATTGAGGAGAAGTACCACCCCTGTTTGAAAACCAAATAATGCAAAATGTCAGCCTATGGCAGTAAAGGCCCTATGAAGCCTTGTATTTTGCACCCGAGTATAAATGATCATACTTCATTCCCCTACGAGACTTCATGACAAAACTACCAAGTTATTCAGTGCTACTAAATGCATCTATTTCTTCTATTCTCTCCTTAGGGATCTAACAACAGCTCAAAAAATGAATGTGATCTCACCACTTAGCTTCAGCTGATCACATTTTAGTCAGAATATGTAAAAGGGTTTGTTCATAGGTTCATAGGTTCATACTAGGCTATCTGCCCTAAGGCATTTATAAGCCTAGCCAGAGTGTGTGTGGCTTTCACCACCCCTTAGGATGAGAATACTATACCCATTAGTTTGCTGTGCCTCTGTCCAGCAGTGATACAGAGATGATTCCCGGGGTAAACCTACGATCTCCCATCCACTCGTCAAGATTTCTCTTGAACAGAGTCAGTGAGGGGCTCTGCCTCACATGGACTGGGATTCTGTTCCATAGTGTAGGGAGTCTCTGGGTGATGAATCTGTCCCTCCAGCACGTCCTATTTATATCCGTGTTGAGATTTAAGTCTCTTGCTCTCGTGGCTCTGGTGGATTTGGATTTTTTGAGGTGGAGCATGTCCATTAATTCCGGGTTGGACATGGCCTTGTATGTCAGGCACAGATCACCTCTGAGCAGACGGTATGCGACTGAATAGAGCTGGAGTTTCTTCAGTCGGGCATCGTATGACATATGTTTGAGCCCCTTTATCCTTTTGGTGAGGAACTTTTGGGGTCTTTCCAACTGCTGCAGGTGTCGGGTAAGGTACATTCCGAATGGGGCGTTGTACTCAATCATTGGTCTGATAAGTGAAGAGTACAGGGTACAATGACCTCTCCTGATCTGGATGTGAATCCCTTCATGATCAGGTGGGCAATGTAGAAGGTCTTCCTAACCACTTTGGTAATGTGAGTGTCAAAAGAGAGGTTACTGTCAACTTGGGTCCCCAGGTCCCTGATAACTTCTTCCGTGTTTAATGGATTACCACCTATGTGGTAATTAGGGGTTACCTTGTTTTTCCCAAAGGGTATGACTATACATTTTTTGGCATTTAGCTTAAGGCCATGGCTCTGGCACCAGTTATCCATTTCTATGAGACCTTTCTGGAGGATGTCTGTGCCTGATGGAGTGTCAATTATGGTGCCCAGTTTGCAGTCATCTGCAAATTTTGTCATCCACAATCCCCCTATGTTTGCCTGCACTTCAGAAAAATAAATGCCGAACAAGAGGGGGCCCAGGACTGAGCCCTGTGGGACACCGCTCATGACCGGCTTAGAGTCTGACATGGCACCAGCAACTCTAACCCTGTGTGTTCTGTCCTTGAGCCAGTTTGTAACCCATCTTGTGACATATGGGTTTACATCTAAGCTGATGAGCTTTTCTATGATGCCCGAGTGGGGTATTGTGTCGAATGCTTTTGCTAGGTCAAGGTAGGCTGTGTGAACTGCCTTACCCTCATCAATGGCCTTAGTGACTGTTTCAAAAGTCGACCAAGTTCAAGAGGCAGGATCTGCCCTTGACAAAGCCAAATTGGGTAGGATCCAGTGTCTGTAGGTCCCCAATGTCTTTATTTATGAGTTCCATTATGATCCTCTCCATAGCTTTGCAGACAAGGCTCGTCAAGCTTATGGGCGGTAATTTCCAGGGTCCGTAGAAGCACCGCCTTTGTGGAGTGGGACCACAGTTGCCGTCGCCATTCTTTGGTACGTATCCTGTAGTAAGGCTAAGATTAAACAGCAGCCTTATGTGTGGGTTTAGTTCCTCATTGAGTTCGTGTAGCACACAGCCGGGGACACCGTCCGGTCCCATTGATGCTGTGTTTTTGCTTTAGAGAGCAGCTCTCACCTGGGCATCTGAGATGTTTGGGAGGCTAGACTCTGGTGGGATAGATATTTCTCCTTTTGGGGAGGGAGGAGAAATTTGCACTGAACCTGTCTGCCAGTATGTTGGCAATGTCTGTGGGTTCAGTGATTTTTATCATTTTGGACTAATTCTGAGCATATCTGGGAGTTTCCACCCAGATTTCTAACATAGCTAAAGAAGGCTTTATGATTGTCTTTTGTGTCATTAGCGATTTTTCTCTCAAAGTTGGCCTTGGATGATTTTATGAGTGATCGTAGTTTTTTGCTAGTATTGATCAGAGATGCCTTCCCATTTAGGGATTTTGCTCTGTCATGTAGTAGCTTTCTCCTCTTGTTGTAGAGTTTGTTTATGGCTGGAGTCCACCAGACCGGGCGCCTGCCTTTGGTGGAAAAGGTCTTGATTTTATTAGGGATTGCTTGATCCATACATTCCTGGAGGTGCTCGTAGAAGGCATTTGTAAGGGTTTCAGCAGCGTGGGTTGTGGTTTCCACTGGCTCGGTTTCCAATGGCTTGTATACATATTATGTGTGCATGTGCGTGTGCGCGTGCGTGCGCGTGCGTGTGCGTGTGTGCGTGTGTGTGTGTGTGTGTGTGTGTGCGCATAATGAGCATACATTAAACACAACGCATCCAATGAAAATAGGACATAATGCAAAATGTCATACTGTGATAATAAAGGCACATGAACTCTATATGTTCTACACTTGTATAAAAGACTGTATTTCAGTCTCCCTCTGATCTTCCTTTCTTTACGCAACTTTCAGTCTGAAAAATCCTATGAGGTATTTCACTGTTCTCAAATTGAAAGGCTGGATTTCTTTTGAGGCAGACTGCCAAGCTGCAATTTGCATTATTCACTTACAATGGCATTGCAGCTGAAATGAAGGACCTACATACAGCACTTATTTTTAGTGATGTATTCTCCTGGTTCTTATAGTAGAAAACCGTGCTTCTTTTTTAGCTAGACTACTACTCTACAAATGTGGGATTCACTTACCCTGGTCTTGTAGCTGAAGCAGTAGGCTTAATGCACCTCCTCTCAGTGAGGTATTTACTTGGTTTCTTTTAAGTATAAAGTTGTTATATTATTTCAGAAAGGCAGTGCTAGCCTGGCAATTGTAACTAGAGTAAGAGGTAAACAGTAGTGCTCTCAGAAAAGGACATCAGTAAGATTCTAGTGAAATTAAATTACACAAATGCTTTCAGTCCCATTTAAAACACAAAGTGAGGTACTGATCAAACATTTTAAAGCTAACTTTGATAGGGCCAAAATAACAGAAACGTGGGAATTAGCTGTAGTAAAACTGATATATAAGATTATGCTATGGATTGTGTTACCAGCTACAGGTCTATTAGCCTACTGCCTAATGCATGGAAGATCATGAAAACTTAAGTTTTTAAATATATAAGGGTGATGGATGGTCTAGCAAATATCCATCAGCCCACTAATATTAATGATGTTCAATCAGCTTTTATAACAATATCAGTGTTACAGCTGAGGGAAACATCCAGGCTGATGTAATCTATATTGATTTAATTGCTACTTTTGACATGGCGGACCACAAGCTGTTGACTTTTATGCTTGTTAGGCTTGGTCTAAACCTTTAAACTGGACTTCAGCATGGCTGCAAGCTGAAAACTGGCACGCTGTGTATAACACATGACAGGGTGATATTTTGGGGCAGGGTAGTGGTGTAACATAAAAGGATAGTCTGAGCCCCTATATTTTTAAATCTTGCCTTCCTTCTGATGTTTTCTACTGTCTATATGTGAATGATGTCAAATTAAGAAATTATATAACAAACATAAACCACTGACAAGCATTTCTGCAGTGTGTGTGTTAATTACAAATGAGCTACCTAAAATAACATGTTGATAAACATGGTTAACTCCAAAAAGATGGTATATGGCTCTTGAAGTCCACAGGGCAACTATAAAATAGGAAGCAGAAAAACAGAAGATTTAAGAATCTGAGCTTATAATAGACTTATTTTCAATTACATTGTGAAAGAGTACAGTAATGTTATCTACTGCATCAGAAGGTTTATAAACTATAGAGATTCTGAGAATATGAGATGTATATTCAACAGTTTTAATAACACCTAACGTAAAATATGTGAAATGTCTCTGATTGCCATATACAAAGAAGCAAGTGGTGAGACTTGAGAGCATCCAAACAAGTTTCATAAAATTATTAAGGACTTTAAACACATTGGCATAAAAAGACACATCATCCAAATTAAACTTAGTTTTAATTATGAATAGATATGATAACATAGTGATTTTATTCAGGTACACAAAGCACATCTTTGATCTGCACTTACAAAAATGTCTATGTTTATATAAAAGAAGTAATCGTGAACATGTTAGATTACTAAATATTTAAAGGAAGAATGTACAGAAACATTGAATGGCTATCAGAAAGAATTGTTGAAAGTTGGAGTAATTACCAGCACATGTAAAAAAATTATACTGAATAACTCACTCCTTTGCCTACCAAACCATAAACTTTCCCTGCAGGGGATTCATTCCCATGTTGTTGGAAATCCCATGATCTATTGAGGTAATAGCCATCTGGGGAGATATCATACAGTTAGACATTTTGGCTGTCTGCACTTTTGTAGGCACCCCTGCTTTGACAGCATTTTACTGTGAACGGTCTAACCCTTCCCCTAGTGGTGATTTGTGTTATCTTCACTATAAATGTCTCAAAGTATGAGACCAGTTCAAGAAATAAATGAAGAAAATGTATATAGAGATATTGAGCATAATAGGAAACCTCATATATATATATATATATATATATATATATATATATATATATATATATATATAGGTCCTATTTGTGTTGTTGAAAGTACTTTAGTGAAAGTGCATTTTGTCGAAAATGCACTTTTGCTAAAGAAAAAAAAAACATGCAGTTTGCATGTACCGTTAGTTGTACATCAATGTATACTGTTGATGTACAACTAAGAAAACTCCTGTTGAGATCGTGGTACAGTGGGGATAAGGGAATATTCCCTTTTCCCCACTGTAGTGCGATCTCGGAGTGAGAATAATAAAGTGGGGTGGTGTGCAGGGGGGCTTGCCCTCCCTACATAATGCTGTTTAGTTTATGTTTTTTTTTTTTTTTTTTTTACATTTTCCTGTTTTTGTTCCGAGAAAGTGCATTTTCGATATAATACACTTTTGCAGAAGTGTGTTATCAGAAATAGTGTGCGTGTGTGCGTGTGTGTGTGTGTGTGTGTGTGTGTGTGTCAGGAGTAAGGGCATGCAAGTTGATAAACTGTGTGTAGATTCTAAAAGTTATCCTCAGACACAACATATTATAGATATATTTACAAAACTTTATACAAAACAGTTTGGCTCCACAAGGGGGATAGGTTGTCCTACTGACATCCAGGTGATCTCAGATACTGAAATCAAATTAAATTATTTTCAAAAAGATGTAAACTGGATCTAAACAAAGCACAGGGAGAAGACAGAATTAGTAATTATGACCTGAGAACACTTCACCTAGAACTTACAGTACCTTTATATTTATTATTTATTAGGTCATATACATATTTGGAAATTCCTCAAGATAGGAGACACGCACTTATTAAACCTGTCTTTAAGGGAAAGTGGAGTAGGACAAACCCAGAGTCATACAGACCCTTAAGTGTACTTTCATGTTATGGAAAATAATGGAGTAGGTAATACTGGATAAGTTATTGTTAGAACTGGGAAGGTTGGGACTTGAAACCATGCATTTTGAAAATAGATCTATTGCCACCTGTAATATGATGTTCTATAACAATATAACAACAGCTATGAATGAAACATTTTGCTGTGATGTAATTTGTATAGATTTAATTTTATTTTCATAGAGTCATACACAAAACACCGATCAACAAATTACAACAATTAGGTATTGATGTACTCTTGATAAGATGGTTAGCTGCATGGCTTACAAACAGGACATGTCAAGTATCATACAGCAATTGGACAGGTGAAATCCTTAGTTACAGTAAGATTTCCCACAGGGCTCAGTCTTAGGCCCTTACTTGTTTAGATTGTATCTTTCAGTCTGTCTTTTTTCTCTGAGGTGTTCTACACTCTGTACGCAGATGACTTGAAACTGATTACATGTGTTACAGATATGGCCGGTCTGCGAAAGAACTTGACTATTTGAAGATAAATACATCAAAAACTAAGCATATGAGATTTGGGTGACATAAATTAAAAGGTGACTCTTTAACACAGCACACAGTGATTGAAACTGTAGATTCATTTAAGGACTTGGTTATATGGGAGATACAGCTCTGAGTTTTTTTTCCTGATCTTATCAACCAATTGATCAATGACTGTTATAGAAGTATAGGCTCTATAAAAAGGTTCATAAAGTCTAAGAAGTCAGAAATGATTATGTCATTGTGTGTTAGTGACATTAGACCAAAACCTGCATATGGAATAATAATATCGAACCCTTATAGGAAAGGAATCATGAGTAAACTGGAAAGAGTACAGTGGAAATATACCAAAGGCATCTATGGAGATAATTAAGTTATTATGAAAGACTAAATATCTTAACTTGTACAGCATCTAAAGTAGATATTTAAGAAGAGACCTTATTCGGGTATTTACAGCGTTTAGAGACAACTACCTCTGGGAATGTTTGGGGTTATCAAAAAGCAGTAGAGAATCCTCAGACAACCTGTGTAGAAGATTCTATAGGAATGAGAAGTCTACTAATTGGTTCTCTGAGAGAGCAGCTGGTGCTTGGAACAGACTACCAAACTACATTAAAGCAAGAACTAATTTAGATATTTTTAAGAACAGCCTAAACACTTATTATGGAAACAACTGTTTTGTTGTATTGGCAGACCTGAAGGGCATTAATTCCCATGCTTGAAATATTTGTATGTATGTATATCTGTACCTGTGCCCTTCTATCAGCATATGCATGCAAGTATGGGGGCCTCTTCTTCCACATATAAGATCAAGGCCACCATCAGCTGCTTGGCACTCCTGCTCATATCATCCTTATTCTGGCTTCTGACATTTCTTCCCATCCACCAGTGGCGGTTATGTGACCAGGAAAGTGATAAGAGATAGCTAAGAAAACCATCCACACCTGTCCAAATAGGTATATCCATCCTTCCTGCCTACAATGTCAAGGTCTTGAAAAGCTATTCAAATCTGAATTCTCTGGGCCATAGTCAGAGATGTATCCCTCTATGTTTCAATGCAGCCATCTTATAGAGTTTTAAGAAAAGACTGCACATGTAGTATAATTTCTGAGAGGAATAAGGCTTACACCCTTAATTAATTCACTACTGTATTGTAATGCATTGTAGCAGGATCTTAAGCTGTAAAATATACCTAAGGCTGCTATTCTACACTTAGGGATTTCAGTGTAGCAAAATTGACCTCACCACTTTAGCTGCTTTCAGATCATAGTGTTTTATTCTCAACATATTACAAATAAAAAAAAAATTTATATAGAGAATATATATATATATATTCACCGACTCTTAAAAAATGAGACCACATCGATGAAAGTTCAGAATACTGAAACCGCAAATACCCGACTTCCATTTACCCAACCTGCTAATGCATCCACTGTATTCAACACACAGCTCTCAACACCTCCCATAAAATGGCATGCTATACCTTTAAAAATACCTATTTGCTACCAAACACAATTTAACGGATCCTACCAACAAATTCACAGATAACAAAAACTGAACCAGAAAGTAATAATAATATTGAAAATATAAAGTAAAATATACCAGGTACAAATAAATATAAACAGAAAATATAACTTTTCAATCTACCCACCCACTAATCACAAAACAAAACCCAAACAAAACCCACTGGATATACATAAAGGTACCTATAGCACCGATATGAATATTCAGTAGGAAAGGTTAAATTCAGACAACTACTGAATTGCAACCAAAACTTTCATGCAGGGGGCTGCCCCCCCCCCCCAAAACCCATGCAACTTAAATATACCAACTCTGAGATCACTCTACAGTGCAGTGAAGAGTGGATTTCCTGTTCCTCTCACTTCAGACTGTCGGCATGTCAAATGTTCAGTGTTCTGAACTTCAGTAATGTGAAGTTTCACTCTTGTGAAACTTCAGTCTTCTCATCTCTTTTTTTATCAGGTTGTCAAGTTTCCCATAGAAGTTCATAATAAAAAAATGAAATTCCGTTTCCATTAGGTCTGTTTATACAACATACAGTCATATTAAGATATTTGGGTGTAAATTTCACTCAAGCATACCATTCTATGCTTTAACTGCACCTGAAACCTCATTTACATGACAGCACATTTTCTCTTAGTACAAGGAGTTTAGGACTCACGCACCATATATATATATATATATATATATATATATATATATATATATATATATTCATATACACACACACACACACGCACACACACACACACACACAAACACACACACACGCACACACACACACATACACACACATATATATATATTTATATATATATATATATATATATAGAGAGAAAGAGAGAGACAGAGAGAAATATTCTATATAAGTAGATTGATAAAGCATACACATTGCCTTGCCTGCTGAAATATATGTCTTTTTTTCCCTGGTGTAATTAGAATTTAGTCCATATATACTCTGCACATTCTTTTAGCCTGCTTTTGGAGCAGAGGTCAAGTATTCCCCAGTGGAAACTAGACGTAACGCGACACTAGAACATCAAAAGTCCGCTGCAAAAGTGCACTTCAGACTTGTACATGAAGCTGTATATCATTCCATTGTGACAGTTCATAACAAAAAATTCAGGGAAGTCTAATTATGTCAACAAACAAAGGAAGCACTGATCTTGATTAAGGTGTACAAACACCAGAGTATTAAAACAATGCACTGAAAAAGTCTCAAAAACGTTGAGCACTTTTGACTCTTTATTTCCCTCTTTATTCCAGAAAAAAAACACTCATGGCCCAGATAAGGTTTTATATGCATCACATTCAAATCAAAATTACATGACAGAATACTTACTAACAGACAAACGAGTGCATCCATATGTGATTCCTGCTCTTAAAGTGACACACTTGTTCATTCAAAGTGGCATTCTGAATTAAAAATACATTATCAAAAGACACATGCAAGAATGTTAACTAGTTAAATGTTTAGAAAATTGATATGTCTACTGAATTTTATTTTCATATTTATATTTTTCCTTCTAAAGTAATAAGGAATTAGAGCACATATATTACAGACTTTAGTTTAGGCGTGCCTTTTGAGCAGACATCAAACAGCAGCCAGTGGATACCATGTACTATGTCAGGCTGTGACACCAAAAGCCTCTGAAACATTGCATCTAGATATGAAACCATTTGATAAATCCTCTCTGAATATTCACAATAAAGATGCTAGAAAATAATAATCAAATTAGTACAGAATGTATACATCATCCTATAAACAAATAAAAGAAATGTTGCAATGCCTAATGACATTTTTATGATTATTTTACTGCTGTTGCAATGACAAGTTAGAGTTCATATATTATGCACACTAATTTTTTTTAATACCTTTCATGCAGCATCCAACTGGAAGCCAGGTAAAATGTTTGACTGCAAAACCAAATGTTTATAGGTTCATAGATTAGTACTAGACTAACAGTCCTTGTGAGCCATTTTAAGACTAGCCAATTACCCCATATGAGAATCAAACCCTGGACCTCGTCTCTATAAGGTAAACACCTTAACCATTACACCAACCTCCCACCCAGACTGAAGCACTGCACTTGAAACCTATGCAGGAGGTGATATGCCAGTTTTCCCATGACTATCCATAAAAAGGTATTAGGGAATTATAGAAGAATACAAAACACACTCAGGGTTTCCAGTATACCATCGTGAACTTTACTTTATTTCAGTCCTGATAAATGCCATTGCCACTGTCAATACATGGAGTTCAGGCTTCACTCTGCATGTATTAAAAGAAATGTTGCCATTTTCTAATGAAATATTTATGGATTTTACAGTCAATGTTATAATGCTAAAATAAAGGCACATTTTGGACATTGGCTGTAGTCTTTCATCCTGACTGTACTTTGTATAATCAGACCTAATGGAAACTGAATATAATGCAACTCGGCAGCCTCAAACTTTGTAATGGTCACGTAGATCTATTATGGAGATTATCAGTACAGGGTTATATATCTGAAATAGGGTAATATTTTTAGCCAAACATTTAGAAACCAAATCTGGATATTCAGTTATAAATTGTGGTTAGATTGCACATTTCGATGCAGAAGTAACAGAGTAATGGTGCATTGAATTTCTGAGTTACATTTCCCTCTAATGCTTTACCTTTTTACCTTCTGTAATAGCATTTCAAACGCTTGAAAACATCATTTTCTGTGACAGATAAATACTAGTTTTAGTTATTGTGCTACAAAGGTAAACTATATTAACGAATTTATGAATTATTTATTCACCCCAAGTGAAAAAGTAAAAACAAATGGAATGCACTTGCATTAGAGAGACTGGGAAATTATAATTTTAAATTAAATATGTGAAACCAAGCATGGACTGTATTGTCACTGTGTTTCTAATATGTAACAGACACTAGTTTCAGATCCTTTCTCACACATACTGCTTCTGTGTAATGTGTCCCTTCAGCGAGAGTGCATAATCTTTGAGAGAGAAGAAACCATATACATATAATAGCCACAGTAATCTATCTCAGCTTGCTGCTGTTAGAGCCATAAAGTTCTCCAAACTGGTCATAGCAATGATAATTTAAACATGATCCTATAACTGTCCGTCAATTTACACATAATCTGCCCCATAAAAAGATAATCAGAATCAGTACACTTGAGATATTAAACTGAAAAAAGGGAATATAATAAAAACAGAAATGTATTTCAGCTTGATGTTGTCAGACACATGAACTGCACCCAACAAACCATACAATTAATGGTTCAGAGCTGTCTGCATAATTGCCATGCACATCCACATACAGCATGCTTTCTCACCCTTACTTCCAAATGATAGCTATTTCATCGCTCACCTCTAAAGTTTAATGAAGATGAAAGTGAAAGAAATAATGACCACAGTAATGTAGTGAAGATGAAAGTGAAAGAAATAATGACCACAGTGATGTATTGCAACTTGTTATTCTCAGACTCATACTCATTGCCCCAATTCATATCAATGACGTTTTCACAGTTATCAAGAAACTGCCATCTGCTTTCACACATAGCTTCTGCCACTCAAAAGATAGCTACTTTCCCTGTACAGCAGATGGAACAACCAATCAAAACTCATTTCAAAGAATGAAATTGCAAATGCATTTAATATGCATTCAAGAATGCGTAAGATAAAAATATACAAGAACAGCAAAGATGACTGAATAGGAAGATAATTACAATGTTATATTTTCAAATGTAATTTGACTGCTTTCACAAAGTCCAAAGTGCCATAAGAAGCCAGCTTTTCCAATACATAATGAATACTTTATTTGCATTCATTGTTCTTCCTCCTTTTCACGCATATAAATAAGTCTAAACACATCAGAAGATGATTATCCACCCTAGTCTGCTCATAAATTATATGACATTTCACAATTTGACAATGCATTTTCCTAGCAGAGAGCAAACTCGTGTGTTTAATCCCCGCACAGAATTTTACGTCCTGGACAAACTGAATTAATTCAGATCATATGCTACCAAAACATGAAGTTAAAAATAATGATAGAAACAAAGCAGTAATTGCAAACCTAGTAGAACATTTTCTTAATTAATTGAAACTGTAGTTTTCCTCAAAATGCATGAAGATGTTAGGAGTAAAATATGAACACACAGATTTTAAGAGAATGTTGTCAGGAATGACTTTATATTCATTTTAAAAATTTAATGCCAGTTTATTTTTTCACTGACAACTGACATTACAAAGATAATACATATACATGACTGTACTTTTCTCCATATATTCTGCATGCAATGAAAACAACAGGCCTCGGATGTAACAGGATATATATTCCTGGCAAAACTTTATACAACTAGTTAATTCAAAATCAGACAACAGGAAGAGTGGAGCCACATCAAACCAAACCTGTCTTGTAATTTAGCTACTGTATTCCACAAGAAAATTAGTCTTCCAACTTTTGTTCAGCATAAAAGAATATAACAAAGGTACACATCCAACTCTATCACAAATATTTGGAAAGCAATATATGGTGTACAATTAGTGACATATTTTTAGCTGTAGATAAATCATCATCATTATCTTCTTTCGGCTGTTCCCATTAGGGGTCGCCACAGCAGATCACCTGTTTCCATTTCTTCCTGTCCTCTGCATCTTGCTCTGTCACACCAACCACCTGCATGTCCTCTCTCACCACATCCATAAACCTTATCTTAGGCCTTCCTCTTTTCCTGTTACCTTGTAGCTTCCTCCATAGTATCTTTTTCCCAATTTACTCAGCATCCCTCCTCAGCACATGTCCAAACCAACATAATCGTGCCTCTCTGGCTTTGTCTCCAAACCTTCCAAGCTGGGTTGACCCTCTAATATACTTATTCCTAATCCTGTCCACCCTCGTCACACCCATTGCAAATCTTAACATCTTTAATTCTGCCACATCCAGCTCAAACTCCTGCCTTTTTCTCAATGCCACTGTCTCCAACCCATATAACATAGCTGGTCTCACTACCCTCTTGTAGACCTTCCCTTTCACTCTTACAGGTACTCGTCTGTCACAAATCACTCCTGACACTCTTCTCCACCCACTCCATCCTGCCTGTACTCTCTTCTTTACCTCTCTTCCACACTCATGGTTAATCTGAACTATTGACCCCAAGTATTTAAACTCATCCACCTTCGCCACCTCTACTCCTTGCATCCTCACCATTCTTCTATCCTCCCTCTCATTCACACACATATATTCTGTCTTAGTCCTCATTCCTCTTCTCTCTAGAGCATATCTCCATCTCTGCAGGTTCTCCTTCACCCGTTCCCTACTCTCACTACAGATCACAATGTCATCTGCAAACATCATAGTCCATGGGGACTCCTGTCTGATCTCGTCTGTCAACCTGTCCATCACCATTGCAAATAAGAAAGGGCTCAGAGCTGATCCTTGATGTAACCCCACCTCCACCTTAAACGCATCCATCACTCCCACCGCAGACCTCACCGCTGTCACACTACCCTCGTACATATCCTGTACCACTCTTACATACTTTTCTGACACTCCTGACTTCATCATACAATACCACAACTCCTCTCTAGGCATCCTGTCATATGCTTTCTCTAAGTCTACAAAAACACAATGCAACTCCTTCCAACATTCTCTGTACTTCTCAAACAACGCTCTCAGAGCAAAGATCGCATCTGTAGTGCTCTTTCCTGGCAGGAAACCATACTGCTGATCACTAATCATCCCGTCCCTTCTTAACCTTGCTTCCACTACTCTTTCCCATAACTTCATGCTGTGACTATCAATTTTATCCCTCTGTAGTTACTACAGCTCTGCACATCACCCTTATTCTTAAAAAAATCGGTACCAAAACACTTTTTCTCCATTCCTCAGGCATCCTCTCACTTTCCAAGATTTCATTAAACAATCTGGTAAAAAACTCCACTGCCATTTCACCTAAACACCTCCATGCTTCCACAGGTATGTCATCTGGGCCAACAGCCTTTTCATTCTTCATTCTCTTCATAGCTATCCTTACTTCCTCCTTGCTAATCCATTGTACTTCATGATTTACTATCCCTACATCATCCAACCTTCTCTCTCTTTCATTCTCTTCATTCATCAACCCCTCAAAAAAATTTTTTTGGGCAAAGACAAATCATTTAAATGTTGCTGTATGGTAAAGGCAAACCATGGCAGACTTGGTGGTATTGATTTGATTCCTGTAAATAAACTCCCCAGTGTGAAAAGGCCAGGAGTATTGATACATCTCCTCAATAGCAGCAGGATGAGCTTAGCCACTTCTGATAATCTTATATTTCATATAGTTAAATTATTAGACTATAATATATCAAGAAGGTAAAGAGCTGTTAAACTCACAAGATGTATTTGCTACCACTTTTTCTTCAACAGATATTACAGGATCTCTTGATTTACAAAGCATGCACTGCCAACAAAGATATTCCACAGTGACTAAAGATACATCCATAGCAATTTCCAATAATGTCTGGAGTGAGCATGACATGACCAGCAGTAACTTATACTTCCTAATAGAACCAGAAAGCAGCAGTTGTCATAAACCTGCAGTAAACAGATTTATTGCAGCAAAATGCTAAAAACAACAGATCATGCTGTAAAGCTCATATGATGAAGAAAGTCAGCATTACAGGTACCACAAAGTTAATCATATATGTAAACAACTACCTACATATTAAACTGTAAACAACACACTGTATAACTCAGCAAATACATATTGCATAGTCCCCGGTGTCACAGGAATCAAAAGATCAATGCACGCATTCTCATAACTAGAAATAAGATAAATGCAAACAATTCAGTATGTGTCTCATCAACTGCATATTACATAATCTCCATGATACATCAATGACACAAATATTGCTATTCTTCCTACATTACAGCACATCTCTTTCTTGTTACTGCTTCAATGAATATGCAATTGACAAATACAATATCCAGTATATTATCAGATAAAATACGAATGAAAGATGAACTTTCAAATATATGAGCATACAACTAAATGCCTTCCTACTAAATATATATATATATATATATATATATATATATATATATATATATATATATATATATATACACACAGTGTATATGTATATATATGATTATGTTAGCAAATCCAAAATGTCAAGCTACTGAAAGCAACTGCCCAAACACATAATCACACAACTAGAAAAGAAAAGACTTCCAATCATAAGTGTTGTCATCTGTGTGGCGTTTGCATGTTCTCCCTGTGTTCACGTGGGTTTCCTCCGGGTACTCCGGTTTCCTCCCACATTCCAAAGACATGCATCTGGAGCATTTTTCCCCAGGCATCCGCTGAAAACAGGCTCTGTGAAACCTAGTCAGACTTTCCTGGTCAACAAATGTTAAATAAATAAAAAAATAAAAAAAAAGCACTAAAAAACAGCTGATGTGAATGACTTATTAATGGGAATACCACAGCACTGGCTACTGCCGCTGGTATTAGATGCATCATCTGTTGATGCCTCATTGCCTGGTAGGAGCCTGAGATCAGTCTTTCCATTCCCTTGCTGACACATAACCAGAGACCACTACAGAGCCTAGGCCACTGCATCACAACTGGAAATAATGCTGTTTCCAGAGCAACTCAAATACCTGTTTGAATATATACAGTGCTTTAGTTTTGTCTTGTAGGCTCTTCATGTACTCAGTGTACCAAGAACACCTCTCTGGAATTTTTTCCAGTCTGATTATGTCAGTGAAGGAATAAAGAAATTAGTATTAAACATTTAGCTGCTTAATGCTATTATAAAAATATGGTATTTAGCCTCCTGAAATGATCACCTTACACAGCATCCTGCACTTCATCTGTATCAATAGCTATCTCTCATACACACTATCAATCTATACTGCATATTCTTAACCATGATTTAAACCCTGTCCAGGCAGTTATTCAAACTCTTCTGTACACAAAACATTTTCTTGTACATAGAAATCTGCATCTAATTATGAAACAATGTTTTAGTACAACTGAAATTATTATTTCTACTTTAAATCTATGCTCATTATTTCATGTGTTACGTCTTTGTACAATATGGCTTGGCAGCTGTTCTCTTGGCTCTGTATTACCCAGCAAAACACACTTAGCAAATAAACAGATTATTCTTAAGATATGTTCTATAGATTTACATCTAGTGTAGTCTTTAAAGTCTTTCTAGTGATATTTAAAATTTAGGTCAGATCACTCTGTTTCATACAATAATGCTTTTCAAAACTGTATACTAGCAAAACAAATATCTCAGTCAGAAATGCATTTCAGAAGAAGAACTTTTAACCAGTCCAGGTTTTATTGGCAGATGTATTGCATATCTCAACAGAATAGTCAAACAACAGTAAGAATCATAAGAAGGTATGTTTATGATGCAAAAAAAGCTGGAATTAAAGAAATATGATGACAGCTGGTTCTAATAGCTTCTTGCATATTGATGTCTCGCAATGCTTTGTAAGAGCATCATCTTTGTAAACGAGCCAAATAAAACTTGAAAGTACAGCACTTTCGATAATTCATTCCTGCTTCTATTTTGCATAACTAGTAATAAATGCTGAGCCAAGTTGTGAAATAACTGTAGGAAAGTGAATTTCCTGACAGCCCTTTGAATTATTTTGTTGTTTTTAAAATGACATACTGGAAAGCTACTATCCTTCTTCTTGCAGTGGGATTTGAACAAATGATTTAGGCAATAAATTTCTCTGTTGACTAAGAAATATTAGATTCCATTTACTTTTCTTAAACATTGTTGTGTTGTTTTATACTAGATGGTTACATACTGTACTGCAAACCAACTGACAAGCCATGTAGTACACTTATTATGAAAAAATGAGTAGTAACTATTCTTAATTAATAGCTGGAAAATTGTTTCTTAAAACTGTATTAAGGAAAGAGCAAATAAATCATGGCATTGTGTTTTTGAACTTACTAAATTAATATAGCAAATCAGCTCAGAGCTCAGGAATCTATCATCTACAAAGGTTATATCTATTACCTAATAGATCAATTGGGATGACATTTTCACAGGTTTCAAATCAGCAGAATTTAGTTAGCAGACGTAGGATTTATTCAATAAATGCTCTAGGTCAGTAAGAAATAGTAAAGCAAAATACGTATTGAAATTCGTATGGATTTATTGCTTTTCTGGACAATTCTATATATAAGGCTTTCATACTGAGTTTAAGAATGTTTTGTTAAAATTTGCTGATAGAGTTTATTCTGTTTTAAAGAAGTTATGGCACATTAACCTTATCTGCATTAACATTAAAACATAAACCTTCTTTCAGATATGACTAAAACATTTTTTACAGTTTTACATCTGCTGACACCATATATTTTTGGTTCATAGGTAGGTACTAGGCTATTGGCCCTAGGGCCTATACAAGCCTAGTCAAAAAGGAACCCAGGCTTTCGCCACCCAAGAAAATGATTTTCCTGTGCTCCTGTCGAGCAGAGCCACAGAAGTGATTGGCAGGGTGAATTTCCTATTTCCCATCCAGTCATTATGATTTTTTTTGAAGAGTGCTAATGAGGAGCTTTGTTTGATATAGACAGGTAGTTTGCTCCAGAGTATGGGAAGTCTCTGGGACAGGAATCTATTCCTCCAGCATGTTCTATTTATTGTAGTGACAAGGCTTAGGTCCCTAGAGCATGTAGGTCAGAGGAATAGGGATTTCTTTAAGTGGAGCATGTCCAATAGCTCTGGGTTTGACATAGCTTTGTATGTTAGGCAGAGATCGCTTCTGAGTAGGTGATATGCGACGGAGTAAAGCTGGAGTTTTTTGAGACAGTCTGCATAGGGCATCTGTTTGAGGCCAATAATCCTCTTTGTGAGGTATTTCTGCAGCCTTTCCAGTTGTTGCAGATGTCTTGTGAGGTACATACCAAAAGGGGTGTTGTACTCTATAATGGGGCTAATGAATGATGAGTAGAGGGGAACAATGACCTCTTTTTTCCTGGATGAGAAACCATAATATTCTGCAAAACAGTCAGACTATTTGCTCATCATGTTTGCACTTCTAACCTGATTAATAGAGGAACATTCAGCCAGTCAAATTTTAGGCCAGACAAGATTCGTAAATATTCCAGTACAGATTTATCACAGCAGTCTTACAAATGAAAAGGTCTGACTGGAGACATAAGTACACCTTCATTAGAGCTCCATGTGCACTAAATGGCAGGGTGGCAATTTAATGACCCATTCGACCATGAGATCCTTTACTTTCTCTAATAATCTGCCTTTTTCTTGCCTATTTATTGTTTACTGATGGGTGATCCTGTAAAAATGAAGGTTGGCACAAAGCCTAAAAGGTAATATGGTATTTATTTTTGCAGAATAAGTAGGTGCAGCTGTCTGTCATTGAGTTTAACCGTAAGGTAAAATTCCAACCAAGTAACAAATGGAATCCATAAAGAAAAAAAGAAATGCTGAGTGGCAAATTGCAGGGTCTACTTCTGGGACAAAGATGGATCTGTGATTTGCACTGATTAAGACCTGATTATGATACAAGTGACCCAGATTTGAATAGCTGTCTGACTTATTGTGGAGCTGGTGGGGAATTAGGAATAAGTAGTAAATGCCAGGTTATCCATGCTGGAAAGAGAGAAAGGTTTTTGGATTTGGTTATATCCCAGGGCAAGGCCTCTAGGCACACCACATTAACGAATACGGTATGTGCAGATTGTCAATATTAGGAGACTGGTATCAAATACATGCCTACTGCATGATGTTCTCCATGCTGCATGCTTAGATATGCTTAAGAATTAGCCAAAAATATAAAAAAAAATTCTGAACCTTAATAGGATAATACTGCCTCAGCTTGACTTTACACACACACACACACACACACACACACACACACACACACACACAAACTTTATAATAATAGTGCAGTACTTCAACTAAAAAGGGTAAAAGTTGGGAACATCTTAGAGAGCCTGTGTGGAGTAAGAAAGGATTTGTGTAAAATCTTTGGACTAATGCCACCAATATGATATGAGTGAGGACAGAAAGAATGATTCTGCTAGCTTATGCTTGTACGTAGATTCCTGTACTTCACACATCTACATGTATACCTCACACTTCTATATGTTCCACATGTTCCAGTAAATGTCAGAACTCAGTGGTAGAAATTTCTTAGCTATTTATATAAAATAGATGTGCAATAAGTAGTCTTCAGTGCATTCGACTAAATTCCTATTATTTGCTGGAGCAATCTGGGTATTTGAGTTTCATAGCTCCAGACATATTTTGAATCCTCATAATTAAAATAAAAAAGTTACTTGAACATGGCAGATCTTCAAGAACAATCCAGAAATTAAAGTTAAAATAGTAAAACTCAAAAACTGATAAGTCAGGAAGCCATTTATTAAATTAAATTTGAGAATTTTCATCTCATTCAAGGCCTAAGAAGAGATAAATGTATCAAAAATTACATTTAAATGCACATTAGTTGCAACATGTGACTACTTACAGCCAAATAAAACAATCTTGGGGATTCAATAAGCTCCATATAGGCTTAGCACGAAGTCTACATGGAGTTTGCATGTTTGCACAGTGAGCAGCAGTACTAATTGCACATTCATGCCGTGCACCATGTTTAAACATAACCAAACACATTTTCATGGCTTGTAACAGTGTTGTGGGACAGGAAACCATGTAAAGCAACATGGACAGCAGCAGACATGTAAACCTATTACCTACGGGAAAACTAGTCTGTGTGCTTGCGCTAAATGCCACAATAATTACCAGCGTTATGAATAAAGCAGTGTATATAGTTCCAGCACATTACATGACAGTGTATACATTGCAGAGTTGTGTGGAAACCTGTTTCAGGCATACTGAACAAAAGTTGTGTAAATAATCATTAAGGGTACATAGACTGCATTATAAATAAACAGTCAGGGGAAGTGTGTGTGTTGAATAGGGACACATAGATGAACTGTAGGAATAAACACAGGGAAAATGGACAGGTGAAACATTGTGATGTACAGCAGATGAGGGCATGTCAATGAAGACAGTTGCATGAACACTAATCACATATCAATATGATACACTATGTACTGCACAGTGAATGTATATGTAGAATGTACAGTCACACAGGATGATGCCACAATATAAATTAGAAATTATCAATATCATTAATTGGCTTAGCTTCTGGTGTTAATCCAGGGGGATCCAGTATCTCTCCACTTACCCTGAGATGGTTGACAGGCTATGCTGCTTTGCCAGAGATGGCCTGCACCTGTGTCCTCTAGGCTGTTGGATACTGGCAAAGGTGCTTGCCTCCCCAATAGCGCCTTTTTCAGGCAATGTCAAAGCAACAAAAGTTCAGACATAAAAAATCTCCACTGGAGGCAAAGTCAAGGTTCTGCTGCTTAATGCTGGAAGTCTAAACATAGAGCTGCACTGGAGGAAATTGGCAACCTGCTTACTGACAGATTTGATGCAAACTTCATCCTACTGGACCCACCAGCCATACCCCAAAGCATACCTGGCAACAGTCCTCTGCCAAGTATTTCTAGAAATCAAGTCATATCTGATTTCTCCAAGGCTTAAACACAGCATCAGTGGTACCAGATAACATCCCAGGTTACTTACTAATCAATCTAAAACAGCAGCTAGCAAACCCACTTAAAGTTCTATTTAACCATAGCCTGAGAACTACCTTTGTTCCAGCAGAGTGGAAGACAGCAACACTAATCCCCTTTCACAAAGGGGGGCATCAACTGACATTGGGAACTATAGACCCATAAGTCTAACCTGTCTCATTTGCAAGGCCATGAAAAGAATCAACATGGACATTATCAACAAGGATATAAGTGACCTTTAAACTCTAGACCCAAACCACTTTGGCTTTGATAAGGGTAGATCATGCTTATTAAACCTAATAGATTTCTTTGCGAAAGTCATCAAAGACCTGGATGAAGGTAACGCAGTGCATACTGCCTATCTTGACCTGGCCAGCTTTTGACACAATCTCCCACTCAGGTATTACTGAGAAACTCTCCCAGCTGGGGATTAACCCCTACATCACCAGATGGATAACCAATTGGCTCACTGACAGAATATATATTGTCAAAGTTGGTGACACAAACTCTACTAGCAGAGGTGTCACCAGTGGCATACCACAAGAATCTGTGCTGGGCCCTTTACTGTTTGGAACCTATTTTTTGGAAGTCCAGGCTAGAGTAGATGGCCTTTGGCTTAACAAGTTTGCTGATGCTTGCAAACTGGATGCAATAATTAGTCCACCAGTGATGGTAACATATTACAGGAGAAGCTAACACAGACAAATGATTGGTGCCAAAGCCACGGTCTACAACTAAATGCAAAAAAGTGCCATTATTATTGCCTTTGGCCTTGCTAATTACAGTATTGACAAGTTTCCACAGTGGTAAGGAAAGCCTTCAATATCAGGCACCTCATAAGTAAGGGCATCTCATCCAGGTCTGAGGATGTTATAACACCACTGTACTCTACCCACAGCAGAACATTAATAGAGTGCAATGCTCCCCATTGCATGTACCTCACCAGACACCTGCAGCAGCTGGAAAGACCATAGGGGTTTCTCAACAAGAAAATACAAAGCCTCCAAACCATCCCATGGCATGCATGGATAGACCAAAAGCCTTGTCACTGTACTCTGTATCATATTGGCTTCTGAGATTTGACTGGTGCCTGGCCTACAGGGTAGTCTCTGATCATGGCCTGATATAATGCTGCACATCTGCAAATCTAATGCACAAGAGTGAGTCACTCTAGGGATCTTAACCTAGGTTGTGACATTAACAGAACATGCTTGAGAGACACATATATCTCCAAGAGACTGTCACTCCTCTGGAATAAACCTCAAAATTACATGAAGCACACTCCTCACTGACCCTATTTAAGCACAACCTAGACAAACAGATGGACAACTGCAAATTCCCGCTGGGGTGGCACCCATGTCCCTCATGGACATGGGTGGTTGATGGTGACCATAGATTCACTCTGCAAATTACGTCCAGATAATAATGACAATTGGGGCTACTTGAGATGAACACAGATAGGTTTTAAGGGTTGTAGGACCACTAGCCTAGTAAACTCCAATGAACCTGTCACTGTTGAAGTGACACCCCAACCACATGTGCAAAAATGGGGAAAAAAAGGTTGTGGATGGATAGATATTACTAGAGCTGTTTTAGAAGGAGCATGTAATGTAATAGTAGCAATGGCCATTAATATATTAACTCACATCACAGACTGTAATACCCTCTTGTAGCCATACTGTACATCCACACCTCAAAATAGCATATGTCAATGATAGCAAGATTTACATGTCAAGTGATCATTGGGTCATAGGACACTGTTAGACCGATGGCCAACATCACATGAAATCCTAGCCATTATTACAAAATGAAAGTAAAAATGTCTATATGTATATTACGGAAGATGGCAAGACTATTGTGCGTATGTGTGTATTTGACAGATTGCATTACATTCTGTCACTGTCCATATGGGACATGTGCACCAAACCATGACAAAATTAACAATCACTCATGCAGAGGTCTGGGGATGGTTTGCATAGACTCATGAAAGAACTCTGCTTCATGATGTGTATATGCATATTTGATATGAGGACATCCTTCACTGCTCTGCAGGAAGGATGTCATGTGGCCAGAAAACAAAGGAGATGTGTAGGGCCTACATGAATGGTACGCCAAGTGGTTGCAAAATGAAGAGCTATTCCAAAGCTCACACTATGACCCTAATGTACCAGCAACCAAACACACAGCACTACAGTGGCTGATATCAACATTACACCTGTGTATTCATAGAATATGAATGCCATGCAATGTCACAGTGGCAGCACCACATATGTCTGACTGTAACACTGCCAAACTGCAGTTTATGCAGTTTGATAGAATCCTTGTATGCTGAGAAGAACATGTTACGAGCCCTGTAGGGCATGGATATGGAGTCATATCCCTGTATAAAATTGTCTCATAAGTGATAGTTGTATGTATAGACACGCAAGAAGATTACTGTTAGATTAGTGCCCCTATATGTGTAGTTATAGAGTGCAAACACAGTAGTTAATGTTACTGCCACGGCACAGGTTTATCTTGAATACTGTCAGCGTGCATGTTACACAAGATGACTTAATCATTGTATGCTACAACAAGATATTTGTAGGATTGCTGAACATAGCTGTGTACTTGTATATTACTCTAAAACTACCTATTTACACAGCACAATACTTAACACTAGTACCAGAGCACAATTCTATTTTTTATAGTGTCAGAGAATTCTTTATAGCTGATGACAACAGCATAGTCTGGTGAGAGGAAGATGGTAGCAGCACTATCCCACATGTTGGTGTAAAATGCTCTGTCTAATGTCGAGCAAGTACACACACACACACACACACACACACACACACACACACACACACACACACACACACACCAGTTCACTGCATTGAGAACAAAACCCCTGCCTATCTAAGTACACTGACTAGAGACCTTAGTATTTAAAGCAAGTGCCACAGCACAAGTCTGACTGCGAGGGTGTCAGGCAATACTTTATAAGATAGTAGTAGCAGTATCATACATCCTGGTGTAAAATGCTCTCTCTAATGTCAAGCAAGTGCACAAACACATACCAGTTTAACTGCAGTGAGAACAGAACACCTACTTATCTAAGTACACTGCCTAGAAAATTCCATACTTAATGCATGTGCCATAGCACAAGTCTGACTTGGAGAGTGTCAGACAATACTTTATAAGTGATGACATTGGCAAGGTCTGGTGAGAAGAAGATGGTAATAGCAGTATCCCACATGCTAGGGTAAAATGCTCTCTCTAATGTCAAGCAAGTACATAAACACACATACACATACACACTAGTTGAGTGAGATAAGAACCCCAACTTAACTAAATACACAGACTGGAGAACCCAGTACTCAGTGCAAGCACAACAACACAAATCTAGCCTTTACAAGGCTGCAGGACAATTTATAGTGGATAACATCATCACTGGATGTTTGATAGAAGATGTAGGGAGGTCTGCATGAAATGGATGTGTAGGTATGTCCAACTGTCAAAATGCTGGTATTCCACTGGATTGTCATGATGACTGCAGGATACGCAATTATGCTGTTTTGACTGGACAGACATATAGATACACAGAGACCAGTTGACTGCAGTGAAATTAGAACCCCTACCCCACTAAGTAGACAGACTAGAGAACTCAATACTTAATGCAAGCACCATGACAGAAGCTGTGATACGAATGTGATACGAAAGAAGAGTACATTGAGTGATTGTGATTATTTGACTTTTGCCTCACTATATCTCAACATTCTCTTTATTTTCTTTATTTCTTCCTTCTTATATTCTATATTTTAAGATATGTTTTGAATTGGGGTAAGGAGGGGCCATTGATGAGCTCTGCAGGAAGAAGGTTCCAGTTTTTCCAACAGAGTTAGAGAATAGTGATGTACCTGCTGAATTGTTGGTTCTAACAGCCTGCACTAGTACTTTGTTGGAAGAGCGAAAAGTCTTTAGATTACTGTAGGGGGTGATAATGTTTTTCAGTACAGGTGTACTGTCTGGGTTGTAGAGAATTTTATGTATAGTTATTAGTTGGGAATATTGCAGTTGGTTGGGTAATTCTAGCCAGTCTAATGACTGAAGGTTAAAACAGTGATGCGTTCTAAAACTGACCCTGTGGCAAATTTTGCAATGTTATTATAGCAGCTATTCAATTTATTGAGATTTGATTTGGATAGGTTAGCAAAGATGGTTGAGGCATAAAGAAAGGTTGATAGCAGATGGGTACGGGCAATAACAGTTCTAGTAGATGGGGTTAGGAATTGCTTGATCCTATATAAAGAGCCTAGTTTTTTGTTGACTGTTTTAATAGTCTTGTCTATGTGAACATTGAACTTAAGGTTATTGTCTATGATTACTCCCAGCAGTTTCTGGGGAAATTATGGTACCATTGTTGGATGTTATTGTGAGGGGTGGTGAGGAGATCTTGAGCGTGGGGGAGAAGAGTAATAGTTTGGTTTTGTTTGGGTTTAGTAGTAGTCTGCGACCTGTTAGCCAGTTCTCTACTTGGTTGAAAGTGATTTGTGATACAGCTTGTAGATCTGATGCAGAGGTGGCAGAGCAGATTAAGGTGGAGTCATCTGTGTACTGAATACAAGTTGCACCTGAGATGACTTTATGTAGGTCATTAATGAATAAGGAGAATAAGAGGGGACCCAGTATAGATCCTTGAGGGACTCTGAAAGTGACTGGTAGAAGGGATGACAAATTCTCTTTCCATAGTACAGCTTGTTGTCTGTCACTTAGGTAAGAGTGAAACCAGTTTATTGCTAGGTTATCTATGTGAAGTGATTGTAGTGTGTCTAAGAGTAATTGGTGGTTTACCATATCAAATGCCTTGGATAGGTCTAGGAAGAGGGCAGAGGAGAGCTTGTTATTATTGCAGTTTTGATTTATTGTATTAGAGAAGGATAGAAGGGCTGAGGTCGTGCTTTGGTAGGGTCTAAATCCATGTTGGGAGGGGGCTAGGAGAGAGTTTTGATTCAGATAGGCAAGAAGTTGCTTATGAATACATTGTTTCCATTATTTTAGCCAAGGGAGATATAATTGCTATAGGCCTGTAATTAGAAAGTTCAGTAGAGTTTCCCCCGTTGTGTAGAAGAATAATGTGGGAGATTTTCCAGATGGAGGGATATAGGCTTCGAGAGTTGTTCTATTGATTAAAACTGAAATGGGGCATGCTATTTCATTAGCAGCTTTTTGGAGATGTTCAGCAGGTAGTAGGTCTGCTGAGAGGGTGGTGGGTTTCAGTTTTTTCAGCAAGGACTTAATGAAAGATGATGGCACTGGTTGAAGCTTGAAGGGGATTTTATTATCAGGTGTGGATTTGGTGGTAGTTAGGGTATTTTGATATAGTTTGTTGGCTAGAGATTGCACTATTTCAGTAAAAAAGTATTAAAGGTATTGGCAACAGTTTTAGGAGGTTGTTGGAGTGTAGTTAGGGGGGTAGGTGTAGTTGACTGACCCGGACGGAGTAGTTTATTAATACATGGACAGAATTTCTGTGGTTGGATTTGGTGCTTTTATTGTAGATTACAGTAGTATTTCTTTTTATCTAATATAATAGTTTTTTTAGTATCATTCCTCAACACAAAGTGGCAATGGTTCTCACTTTAAAGGGAGAACAGTACAGGAATTTGCAAAACCGCATAGTATTAAATGGGTGTTTCATATACCCTATTACTCAGAAGCAGCAGGATTAATTGAGAAAATGAATGGATTACTTAAAGACCAGTTAAGAAAACTAGAAAATGGTACTCTGCAAAACTGGAGAAATAATCTAAATATGGCATTACAGATTTTAAATAATAGACCAGTTTCAGAAACAGAAACACCATTAATGAGAATGTTAACTCCAGAATTGCAGCTCAAACCATATGTAACGACAGAAACAATCACATATTGGGGAAACTCAGGCAGGTGCATTAGCTCCTACTAGAGCCATACCTGACACTGCAGGACTGAGTCTATAGTCGATGAATGCCTACAAAATACTACCATGGTCAGTTCAACTGATCGAGACCGAAATTGGAATTAAAATTCCAACAAAGTATTTTGGTTGGATAATGCCTCAGTCAACACTTGCTTTGAAAGGTGTTCAGGTTGTAGATGGAGTCATTGAAGCAGATTACCAAGGGGAACTTAAAATTATTTTGTTAAATACTTCAGATGAGAATGTTCATGTACAGAAAAAGGATAGGGTAGCCCAAATATTTATTGTACCTGTGGTAGGCGGCACTGTCACCAGAGGGAAGTCACTGTCTGTTGCTGCCTTTGAGAGGAAACAAATATCCTGTATGCATAAAATCAATTCAGGTACAAAAATATGGGTCCATGAACCCAATAAACAACCTAAACAAGCAGACGTTATTACTACTGGAAATGACAATACTGTTTTAATTATTAAACAGGAAAAGAAAAACTGGGAATATGTACCAGAGGATTGGTGTTATTTGTGAAAATAATCATGGTACTTTTCTTTTATTTCAGAGTCTAACTCCAGTCTATGCACTGCTAAGTGTTTGTGTTCTCACTGTGCTGTATGTGCTGGCAGAGTGCGTAACACCAGGAGTAAAAGCAACTAGAGTCAGCTCAACAGTAATCCAGTGGGAATGGGTTGCTAGTTCACAGAACAGGACACAAGTTTACCTGCCCTGCTAGACAAAAATGTTCTACTGTTAATTTGACTTCAGAAGGAAATCTAACTATTTGGAGGGTGTCCAACTACTGGGTGACAGACCAACTATGGTAACAATCTGAAATTACACTGACATAAAATGTTGCAATTGTAAATATGAACAGACACATCAAGAAAATTATTACTTTTGTCAGAATGAAACTGATGTTTATCATAAATCAATTGACATATGGACATTACTCTATTGTTTTATATGAATGCAACTTAAATCATAAATAGAAAGGCATGGGGTTCACAAATAACTATATTAAATAACACTGCCAAAGCTCATTTTGACCAAATAATTAAAATACCTTCTACGTGTAGATATGTAGGACAGGAATATCAAAAGACTGTGTTACATTTTAATATTACTTTTCCAAAATTAGGCAAGTGCAGGCAGAAATGAGCATGGTATAGTACTGTATTAGGAGGTACTGGTATGGGGTTAGGAACCTTGAATGCAAAAGCTGTGGGTCAGGATATTTCACAAATTATACATTTACAAGCTCAGTGGAATCCTACAGTTTGGCACACACAAAAACAGCTTGTTAGTTATGAGAAATAATTTTTAGATCAATTTAATGCTTCTGTGGTTTACAATTTGAAATTTGATGCAAATGTCACTAGGTTTGTAAATTAGACAACATGTACTGTACAGTCTTTTTATGTTTTAAGGCAGAAAAATCTTGTGCAGACCAAATTAATGCTTAAGAATGAACATGTCTGGAGACAACTGTTTAACCAATGGATACCTAGTACTAATTGGATAAGGCTGTTTTCTAAAAAAAAAAACAAAATATACAGACAACTTTTGTATAGATTATATTATGTATTATAATGTCACAAATGCAAAAATTATGTGTCAATTTGTAGCCTTGCCATTGATATTTGGACCTCCTTCATATCCATTCCAGTATTGGTTACCCCATTTAGAAGGGAACTACATTGACTTCTCAAATTAGAACATTGTACTGAAAGAATGGATGGACTCATCTGTAGACAACATTCCCCTATATATGAACCATGTTTACTTCAGCATTCCATCAATAGTAAATGGACTATATTACCTCCTACTTTTGAGATGTACATAAAGTTAACACCACAGTTTATATGTTTAGTGACAAATCAAACATTGTCATATGCCTTGAGAAATCCTTTTGTAGGTTGCCTAGGTAATGTAACTCATTTGAACGGGCATAATGAAACTTATATCTTTTCTCCTGAAACATATATTAATGTATTTTATGCCTGGTCACTAGACAAGTGGGAATATCATAACTTGACTTTCAATCTGAATTCTTTACAGAAAGTATTAAACAATATGCAACATCTTGAAAAACATTTACAGGCAGTAAATCATAGTATTTTACATCATGGAATGACAAGTATTATTATAGGGAATAAGCTGGTTAGTTTAGCCAAAAAAATAGGGTCTGATACAGCACATAATTGGTGGGATATATTTATCGGATGGTCAACATCTGGCACCAAGTTGTTAAATTGGTTACTATACCCAGTATTAGTTGTACTGATTCTTTTGATTTTATTGACATTCTGAAATTGAGGATTAACGTATTGTGTTTATAAAAAGGCAAATACGGTCTTGAATGTCGGACATAAGTGAGCCAATAGTCAAGGGGCTGAATGTGATATGAATGTGATATGAAACAGGGGAACATTGAGTAAGTTGCCTCACAATATCTCGACATTCTCTTCATTTTCTTTATTTCTTCCTTGACATATGAAGTAACGCTATATTCTGGAAGTGTCAGTAGGCAGTTTAGTGATTTCAACAAAGTCACTATATTTGATTACGAAATATGTCTTGTATGTCTATGTGTGCTGGAGTATTTTAGTAAAGTACTAAAACTTCCAAAGTCATTGGAATATTCCAGTGTAACACTTGAAAATTGTAAAATCATTGTATTTGGTAGGAATTGCTGTTCCTTCTGGAGTGGGTGGCCATGATCTAGCTCCAGTCTACAATGGAAAAGTACTGATTCTCATGACTTGTGGTGAACAACTTAGTTTTATATATATATATATATATATATATATATATATATATATATATATATATATATATATATATATATATATCCCTGCACTCAGGCAGGCACTGCCCAGGACTGTTTTCTTGATGAATACTCCTGCCTGACTAGAACCTGGCTTTCCAGTCAAGACTGAAAACAGGATGAAACTTTTTCTTTATCAGTGATGTATACTTTTTTTAAATGTATTGTCTAATGTCCTATTTTAGTTAAATAGAGTTTACTTAGTTTTCTGCTTTAGTGTAATTTACTGTTCAATTACATAGGGTTTATTTAGTTTTCTGTTTAGTGACAGAAATAAAGTTTTTTACTAAATAATTTCTTTAGTGTGAAGTGAATTATTTTGAATCCTGCTCATTAGGCAATACACAAGCCTAACATTTTCAAGGATGCAAGACAATTTATAGTGAATGACATCATCACTGGATGTTTGAGAGAAGATGTCAGGAGGCCTATCTGAAATGGATAACAAGACTTTTACAACTGTCAAGATATTAATGTTCTGCATGTTACCAGATTGACAATTGTGCAAAGGGTAGCATTTGCTGTTGTGTTTCTAATGTGCAGGTATAACTTAAGAGACAGCTTTACAAACTATATGCAAAAAGCAGTCCACAATACTATAAAATATTTGAAAATCTGAATGTGTATTGTCATTATAAAGTTGTGCATAGTATATAAGAAAGTGTTTGTTATTTATTTCTGTAGTGTAGTTGATATATTTGTGAACAAGTACTCAGAGACCAAGTTTGAAGTACATGGGTGGAGGTAACAGATGGCTGCAGCATAAATATGTGTTCTTTCCTTAAAACGTGCATTCCTTTTGTTTGTGTTTTTACATGTACTTTCATGGTATGAAGACTAAATGGACAGTAAACATAAGCAATACATTCTAATGTGCACTTTCCATAATGCACCTCCAAGCAGCTGGTTTGTACAATTTAGGGCAAAGTGTTTGCACATGTAAGATGCATATTTCTACTGCTTTCCCTTTGCACATAGTTAAAAGCCAAGTAAACACAAGCATCATTGATAAAATTATGACAGTTCTGAGTACTGAGTGCATGAAACACACCTGCTGCTTAGCTGTCTCTGTGACAGCAGGTGTAAATGCATTGGCATATTTCTTTTGGAGCCAGATGACACAGGTTTTGAACCCAGGTGTATGTAATAGTTTTACATATGCATTTATAATGCAATTAAATATTTCTTTACTCTACATGCACTGTGCGTTACCTTAGCACAGCCTGTTTAAGTGGCATTGTGTGGAGATAACTGCAACAGTGAAGAGCCATTCACCATTATTCAGCATTGTTGTGCAATGCCAAACTCCATGCAAGCACACAGGACAAAGGTGAAGAGCTCCATTGCTGTTTTTCTTTCATGTTTGTGTGTGTAATTCTATTTTTTGACCAGATTAAAGGTGTTAAAATAGGGTAGATAGGAAAGTGGTGAAATGAGGGGCAAGCAGGGTGAAGAACTAAAGGAAAGCAATATATGAATATACAGGAGAGATATAGGAAAGAACAATGGCTATCCACATCTTCTACAGTGTAAGATGAAAACATGGTGCAGAATATTAACTGAATTTTGACTGTCACCTCAACAAAGAGAGGTGACAACAATGCAATCATGTTGTATAGCCAATTAGACCAAATCTAGTGTGTCAAGAAGATGTGTGAAGTGGAGATCAAAGTGTGGAACGGTATTTTTTGTGGGATTTTTTTTTCACTTCTGTGATTATGTGAGGCAGTGAAGTTATGTAAAGAATTATATGCCATTTCTATATCAAACTGATTTGTGTAGGTGCTTGTGTTGAAAATGTATTTGTAAAGTTGCTCATGTTAAAACTGTACTAACAGTGAGTCCTGCTGGATAGAAAAGAAATACGGGTCTATATTAGAATGTCGAAATTTCATTATTTTGAACGTTCTAACATCGACCCCTATTCAGCGAACACTGAAAATATTGAAATGACAGATAACCAAATTCTTTCCTAGGGAAAGAATTTGGTTGTCCATTTCTGTCATTTCACTATTTTCAGCGCTGTGGTGGAAAGGTACAGGTCGGGTTCAGGTAAGTGTGCGATTGGGCATAGGTTAGGTGAGTTAGGGTTAGGGCGCGAGGGAGGTATGTGTGTGATTGTGTGGACATGAGGGTTAGGGCAGGTTAGGTGAGTTAGGGTTACTGCGCGGGTGAGGTGAGTGTGTGATAGTGACGGACCTTAGGGTTAGGGTTTGGGTTAAGGTAAGAGGATAGTTAGTGGTGTTTATACAGTTTAGCGTAGGGTTAGCTGCAAGATTTGGGGTGTATGTGTGTGGATTGCTGTTTGTTTAGTGTGCTTGTGTTGAGTGTATGTGTTTTGGAACAGCAAATGTTTTCCCTAGGAAAAAAATTGCTGTTCTGAATGTTCAATGTTTTCAGCGTTCACTGAATAGGGGTCGATGTTAGAACATTCAAAATAATGAAATTTCGATGTTTTAATATAGACCCAAGAAATACACCTGTATATTAGACTATATTGCAACTGTTGAAGTTAATATACTGTAACAGAGGATACTGGAATAGAAGAGGTTAATCTCAGTCCAACTAACTTAAAAAATAGTCTGAAATTAAATTGCCTGGTTTAGGCCATAAAGAGTGTATCTTACATTTCTGGCTGCAGCAAGAAATGAAATGTCTGTGAAAAGCCTGCCTTAGTAGCTCTATAGGAAAACTGGAAGTGTGAAAATTGTTTTACAGCTTCCAGATGCTGTAACACAGCTTAGCAAAGCTCTATGTGTGTGTATTATGGCACATATATATAAGATCCTGGCTCAAGTTTCTAGTAAAGGGGGTAGTGTGGGAACCAGAGTCAGGTGACCAAATCTGATGTCATTCTATAGCCAGCACTGAAATGGTATTTAGATATTAGTGAGAGATGTCACTTAGCTCTCAGCAGTGCGTTTGTGAAACCTGACAAAGCAGGACCACTCACCCACTTCATCTTCCCTTGCTCTACTCAGTGAACTAGGGGACAGTAATTCTTTAGCTCAGTCAGGAAAATATAGTGCGATTAGTTAAATATTGTTTTTCTGTATCTGTGTGAACCTTTCCATCTGTGTTATTTTTAATATTTCCTGTCATTGAAACTCTGGTGTTTATTGTAAATGAATATTTAGTATTTTTATGTTATTTTATTATTTATTATTAAATATATTTAAATGTTTCATTGTGGCTGGACTTTTAGAAAATATTTTAACCTTTGAGAGTACTTATATTTATTTGGTGACACTGTGGCTGCTCCTGAAAGCCTTGCTATTTTGTCAACATTGCCACCTTATTTGTATTAATTTCACACAATATAATTGGTTAAGCTGGGAAGAGCCTTAAAGCAGCTAGCTTTGCAGGTGTTCTGATAGCAGTGCATCATCCTTATAGCCTGGGCAAAGGTGATAGAGCTAGTAAAGCTGTGCCAGCCTTTCCCAGGTGTGTGTGTGTGTGTGTGTGTGTGTGTGTGTGTGTGTGTGTGTGTGTGTGTGTGTGTGTGTGAAAACCAAAGCTCAAAGAGAATGAGTATGTCAGCTACTTTGAACAGGGACACTGAGAACACTGATTTCACAGAGAGGGTGGTGGAAGACTTGGCTTGGAACACCTGGCTAAAGACTTAAATCTATAGCAGTATCTGTGGGAAATTTTATTTGGGACCTGGAGATAGAGAGGGAAACCCAGCCACAGGACGGGAGTGTGGTCCCTGTGTGGTCTTAAGAGAAATATTGCTTGGGTGCATTCGGAAATACTGTGTGTATATCTATATTTTTCCAAGTGAATGTCCCTCACAGGTTCCAGTGGTGAGGATTTAGGCTCCTTGATTACTGTCCCAGATGAGGGATGTAACAACTTCAGCAAAAAGAGGAATGCTGGGAAAGGGACATAGGCATTTCTGGGTCAGGTAATTAGGGTAGATGAGGAAACATATGCAAACAAACAGAACAAACAAGAAAAGACAGAGACAGTGAAGGACACAAAAGGTTGAGGATATGATGATTGGGGTCAGGGATTGGACAACAGATACCCATGCTGCCCATCAAAAACATGGAGACAGTGAGAATCTAGTCCTCACCCACAGGACTGTCATCACCTTCCCCTTACTCCATTGGCTGTTGGAGTGCTTGACGTCTTCTCCTATGGACCATAAGGGAGAGTAGCCTCTACATCTGGCATATGAGTGCACCAGTGGTGTTGTGCACAACCCTGTGTACCAGCCCTGGAATCTTCTGGTGGGTGATAAAATCCCACATTTGCCAGTACCCCCAGAGGGAGCCACAGCAAAAGCTGCCAGGGTAGTGCTAACTGAGGGTGCAGGTAGTGCAAGGACAGTGAATACAGTATTAACAGATTGGGTCCCAGTTGTGCTGGGAATTGGTGCTGGATCCAGTGGAGCAAGACAGGCTGAGCCACTGGGGTATAAAGCATTTTGTGATTTGTCAGTGATGGCTGACATGGGAATGTTTTGATGACACAGAAAAAAAAGAGAGATAAGGGTTGAGATGAGAGAAAAAAAAAGAGAAAGAATTATTACCATCATATGTGCCATACAATGGATTATCACAATAATAATATATTTTATCTGAACTTTTACATTTAAGTATACTTTTTAACAACTGCAAACTATAAAAAAGGATTGCTCAAAGTAATCCTTGCAATGTGCATGTATTGCACATATGCTTGGTCCAGTTACACAGATTAAGTTGACAGCAGGCATTTATGCCACGTGTGTAGAAATGAATTTATGTAATATTTTTAAAGGATTTTACTATTTTATATTTGTTACTTCTGGTATTTGAACCCACACATCTGGCTACAGTCTTAGACTTGACTGCTACAGTTGGCTTGTACTACAGACTGAAGCATGAATGCTTGCTTTTACAGTTAGGATATGCATGCTTACTTTGTTACAACTATATAGAAAATAAATAAATTTAAAAGCTAAAATAATACTTCTGCTATGAAGCTTAAATATTTTTTGTTTCTCTCAGTCTGTCTAGACATTCAGCACAGGCATCTCTATTCACCATAATCTCTACATTGGTTGTGGAATAAAGAGAAGAGAACAAGTTATCAGTATACTTACACAGCTGTAGGATGTCAGCAGTCCTGAACTTATCCAGCCACTGCAACTTTTCAGGTCACTAAAGTAATACCTGCACTGCTCTCCAGTGCAGGGAATGCCAGTCACAGTGCAGACAGCCTTGACCAGACTAGTCCAAGCCTCAGCCTTGTAGTGGGAGCTGTTATAGTCCCCCTATAAAAGCCTTTGGCTGTGGGGCTTTACAAGGAGTCCATTGAAGATTTTGGACTCCTCAGCATCCACCTCTCTGCCCTTAATTGAGTACATTTCTTTCTGCCACCAGACATGTTCAACCAGGTAGAACAGCGATAGCTAAGAATGATTTCCTGCCAATGCCTGTTATTGGTAGTGTGCAAATCTGAATAACTTTTGAACAATGTTAAGTGGAGAGCAACAATGACAAACAGAGAGGAAAGCAGTTTTGGTACTTGGAAGGTTAATCTGACACTTGGCATTAGTTTGAGGGTTGTTTGCTGATGGTACTTTTAAGTGATTGAACTTTGCAGACATGAACTGGGGCCATACATTTCATTACCTGACACATATTTGGTTTGGCTTTATATATTGATAAAATTAATTTTCACAATGTGGGATTCAAACTTATACATAAGGGACAAAATATTTTTTACAGCGGTGATTTTCCATCCTTGCCATAGAAGAAGTGCTTTAAAAACATACTCATGAATTATATATAAATACACATGACAGATTCAGGGGTTAACCATGTATGTCTGACAATGTCCTGGTTTATATATTTATGTGTGTGTGAATCTTATTGAAGTGTGAAGGCCATCCAAGGCCAGATAGCACAATTATAATTACAGAAATATTGTAATCAGTATACCTTCAGTCATACATATAATTCATATGAGCTTCACTGCTATACACACTTATTATTATTTATAGTTATGTTTACATTTTTTGTGATATTTAATACAAAGTGAAATGGAAAAACAGAAAAAAATATTTGGAATTTCATGGATTAGTACCCACGATCATCTGTATTGCAACCTTACACTTGCACCTACTGCCACAGAAATAGTTAAATAGCAGTTGTATATTTTCCTGTTCTTTATTAACTTCTGTGTATTAACCACCATGCAATGCTGCTTAGCATGCTTGCATGGTGCCCAAAATACTTGATAGACTGTATCCATTTTGACATTGTCTAATGTCTGCTTCTTCTCTGCAGGTGTTGGGGAACATTGCTAACCACTGTGTAATATTGGTAAGTAAAGTTGCATGATAGAAAGCAAAATATTTAACAATGTATCCTTATTGAAATCAAGAAAAATGTTATTAAACCAACTCAAGTATTGCTTTCAGTATTTTACAAGCTAAGAATTATTAAAAAATTAACAAAGGTAAGCCTACCTGGAAGCTCTTCCTGGGACATACTTGTTCTCCTCAAAACAGCAGCACCAATATCAATCACACACTGTTGTGCACTTTCCACTGAGCTCTCTAGATATTTGACAGCAACACAATCTCTTCATTTGGTGTCAGTGGTGGCTCTGTGGCAGGCCCCCCTGGTAGCCAGCTGTCCATGGGCCACTGCAGCTGCTGCTGATGAAATCATGTCAACAACTCTATGACACACCTGATCATATGTTCTGCTGCATCCCCAAACAGCTTTCATATAATTTACTACCTGGTTCCAAATTTGCATCCTTCCAGACATATGCCCACAACCTCTCGCAAGAAGAAAGGCACCATGTTGCCAGAACGCTTGCATAATCACGTAATTTGGGGGGTCAATGAATGGGGGGGGGGGTTAAGGGGATTGGGAAACTTTGATGCCATAGTCCAAGGTGAACTACACATAAATATCACATAAATACAAGCCCTGCTTAGATATAACACATATTATTAGTTTTTCAATATTACGCACTGGAGAAACAAAAACCTTTTAAGTTATTCAAATATAAAAAAGGGTTATATGGTTGTAACATATCACAGTTACAAACAAACAAAGGCTTTATCCAAAACAAGGAGTAACAATAGCAAAACAAACTGCTGTAAAAACATCATTTTGGTTGTGGTAACACAGAGATGGAACTTGGCTCCCCACCCCAAAAAACAACAGCCAAATGACATTTGGGTACCAAATAAAGGAATAAAACAGCAGTGATTTGTTATAAGTCCTTTCAAACTGTCCAAAAAACATGTGTACATATTTATCACATAACATTAATTTTTATGCAATTGCCAGTCACATGTACTGTGGCCAGCGCTCTCCTAGAAATGTTTATGGGCATCTTAGAAGGCTAACATTCCTGTGCCATTAGGAATATATGACATTTAAATTTCACTGAAATAACAATAGAAGAGTGCAAAGAGAAATAGTTGTAACATTAACGCTTGTGATAAAAGTTAATGCCGTGTATCTGAGAAAGTAAAATGCCCTGACAAAAATGCCCATGCCATCAGTAAACTTCTAAAAAGTGCATACAGATAAATGTTGCATTTGCTAATGTATATGTGAATATATATATATGATCAAACGTCCAAATCCATAATAACCGAACACACTTTAACGAAAGCACTTTTATCGAAAAAGCACTTTTGTTAAAGCATGTTACGAAAAAACACTACATTAACATTTTAGCAGGGGGCTTTGCCCCCCTGCACCCCTCTTGTGCACCCACACCCCCCTACTTTAATATCCTCCCTCCAAGACCGCACTACAGTAGGGAAAAGGGAATTTTTGTTACGCAATTCATGGTATAGCCTCGGCAACAGGCATAATTACACGAAAGTGCTTCTTCGGTGAAAAGTACTTCACGTAAGTATGCCCGACCATTTGGGTTTTGGTCATTTGCTCATTCGAGCAAACATCTGGAACCCATATATATATATATATATATATATATATATATATATATATATATATATATCTAGCCTAAACATGTCAGCATATTCAGTATATAACTGAAAAATGCAATCATACCTTAAGATCAGTAATCTTCTGTGCAGATAAATCCAAAGTAATACCAATCTTCTTCTGTGTTATCCACATAAACATGTCTCCTCACTTTCAGTTTCCCTAGCTACATGGTTCCCTTTTTATAGTGGATATTTAGGCCTGTAAGCATGGCAAAGATGCAAATGATGTTTGGACTTATTAGACTTGCTGAATCCCAAATTCTTGGCTTTGTGTACAGATGTAACCATAGTGCAAACACTCCCTCAATGTTTGTTGCTAATGGATTGCAATTGAGAATGGTTACTGGTAGGGATAAGGAAAACACAACATCATTTCAGGCTCCCTTACCTCCAGTGGATGTGTCAGCCAGGATACACTTACAAAGTGTAGTAGTAATTGTATCAAGGTTTTAAATGGAAGTGAACTGCACACATTTCTGTTCACTAATATCCAAACTCCCCTGTCTTTGTTGAAAATTGTATATTATTATCATTTAATATTCTCATACATTTTATGGACAATGATTCAAAATGTCTTACAGACTGCATGTCTCAGATTACTGATCAGATAAGAGAAGAATGAACACCCTACAGAGATAAGACAGAGCTGCATTTCTGCAAACAACAGTCGTAAATGGTTGTGTGATCACTTATTGCATTACATTTGAAATGAATACATATACAAACAACTCAGAAGTCTACAAGTGTCATATGTCTTGTTAATACTGTGAATGATTTTTGGACTTGCTTGTATGTACAATGATTTTCATTCTCTGCTGCAAAGTTATTTCTGTGGCAAAGAGGGATAATATTCCTTTACTGTGTTTTCTAGGGTCATTGATAAGAGTTCAAATCCAGACTTCTGTAACAATATTTCATGTGCACTAACATATATTTTGTAGTGTTAATAAAATCCAAAAAATTACTGCACTCCAGGTACCAAAGGAAAATCAATAAACAAAATAAAGGCACTCGTGGAAAGACAGAACAGCAGCCGAGGTAGAAATTTGAAGTTTTAATGCAGCCAAATAAACCATAAAACTATAAACACATACACTGAGTTGCTAGCATTTTATTTCTATTACTTAGACATCATCAGATTCAGAACCCCAAATGCATATGCCTTATATAATGTCCTCCATTTTTTAATTGCTCCAGTAAAGTAAAACTTTTCTTAAAGGAACATCTTGTTCAAACCCAATAATAATACTGTAAAGCATACATGTATGTGTATATATATATATATATATATATATATATATATATATATATATATATATATATATATATCTATATACCCATAAATTACTGATAAAACCTATACCCTTTCCAACATATTATCATAAAATATAATTAAAAAAAACTTTAAAAAGACTTTAAAAGACTTTTAAAAAACATGTAATAAACAGATTCACATAGAGCAAATGCTCCCAGCAAATAGCTGTAAGTAACGATAATAACAAAGAAAATCGCTAGGAGCAAAGCAGAGGAAGGCTGAATCAATTCTGTCCAAAATTGCATAAAGTTTCAGGATACCAAAACGATTTCAGTCCATATGAACAAGTTAAAAATATATTTTATTCCGTGCACATACAACAGTTGGTAAGCGCTTTCGCTTATAGCTTCATCAGACCAACAATAACTCTACAAAAGGTCTTAATATACAGTTAATGGTGGGAAAGAATCATTAACATTTAAAGACATATTCACATAACCAACAAAACTGAGAGAGCTCGTTTAAAATGTGTACATATCATAAAAGCTATGAGTCAAATCTTCATTCAAGCCTTCATAAACAGTGTATACTTTGTACATAAAAAGCATAAAAACTTTAATAACTATAAAGTAACCATAAAAGACCTCTCTCCCTCAAAATAAAAACAATATTGAGCCCTACTATAAAATCACACATATGGTCATGCACATATGGGCAGTAGGAAACCATGAGCAAATAATAGATCTTATTTAAGTGGACATAACATCGCATCAGGCGACATTGTGTCTATCCTATGGGGGACAACTAAACCTACACCTCATCAAATGTAAAGACATAAACATATGTGGAGGTAAATAACAGATGGGAGCAACCTAACTTTGACATAGAAAGATAGAAGCACATAGTGGTCGAAAACATATAAGAAGTATATCCAAAACACTTATATAGACAAGCACCAACGAGCCAATAGTGACTATATAAGGAACTATGATTATACCTTCAGTCTCCTCATTTTTAGAATTAGACCGTTTCTAAGGTTTAGTTGTCCCCCATAGGATAGACACAATGTCGCCTGATGCAATGTTATGTCCACTTAAATAAGATCTATTATTTGCTCATGGTTTCCTACTGCCCATATGTGCATGACCATATGTGTGATTTTATAGTAGGGCTCAATATTGTTTTTATTTTGAGGGAGAGAGGTCTTTTATGGTTACTTTATAGTTATTAAAGTTTTTATGCTTTTTATGTACAAAGTATACACTGTTTATGAAGGCTTGAATGAAGATTTGACTCATAACTTTTATGATATGTACACATTTTAAACGAGCTCTCTCAACTTTGTTGGTTATGTGAATATGTCTTTAAATGTTAATGATTCTTTCCCGCCATTAACTGTATATTAAGACCTTTTGTAGAGTTATTGTTGGTCTGATGAAGCTATAAGCGAAAGCGCTTACCAACTGTTGTATGTGCACGGAATAAAATATATTTTTAACTTGTTCATATGGACTGAAATCATTTTGGTATCCTGAAACTTTATGCAATTTTGGACAGAATTGACTCAGCCTTCCTCTGCTTTGCTCCTAGCGATTTTCTTTGTTATTATAATTTTAAAAAACATGTTTTACCAGTAATTTATGGTTTTATACATACACATACATTTTACAGTATTATTATTGGGTTTGAACAAGATGCTCCTTTAAGAAAAGTTTTACTTTAATGGAGCAATTAAGGAATGGCAGACATTATATAAGGCATATGCATTTGGGGGTCTGTATCTGATGAAGTCTGTGTAATAGAGACAAAAATGCTAGCAACTCAGTGTATGTGTTTATGGTTTATTTGGCTACATTAAAACTTTGAATTTCTACCTTAGCTGCTGTTTTGCCTTTCCCTGGGTGCCTTGATATTTTGTAGTGTTGTTTATTTTATATATTTCTCTTTTTTTTAAATACCAGTATTTGTCCGGCACTCGGCTTAGTGCAATAATAGGAAATGGATAAACACAATAACTGTTATGTAATGCACTTCTTTGATAACACAGCTATGTACACATCATTATCTTCTACATCAATTGCTTCTTTGGAATTAAACCCAGGTCATTTCCTGCCAAATGAACCACCGAAACTTGACGAAGCCTGACCTGCAATTATATAGCTGCAAGCTCCTGCATAAGCCGATTCCACCTGAGGCCTCTAACACCATGCCATCTGATTTTCCACCTGAACCAATGCAAGCCCAAATCTGAGCCACTAAGCTCTCCTTGCTGCCCAGTAAACATATGAGTGACCTAAGATTACAATCGTGTTGCCTGAAAAAAAAAAAAACAAATAATGACCAGTTTCAATATTTACTATCTAATATAAGACAAAAAGGCATTCGAAGACCAGTGCCCCACCATCTTAATGACCTAAACTGAACTACCTTATTTTGCTAAATCTGAGGCTCTATCCATCTATAAAGAATGGGTTGAAAGCCTCTCACCCACAAAACCCATACAGTGGAGCACCCTTTTCATTACCTTTATCACATGACCTCCCATTAGCACATTCCCTCCCTTAGGTCAAAAAATCAGACCATATAAACTCCCCTTATGAGATTCTCTGAATTTCCTAGTCCAAATCACTGGACACATCTGCTTACACCTATCATTCCCCAAAACTATTTGCGTACCCCTCCCTCCCTACCTGATCCATTTCAGATTTCCACACACTGCCCCTGGCAGTATTATTACATCCTCCAAGACCAAAGACCCTCAACAACTTAGACACTCAAAAGGCCCCAAAATACATCCATAAGTTCAATGTTACCAATAAAAATTAATCAACTGAATCCCTACTTACCAATGCTAAGCCTTGTAATAAAACCTTCAGAATTTGCCTTGTCAATGGCCAATGCTTACCCTTACTAAAGTCATCCAGTCTACCCCATCCTTTCAACACACGTCCAACTGTCCAGGATTTAGTAAAATCACACAACCATGCCACAAGAGCAAATATACTGATTGCAGTCAATTCCACCTTAACAGACTACACTACTGTACCTTGTACATGATAAATATTGCAACAACAATTCTTCCAAACAGACTCCCTCCTCCTCAGGCAGCTGTAAAATAAATCTAACAAGTTCCCACAATGCCCTAACATATGTCATCTTGGTAGATGCTACCCAGCATTACTCCACCAACCCCCTGGTCACTGCAACCCAATCCTATACACCTCATCTAGCACTGCCTCTGGTTCTTTTGCTGCCATCACAGCTAACTGCTAAAACATGGAAAACTGAAAGTGTGACAAACTGTCAGCAATCCTATTCCTAACACCTAACACATGCACTCCTGTAAAAGAAAAGTTAATCAGCAAACTCTGTAAAACTAGCTTACATAAAACTAACAATAACCATTCAAACTTAGCCATCTTTGCCTGTAAATCCTGAACCACTGCACTATTGTCCAAATTAAAGATAACCCTCCTGCTTCTTCACCACTCCTGCCACACCACAGATACAGCACAAATCAGCATTAACTCTAAAAAAGCAACATTATTTTTTAAATTGTCCTTCCACTCAGCTGGCCACAGAACTGCAACCCACTCACCCCCAAAAATTGCCCCCATACTAGTATCCCTGCTGCATCTGTAAATAACTGTAGATTCCATTGAGCAACCCACTCTGACTACCACAAGGAAATTCCATTAAACAGGTCTAAAAATGGCAACAACCAAAGAGTTAAATCAGGAGTGGCCTTAGGTCAACTAGTGCCCAAGGCAAAAGGGCTCCATGGCACCCCCCCACCTCCACCTGGTGCCCCCATCCTGGTCTACCTACACCAAATAAGCACTAGAAAAGTGCCCCTGCTAGAGCGGCTCTCTAGGCAGCCACCTAGTTGGCCTATGCCTAAGGCCGGCTAAGAGTTAAATCATCCCATGTCAACTTACTGAGTCTAATCCAAAGGTGCTTGTTTTTTCCCCTTTCAGCAGAAAAGCCACAGACCTACAAAAAAATAGGACCCAGGTGAACAGCCTGACATGCAAAATTCAGAAGCCCTAAAAGCTCCATAACATCCTTAACCAAATGAACCAAAAATATATATACTTGTTTTCCCGCCTTTCTAAGCTAGTATAGTCTAGTTTTCAGGTTACTGCTGAATTCAGGGCTGTGTTACAAGTTTCTGTGTTTGCCCATATCTTACTTGGATAGAAGGAAGTTTCTCTGCTCACTGTGAGAGAGAGAGCTTTGATCAGCCTATCTGTCCCTGGAGGAGTGGTTTCAGCCTAGAAATTAGTAGTTTATTGGCCATTTTGGGTTAATTTCTCTCTCTTTCATTTCCCTGCTATAAAACCTGCATTTGCGAGGTTTGTGTCCTAGTATACAGCTCAGAAAACTCCTGCCTGGTGCCCTGCAAAGTTCTACAGTAGCAGAGAGACAAAAGAGGGACTTTAGAGTGATTAAGTATAATTTTTCGCATTTTCTTGCTGCCTTTAGCTAATTCCGCCTAAAACACCGATTTTCTAGAGTTTTTGTGATTTAAATAGCTTGTTTCAGCTACATATTGTACTTATTTTACTGCCTGCACTTTAACAAAGTCGTATTTGTGTTTAAATTACCTGTTTAACTGTTGTAGGCTACACATGTGATAGCCATTTATGTGCATTTAAAGTGTTTTTTGATTGTATCTGCTTTATTTTCTGAAAAAAAAAAAAAATACATGTTTTCCTGCCTTTCTAAGCTAGTATAGTCCAATTTTCAGGTTAGTGCTGAATTCAGGGCTGTGTTACAAGTTTCTGTGTTTGCCCATACCTTACTTGGATAGAAGGAAGTTTCTCTGTTCACTGTGAGAGAGGGAGCTTTGAGCAGCCTATCTGTCCCTGGAGGAGTGGTTTCAGCCCAGAAATTAGTAGTTTATTGCCATTTTGAGCTAATTTCTATCTCTTTCATTTCCCTGCTATAAAACCCGTATTTGCATGGTTTTGCGTGCTGGGCAGCGTTGGTTCGCTTGGGTATAACTATTCCCGGCTCCACAAAGTCTACTCTTTAATTTTTCCCTTTGAACTAGACAAACTTTCAACTTAAGCACTCAAACTATTCACTTCTCATCCCGGCACTTGCTCAAAACTCATAGCAAGCACTAATAAACCTTAGCACTAGACCCCCCCCCTATACTGTAGAGAAGGACAAGGCTCTCTATTCGACCTAACCAGCCAATCAGTAAAACAGTTCACTGTACCTATCCAGGCATGTCCAAAGGGCAGTTTCAGTTGCACTCTCTGGTCCAGCTGGTGAACCTGGGCATTCTGAGGCAATATTACAATTGCCTCATGTACAGACAACCCTCTCCTCCTTCCCCCAAACACTAATACATGCAAGAGATGCAATTATACAGCCAAACTGGAAGCTAAGCTCTCCCAACCCAAGACTGGACCAGGCAGTCAAGAGGATAAGTGAATCACTTGCATCACACCACCAGTGTCACATAGACCTATGGAACCAGCACCAGCAAAAAAACACACATAAATACACAAAAACATACTTGGAAGCTCCAAATAAAAATCTGCAAAAGCAACAGAGACTTCCAAAGCAGACATCCAAGAAACCTCCACCCCCCCAACACAAACCATGGAACACATACTTCACAAAACCAGTGTGCAATGCAATCACAGCCCTTAAGGCAAAATAACATACCCAACACACTAGTAATAGGTGACTCTATAGTCAGGCACACTGACGTCCCACTCACTAGACTGAACAAGGAGAAAGTTACTGTTAGCTGCCTGTCAGGTGCCAGGATCCGCCACATAACACAAGAACTCAAGTCCCTCCAGAAGAAGTACAAATATGACTCTGTCATTGTCCATGTTGGTGTGAATGACCTGAGTCATACCTCCCTGGACTACATGAAAAGAGACATGGAGGAGCTCTCTGATCATGTAGCCCAGGCCGGTATGACCCTGACCCTAAGTAGCATCCTGCCCTCACCAAGAATGATACCACGATATAGAGAAAAAATTATCAATTTCAACAATTGGCTAAGCTTCTGGTGTCATTCAAAGGGGATCCAGTGTCTGTCAGCCTGGGATGACATGCTCGACAAGCCACGCTGCTTTGCTAAAGATAGCTTGCACCTGTCACCCTTAGGCTTTCGAATACTGGCCATGGCTCTTGCCACCCCCATAGTCCCTTTTTTAGGCAAGGCTCAAAAGACAAACCCACTGCCATAAATAGCAAAAGTAACAAAAAACTGAGGGTAATGCTACTCAATGCCAGAAGTCTAAACCTCAAAATGCATGCACTCAAAGCACTCCGCAGTATGGAGAAAATCGATATATGTGCAGTAACAGAAACCTGGTTTAAGGTTCCAGAGAGCACTCCAGCACTACCAGTGTATAACTCATACCATACATTTTGGCCACAAAACCCGGACCGAAATACAAAAGGTGGGGGAGTATCCATATTCATCAAGGATACCCACACCTCCAGGTTAGTGGCACAGCACGATGCTTCAGAGATCGTCCATGTGCAACTAACAATGGAGATCCAGATCATCCACCATGTCCCGGGACCCCCACTCTGCATTTCTGGAAACACTGGGAAACATAAAGGTCCTACCAAACACCCTGATATTGGGTGATTTCAATTACCCAAACATTAACTGGGAGAACTACTCAAGTACAAACTCCCTTGCCCAATATATCCTAGAATTTATAAACTCAAATGCCCTGGATCAACTGGTCAAGAGGTGACAACATATTGGACCTGGTCATTGCCAACATGGGCGACCGGTGTTCCCCACCAGAGGTCATCCCCTCACTGGTTAGATCTAACCATAAACTAATCACTCTGGATATCCACATTCCGCCCCCACCCCCGGTCAAAGAAACCACTGTGAAAAACTTTTCAACAGCAAACTTCATATTACTTAAGACCGAGGTGGGAAGTTTCAAAGCCCCCATGCTAAAGGATAACACTGTCCAAACTGCAAAATCCTTCACTAATGCGCTCTATGGTCACCTACAAGAATGCATGGATCGTGCTATCCCAAACAAAACCAAGACTCACTCCTCCAAGAAAAGAAAACCAGTCTGGTGGACCCCTGCCAAAAACAAGCTATACAATAGAAGGAGGAAACTAGTACAGAAACAAGTAAAATCCCAAGAAGGGATGACATCCCTGATCAGTATCAGCAAAAAACTACATTCCTTCATAAAATCATCCAAGGCTAGCTTCAAAAGAAAAATTGACATGAACTCCAAAGATAACCACAAGACATTCTTTAGCTCTGTCAAGAATCTAAGTGGCAATTCTCAGATTTACTCAGCATTAGTGCAAAATGGCACAAAATACACTGAACTGACCGATATAGCCAACATCCTGGCAGACAGGTTCAGTGCAAACTTCAACCCCCTCTCAACCCCAAAAGGGCCCATAACTATGCCAGAAGAATGTAGTGCCCCGGAAATCACTGACACTCAGGTTAAAACAGCCCTCTCCAAAGCCAAAAACACAGCATCAATGGGACGGGACGGTGCCCCAGGCTGTGTCCTACACAAGCTCAAAGATGAACTAACCCCTCACCTAAACACACTGCTTAAACTCAGCCTTTCCACAAGCTACATGCCCACAGAGTGGCGCACAGCAACATTTATTCCGCTCCACAAAGGTGGAGCCACAATGGGCCTCGGGAACTATCGCCCTATAAGCCTAACTAGCTTGGTCTGCAAAGCTATGGAGTGCATCATCATGGATCTCGTTAACAGAAACACTGGGAACCTCCAAACACTGGACCCTACCCAGTTCAGCTTTGTTAAGGGCAGATCATGCCTACTAAACCTGGTGGACTACTTTGAGACAGTTACCAAGACTATAGACAAGGGAAAGGTGATCCACACAGCCTACTAGACCTCACAAAGGCCTTCAACACCATTCCCCACTCAGGTATTATAGACAAGCTCACCAGCCTGAACATAAACGCCTGCATCATGAGATGGGTTGCCAACTGGCTCATGGACAGAACCCACATGGTAAGAGTTGCAGGAGCTAGGTCTGACTCTAAACCGGTTACAAGTGGTGTTCCCCAGGGCTCAGTCCTAGGACCCCTCCTGTTCGGCATATACTTCTCAGAGGTACAGGCAAGCACAGGAGGACTATGGCTGACCAAGTTCGCAGGCAACTGCAAACTAGGGGCTATAATTGACTCTCCGGCTGACACAGACATTCTCCAAAAGGGTCTCACTGAGACAGATATCTGGTGTCAAAACCATGGCCTCAAGCTAAATGCCAAAAAGTGCATAGTCATCCCCTTTGGAAAAAACAAAGTACCCACAAACTACCACATAGGGGGTAGCCCCCTAAATATGGAAGACGTAATAAGGGATCTGGGGAACCAAGTAGATAGTAACTTCTCCTTTGATAATCACATTGCCAAAGTGGTTAGAAAATCCTTCTATGTGGCCCACCTAATCACAAAAGGGTTTGCATCCAGATCGAAATAAGTCATTGGGCCCCTCTATGCATCACTCATCAGACCCATCATAGAGTACAATGCCTCATTTGGGATGTACCTTACAAGACACCTGCAACAACTGGAAAGACCACAGAAGTACCTCACCAAGAGGATCACTGGCATCAAGCAGATGCCCTATGTAGCTCAACTGGAGAAACTCCAGCTGTACTCGGTTGCATACTGCCTACTCAGAGGTGATCTCTGTCTGACATACAAGGCCATGTCCAACCCAGAATTGATGGACATGCTCCACCTAAAGAAAACCATATCCCCTTGAGCCACACACTCCAGGGATCTAAACCTCACCACAACAATAAATAGGGCATGCTGGAGGGATAGATTCCTGTCCCACAGACTTCCCATGTTCTGGAACAAGATTCCAGTCTACATTAGGCAGAGCTCCTCGCTAATCCTCTTCAAGAGAAACCTTGATGAGTGGATGAGAAACAGAAAGTTTACCCCAGGGATCACTTCAATAGGACAGAGGCACAGGGAACTAATCTAAGGGGGTGGCGAAAGCCAACACATTCTGACTAGGCTTATAAATGCCTTCGGGCAGATAGCCAAGTACCTACCTATGAACCTATGAACCTATAACCTGCTCTTTATCATTAGCCATCACCCAAGCTATCTTTTCTTTCAAATGGGTTATCTTCTCCTTCTGTAGACAAAACAAGCCATGATCTGCATCCACTAACAACCACAGAAAATCTAAAAACTTCGTTGAACCTTCCAATTTCTGTTTAACCAATGGGACCCCCAGTTCTTCACACATCCCCACAAACTCCTGCATACCTACCAGACCTCCCTCATACCCTTCAACTACTAAGAGCAAGTCATCCATATAATGAACCACCCTTTGAGTGTCCACCGGCTGCTGCTAAATCCAGTGTAAAGCCATGATAAACATTTCAAAAGTAGCACAGGCTATGGAACATCCCATTTAGCATAGCCTTGTCAAAATAAAACTTGTTACAAACCACCATTCCCAACAGTGGCTAATCCTCCTTCCATACCAATAAAAGTCAGAAAGCAGATTCAACATCCACCTTAACCAAACATGGATCTTTAAATCCCCTAATGACATGTACTGCCTCATCTAACGATGATTAACTCACCTTAACCTTTTCTATCAAAATCATATCATTTACAAAGTTCCTCTCTGGATAGACAAATGGTGAATCACCCTAAATTCACCCACCTTCTTCTTAGGCACCAAGCCCAAAGGTAAAACCTTAAAACTGTCAAAAGGGGTGCTATCAAAAGTACCCAATATTCTACCTGCCTCACACTCCTTCACTAAAACTTCCAAAATATCTTCCCACCCCCGCACTTATCTCATGTTCTTACCAAATGTTTCATCCCCTGCCACCTTTGATTTAATAGAAAATCCCCTATTAAATCCCTCAGTCAGCTTTTCCACCACCACTACATCCATATATTGCTGTAGCATGACCTGCAACACTTGCGCCTTAATGGGAGAATGTGTCCCCAAGTCTTCCCCTTGCCCCACAAAAGGCAGCCCCACCTCTCTGCCCATGAAAAGTCCTCCTACAAAGCATACTATGGAATCCCTGAAAATCAGCAGGTAACCCACTAGCAGAAGGGGAAAATGAAGATTGATTGGCTGTATTACCTTCTTGCCTGCCACACTGTACTGCTGGGTGTACACCTGAACACTTTGAGCATGTGTGCAAAAACCTACATGCTGCCCATGAGCATCTTCCCATGTTAAAAGCCCAGCACACCCCAACCCCTTCTCCTCCTACCTTACACCCCCCTGCTACCCACACTGAAGCTGTCCATCATTGAGGCCAGCCATATATCTGGGTACCTCACCTCCCAACGAAGGGAACGATCAACTCCCTTCATCTTGCAAAACCTCTGATCATATGACAACCATGCATTACCAGCTCACAGCCGTTGTGCCTCCAATATTGTCAAGAAATAGGCCAAGACCAGAAGCACCAATGTACTATCCTTCTCCAACCAAATTGCCATATAGTACACAAAGCCCAACACCCAATTCTCCCATGTTCTTGGTTGCAATTTTCCCACCCGTCTTTACCCCAGGGTAGCTAAAGGCCAGCAGGAGATTTTTACCATTCACACTTTCCAGTTCCAACAAATTCTGGACACCATCTGTGCCAATTAAATCAAAAATATCAAAATACTTCCCCTTCCAGATATTTTCTTTGACTGAAGAAGTTATATGAGGGGTGAAAAATACTGCCCCATTCCTTTGCCCCACTACCTGTGTAGCCAACCAAACACCTGGCAAAAAGCCAAAGTCTGACCCCATCTTCTGCAAGTGGAAATCTGTACCCCCCATGGGCAATATCAAACTACTTATGCACATGTGTGGGCTATCCAACCCAGAAGCCTGCTCCCCAAACAATGTCCCTCTTCACCTAGACTCTGTTGGTCCTCAAAAACTCCTGTGAGGTCTTTCATTTTCTGCCTGGATCCTCCACCACCTTCACCCAGGCTGAGGTCCACTCGTCCCATGTATGGCATGCCTATTGAACCTGCCATTAACATATAATAACCTGCAGGAGCTACATGTGCTGTGTCCATGGTGAAAGCCACCATTGCAACCACTTCCCTTGACTGTGACTGATGTGCTCTCTTCTCTCTGGCTGTCTGCTTGCCCTTCACTGGTTGTCTTCTCTTCCAACTGGCTTCGCCCTGTTACACTGGCACCAGAGTCACACTGCTTGGCAGCCCATGAAACAGGTCTTCAGCCTGGGCCCTCATCTCTGCCGCAGTGTCTGAGCCTCTGCCATCTCTCCGCCTACAAGAAGAAATGAAAACATAATCAGCCACAATAGACATACACATCCATGTCCCCCCCTTTTTATTATACTTGTGCCCACCATTCTCTTCTCCACCTCTCCCAAATACTTGTCCAACCAGCACTAGTAGGAGGATAGTATGAGAAAAAAAGAGTTCCCAGCAGCCATTCCCCCAGGCATTTTCACTTTTGTCAAACACCTCTTGCCCTATCAGACCTCTCAACATCTTAAACCATGAATGCTGCAAAGATTACATTACCCCCTCTAGGCAGGAATAGAGCTCCCAGCCATAAACCAGCTTGCAGTAATGCATCTACCACGCAACCTCTTAGAGCAAAATTCTGTACAACTCCATAAATAAGGGTGCGATAACAGGCTGAAATTATAAACCCTTTAAATATGGCTCTCATAAAACTTAAAGAGTTGATAAAATACAAGTATTATATTAGCATGAATTTTCTTGAAGGGTATGAAAGACACCAACGACTGATACCCCCATCAGGCATTACTTTCAAGTTAACTCTGAATGATTAACCAATGATCTGACCACAAAACCATAAAGATACAAGAACAGACCAAAATATAAAGCAAAATCCATACATTCAGTGAAATCTGCACATGGTAGCATACTCTGAAACCAGGACTTGATCCCCCGCACAACCTTTTACCTCAAGAACCAGCCCACATACTCTTGCTATATGTATGTGCAATCCAAGGCATCTGCTGTATTCTGAATTAAACACTGGACTTGCGACTATGAGAAACAAACCCTTACAATGAGTTTACCTGCCAAAACCTGGAAATAGCCTTAATCCACTGCCCCATCCAGAAATGGTATAATCCAACTTGCTTTCCCTTTTCCTTTTTTTTTTTTTTTGTCTGCACACTACAGAACTGATTCCCCTAATTGTCAAAAGCACCAGCATGTGAAGCAATGAACAGCTGCCCCAAAGCCTGTGAACCAGCACTCCCTCATCCAGACTGCAAGCCAGGGCCACCAGAGGACCATGTACAATGGAACGATAACACCCCGCAGGCCACACTACCAACAAGAATGGCAACATCTCTGAAAAGCATCCACCAACAAACCCATCTAAAACCCCCCATGGTAAATTATCACCAACTATGGGCAGCCATACCTAGATACAATTGGATCACTGTTACAAACTCAAACAACCATTCTATACTTCTCATGATGTGATACACGGCTGAAGACATGCTGGTGACTTTAATTTATAGACATCAATTGGCAACAAGTTCCCACATAATCAGTTATCTTTATTACATCCTCAACCAGCCCAAAATCAATTTTAGTAACACCCTAAATGACTTTTCACTCAAGCCACAGGAGGCATACCTATATGACAAAAGCAACCCTAATAACTCATCCCAGTGGGCCTGGCTACATCCATGTCTTTGAGCTAATCATACCAGCCTTTACTTCACCTCAGTACAAAAAAAAAAAAACATATAAAACATCTGCCACCACAAAACCAGCAACCACCATTAACCCGAAGCCTACCTGTTCTCTAGCAACACCTACAGGTCATCTTGGATGTGACCTTGCCTTAACAACATCATGCCAAAATGTGTTCTGTAAACCAATTACCCACCCATAAAGCTACTATAAGCTCCAGCGTACACCTACCTCACTTCCTCTCTCCTTCTTTTACTAAATTAACCCTTCCCTGTCCATACTTTACTCATACTAAGCTTACAACTCCTTCTTAATCCCTTCCCCAAACCCCAGCCTATCCTCTCCTTCCCTTTTACTCACCTACCCTCAACATCGAAGATGTCCCATGACAAATTGGTTTGTGCCCATATCTTATATACTTAACAACACAGTTAACTTCCAGCAGCCAAATTGCCCATCCATCTATTTTCTAAATTTTTTGATTTGGAGATTTTCAATGTATTAACAAGCTGAGTAGGCTATCACATACTTTCCTATCCCTATAATCAGTCTCTCATCCAGAGGAGTATCTGGGGTGTGGCAAAGAGGGCAGACACCCCAGGAGCAGAGTGTTAGTATACACAATCAGCAGATCCCAAATGGTCTTCAGTGTATTGCCAGCATTCAAAAACGAATGCCAGTACTATATTTGTCTTAAGAAACTATAGTGTTGTGCTACATTTGTGGTCTAAGTTGTAACAGCTGCTTGCTATAAACTGGAACTTCAAGATTCAATATCACAAACCTCTGTAAATGAGGGAAATTAAGTGTGAGAACATTCTCCACCACTTCTGTGGGGGCTTGTGCCCTACACCCTTGCTATGTATACATACTAACTCCAAGATCACATTACCACACAGGAAAGGGAATAGCAGTAATATTTCCTTTAATAGCACTTAAATTCTTGCATTTTGAAGGTTAGTGCTTATGTTCCTCAAACATGCAATGAAATACCTTATTATTGCCTCTGTCCACTAGTATATAGTCCAGCAGCACTTATTTTATAGTGTTAACTTCAGTCACATCATGGCATACTGACACAATTAGTGTGTCTCATTACACATTTTCATTTGTAAATGTAGGTTCATAGACATTTTTGTAAATCAGTTTTTAGATCTGATGTGTACAAATTTACTTTGATGACTCTGAATGTGATATGTTGAATATGAACTTTTGACAGCAAAGAGAATGGCATCTATAAATATAAACTGGTATAAATAATATAGGTGTATGACAAACTTTGCCCAATCTCCAGTATTTACCCTGGAGGCTGATTCATCTCATCGTAGAATGTTGCTCCTTTATGAGTAGTATATACTGGTATCATATGTGGGCCTTAAAAACCTTTCTTTTATAATTATTAATCAGGAATTTATCACATAAGACACAATATATGATCTGGATTCTGAGTATATAGCAAAAAACTACTGTACATTAACTGCATACTGAATGTTTTGTTCTAACTATAGCCCTGTTATTCCTACCATACTGTTATTTCATTCAATGTTAGGGGTTGGGGGGTTAGCATAATGACTAAAGTGTTTACCTCACAAACACCAGGTATAAGATTTGATTCTCACTATTGAAAGGGAAATTGGCTAGGCTTAAAATGGCTCACAAGGGCAGCTAGCAAAATACTTACCTATGGACATCCCCAAGTGCCTATCTATACTTATAGATTGGGCTTCTGTATCTTTTTCCCAGATTAAAATTTACATTTAGAAGTGTATGTGTGATAAGTGCATGTCCTGTAGTGCATTTTAAAGTAAAACAGTTCTTATTGCATTTTAAATAATTAAATGTTATGCAGGGTGATTTATTTTTAACTGTGCAGAATTTTGATTAGGAATATTCAGGGTAGCCATTTTAGAGATCTTTTTGTCAAGCTATTATGTTTCATTGCACATTTTCATTTGTAAATTTAGGTTCATAGACGTTTTTGTAAATCAGTTTTGGATTCAATGTATATAACTTTACTGTGACAATTGAGGAGGTGATGGTCTGTGATATGTTGAATATTTGAGATGAAGCTGTTATGTTTTGGAAGAATGATGGTGGGTTATTGAAAATGGTGCTTAAATAGCATGATTTTTATATTTTATCAGCTTTCTGGTAGACCATCATGTTTACAGTTTGTGTGGTAAAAGTGAGTTCTGGACTCTGTTCTGTTTCTTCTTTTTTTTTCATTTTTGAAGATAATTTCTGCTTTCTTCGTTAAATACA